>NC_139654.1:9106261-9108761 GCF_951799395.1 Argentina silus | reverse complement strand
GTGTGTGTGTGTGTGTGTGTGTGTGTGTGTGTGTGTGTGTGTTTGGAGAGAGAACAGAGAGAAATATCCTGGTGTTCCTGATGACATCGGACTGACTACCAAAGCTCCTCTGTCCAATCAGAACGCTCCGCTGGAAGAACTCTGCGCCGTGCTGACTAATGGCAGTACAGCCTGCCGGACTAGATGTGGCACACAGCCCAGAGAGAGAGAGGGAGAGAGAGAGGGAGAGAGAGAGGGAGAGAGTGATCACCTTTTCCCCTCCTCTCTGTCGTCCCTGAAGGTTGAGAGAACAGCGTCACTCTGTGGTTGTTAGGATGTTCATCACTCCATCTCCCCCTCTATCTGCTCTGTATAGATGTTCTTCTCAGATCTTCTCCATGCTGGGGTAACGTGTTATTAACGTGTTATTAACGTGTCAGATCCTGGGTTGAGGTGAAGTGGATGTCAAACTAGTTTGGAGATGTTTGCTGTTTCTTGTTTTGTTTCTTTCAACCCTGTTTTCTAGAGAGTAACACAGGAACCTACACTCCACAGCCAATCAGAGCTCAGCTCCTAAACACTCCACAGCCAATCAGAGCTCAGCTCCTAGACACTCCACAGCCAATCAGAGCTCAGCTCCTAGACACTCCACAGCCAATCAGAGCTCAGCTCCTAGACACTCCACAGCCAATCAGAGCTCAGCTCCTAGACACTCCACAGCCAATCAGATGTGTTCTCCAGAGGGTCTATAGACTGGCTTTGATCCCCCTCTCCTCCTCTCCCCTCCTCCTTCTCCTCTCCTCTCCTCTCCTCTCCTCTCCTCTCCTCTCCTCTCCTCTCTTCTCTTCCTCCAGAGTTGCTCTCCTGGCTGTAAGGGATAGAGAGATGGAGGGAGGGAGGGAGGGAGGGAGGGAGAGAGTGCTAACCCTCCCCCTGAGGGAGTCTTTAACCACATATTACCCACAATGCACCTTGATCTTCTCTGTCCTTCGCTCAATTGGTTTAAAGGTTCTGGGACCCGTCTGGAGCTTCAACACCATAGCAGGTTCAACACCATAGCAGGTTCAACACCATAGCAGGTTCAACACCATAGCAGGTTCAACACCATAGCAGGTTCAACACCATAGGAACACTTGTACATATTAATGCTTAAATGATGAAACGACAAGACAACATGTTGTGTGATTATTGTGTGTGTGTGTGTGTGTGTGTGTGTGTGTGTGTGTGTGTGTGTGTGTGTGTGTGTGTGTGTGTGTGTGTGTGTGTGTGTGTGTGTGTGTGTGTGTGTGTGTGTGTGTGTGTGTGTGTGTTGCACACACACACACACACACACACACACACACACACACACACACACACACACACACACCAGTCCTTCACATGTACATTTTCCTTATTCATTTCCTTATTGAATGTATTTATGGTTGAAAAGAGAGAAGAGATTTATTCATAACAGAAACAGGAGGAGAGGGGAGGAGGGAGAGGGGGGAGAAGGAGGGAGGAGAGGAGGGGGGAGAAGGAGGGAGGAGAGGGGAGGAGGAGGGAGGAGAGGGATGGAACAGAAAAGACAAACATTCTCATTCATCTGTTTGTTTGTTTTTTTCTCATCTATATTTGATGTCAGATTTCTTTTCTTTTTGTTCTCATTTTAATGTCCATGGAGGCTTTGTCTGATTGGACGGTTCCCTGTCTGTTCCCTATCTGGTGATTGGTGGGATGTCTAAAGGAGGGCGGAGCTTTGAGCTCCTACATCACTTCTGATGTCATCACTACTGGAGGGAGGGGGCAACGGAGCAGGAAGGAAGAGAGAGAGAGGGGGGGATGGAGGAAGAGAGAGAGAGAGGGAGGAGGAAGAGAGAGAGAGAGGGAGGAGGAGGAAGAGAGAGAGAGAGAGGGAGGAGGAGGAAGAGAGAGAGAGAGAGGGGGGGATGGAGGAAGAGAGAGAGAGAGGGAGGAGGAAGAGAGAGAGAGGGGGGGGGGAGGAGGAAGAGAGAGAGAGAGAGGGAGGAGGAGGAAGAGAGAGAGAGAGGGATGGAGGAGAGAGAGGGAGGGGGGGGAGAGAGAGGGATGGATGGAGGAGGAAGAGAGAGAGATGGAGGAGGAAGAGAGAGAGGGAGGAGGAGGAAGAGAGAGAGGGAGGAGGAGGAAGAGAGAGAGGGATGGAGGGGAGGTGAAGACTTGTCTGATATTATGTAAAGTAGAATTGTACATCTTGGCACTTTTCTAGATAAATAACCTTGTTGTGTTTTATAAACAAACACTTTTCTCCCTGGAACGTACTGCTGCCAAGACACACACAACCTTTACAACTTTACTCTACAACTTTACATGACACAATACTTTCCCCTCCTGTAGTGATCTGGTACCGAGAAACCCTGTGGAGCATTAAGCTCTTCTAATGGACTGGTGATTGACAGGTCAGGGTCAGGGTTAGGGTTAGAGGTTAGGGTCAGGGTTAGAGGTCAGGGTCATTGTTAGAGGTCAGGGTTAGAGGTTAAGGTCAGAGTTAGGGGTTAGAGGT
>NC_139654.1:8714669-9088561 GCF_951799395.1 Argentina silus | reverse complement strand
ACCCATCCTCCCCCACTTTCCAGTGCACACTGCGCACAGTACAAGTGCAGGCCAGAGCAGACGAAAAATTGTGAGGAACAGGGGTGCAAAGTGTATTTCTTTCTTTCTTTCTTTCTTTCTTTGTTCATTTGTTACCTCAAGGCAGAAAATGAAGAAGGGCGCTCACCGGCGATTTTTTTCATTTTTTTTCTTTGAGGGCGACCAGCGCCCACCAGAAGTCTATATGGCCTATGCCTGGGCGCATACATTTTCGTGACGACAGTGTTTCAACTGAGAAAAAGTACAAAATGTCTAATGACAACATGAACATTTTCCGACGTTTAATAGGGTTAGAAAATCAAGGCCATCTGCGGGTGCTTTGATGTAGAACGGGCGTCGACGGCCGCTATGGGGTCTCGAGGGTTAAAGAGGGAGACCTTCAACATCTAAACAAATCTGATAAAAGTTTGCTCCATCATTGAGTCATTGTCACCACAAAATATATTTGTGGTTCTAAAATGAAGGGACACCACATGAAAAGCATTAGCTGTCGATTGTCAGTGACAGTCAGGGGATAGATCATATCATTGAAGGCTGCTATGACACACATTTTGAGATCAAGTTGATGCTGGTCAACCAGGCTATCACCTCCAAATGCCAAAACACTTATTGGCGAAATACAGTTAGGTCCGGAAATATTTGGACAGTGACACAATTTTCATAATTTTGGTTCTGTACGCCACCACAATGGATTTGAAATGAAACAATCAAGATGCAATTGAAGGGCAGACTTTCAGCTTTAATTCAAGGGGTTGAACAAAAATATTGTATGAAACGTTTAGGAATTTGAGCCCCTGAAACCATTTTTATACACAGCCCCCCATTTTCAGGGGCTCAAATGTAATTGGACAAATTAACATAATCACAAATAAAATGTTAATTTTTAATGATTTTTTTGCCTGAAGTCTGGAACCCATGGACACCACCAAATGCTGGGTTTCCTCCTTTGTGATGCTTTGCCAGGCCTTTACTGCAGCTGTCTTCAGTTGTCATTTGTTTGTGGGTCTTTCTGCCTTTAGTTTTGTCTTCAGCAAGTGAAATGCATACTTGATCGGGTTGAGATCAGGTGATTGACTCGGCCATTGCAGAATATTCCACTTCTTTGCCTTAAAAAACTCCTGGGTTGCTGTTGTGTATTGCACTTTCACAACATACATCAAATGAACACCGGAGTAAAGTTAACAAAAGTCTTTACTAGATTTTTCTATGAGCATGTTACATTACATTCGTTACTCTGCCGAAGGTCAACTGCTCTAGCTTACTGTATCAATGCGCCGCTCAGTACTACCTCAAAGGTACATGCGCATAACATAAAAGTAGTCCCATCAACTTTAACTATGAACATAACAGTTGGTTTCGCAGTATTGTCCATCTGTACTGTGAAGCACCGTCCAATCAACTTTGCTGAATTTGGCTGAATCTGAGCAGACAGTATATCCCTAAACACTTCGGAATTCATCCGGCTGCTTCTGTCTTCTGTCACATCATCAATAAACACTAGTGACCCAGTGACATTGGAAGCCATACATGCCCATGCCATCACATTGCCTCCACCGTGTTTTATAGATGATGTGGTATGCTTCGGATCATGAGCAGTTCCAAGCCTTCTCCATACTTTTAACCCTAGAGTATCTCATCGCTACGCTTCAGCCCTTCAGTGTTTTCGTCTCCTCGTCGTTGCCTTAACCCTTGTCTCCTGTGTCTCCTCCTGCAGTCCCGACCCCCTTGAATTCCGCCTCGACCCTTCCACGGACCTAGCCCTTTCCTGTTACTGGACCTCCCCGCCTGCCCGACCCCTGCCTGTCTGACTACCCGTCTGCCTGCTCGACCCCTGCCTGTCTGGCTACCCGCCCGCCTGCCGAACCCTGGACCGACCCTGGACTATTCTCTCTGGATTATCCACTCTTCCCCATTCCCCTTTCCCTATTATTATTATTAAAAACGCCTTCAGGCATAATCGTATTCTCCGCTCTCTGTGCCGTCATTGGTTCCACCCTTGCGTAACAAGGATGGCCTGTTTCACTTGCATTGAGAGCTCCTTTGACCGCATGTTGTGTGTTCACAGCAACAGCTTCCAAATGCAAATGCCACACTTGGAATCAACTCAGACCTTTTACCTGCTTAATTGATAAAGAAATAACAAAGGAATAGCCCACACCTGTCCATGAAACAGCTTTTGAGTCAATTGTCCAATTACTTTTGGTCCCTTGAAAAAGAGGGGGCTACATACAGTATAAACCCTTCCTCCAATTTGGATGTGAATACCCTCAAATAAAGCTGAGAGTCTGCACTTTAAGCCCATATTCATTATATAACTGTAACTTGAATATGTATTGGTAAACAGCTAAAATAACAAAAATTGTGTCAGAGTCCAAATGTATATGGACCTAACTGTATGAGAGACAGCAGCATTCTGCTCCCACTTCTCACAATTAGTACTTTTCCCCTGTTGTTGCATCCTTTATGCACAGTTTGGATTCTGTAGTAAAAAATAAGATTATCCTGTCCTTCAAGCCACATTTGATTTGACGAGGAAGCAGCTGTGCGCCATGGCAAGGTCAGGGGCCCATAATCCCCGGCCTCATTCATGCAGGATTAAAAACTTGCTCTGAGTTTTGATTAAGAATGCAGGGTTAGAAGATTCAAGACCAGCAAAGAAAATGAAAGCAGTTTAAACCCAATCCCGGAATTCATCAGATTACCAAAACCGTAAACTGTCATTACAACGTGAGATTAATGCAAAGCCCCCTTCAACCCATCTACTTTTATACATGTCTTCTCTGTCTGATTGGAGTCTGTGTTTTGTGAACTCATGAAACACTGAGCCTATGTTCCCTTTCTCTGGAAATGTGGGTGAATTCCTTACACATTAAATATCATTCAGTCCTTGAATCCTCACCTGTCATCATGGAAATAGTTCATAAAAGATTTATGTCATTTAAATATCTATCCTTTATCTTTTCCCCTTCCATACTTCATGCCCCTCCTCTACCCTATTCATACCTTGTGAGGTCAGGATCAGGACACAGGTGGTGGGGAAAATTAGGATTATAGAAGAAATCATTGGAAAGTGAGCTTGCCTGCACAGCACTGATTGCTGTTGATAGGAGAAATAATGGCTATGGTTTTAGAGCCACTTGGAATCTATGAATATATCCTAGCCATGTACGTTTCAGCATCTGTCTGCCAGCCAGTAGATGAAAGTGACTTCGCTGAAGTCACTTCATCTGTGTGTGTTGTGTGTGGGTGTGGCCAGGCTCCGGTTCTCTGTCACTCACCATCTCCACCTGCTCATTCTGCTCACCTGTTGGTCATCTCACCTCCTGTATTTAAACCCGGCTTCCCATCCACTCTTCGCCAGATCGTTGTTTGTTGTTTCAAGTTCGTCTCGTTCTCGGCCGCTTAGTCGCATATCTGTCTTTGTGTGTTTCTCTGTTTAATCGCCTTCTCCCTTATGCTCCAGAACCTCAACCAGTTATCCACCTGCCTGCCTGTCCGCCTGTCAGCCTGCCTGCCCGCACTACCCGCTTTCCCTACCTGCCTAGTCTACCTGCCCTACCTGCCCTACGTGCTCGCCTGCCCAGTCTGTCTGCCTGCCTGCCCTATCTGCCTGCCCTACCCCGTTTGCCATTTCCCCCCTGCTTGTCCCGTTCCCTGTTATTCCCTCATTAAATACCCTATTATTTTATATCCTTGTCCTGACTCTGTGTTCCACACCTGGGTTCATTCGCTCTGACCATAACACTGAGGGGGATTTTGGAGACATGATGTGATTGGGTGTGTGTGTCTTACAGGGATGGTGCCTGCCTGGGTGTGTGGGAACAGAACTTTTTACCACTATCTTACAATGTAAATGTGTTTACATGTGGCTGATACAATGACAGTGCTGTTTGATCTTCCAATGTGAATGGTGATCGATGCCCCCCTCTCTCAGCCCGGAACACTTATTTACAGTTAATTGGGCATCACTGATGGACGACCTGAGGATATCACGCCTCACCTGTGATAACACTTGTAAATTCTATACCATTATAATGCTGGTCTCTGATGTTGATTGTTGGGAACGGTATTTAAGGATAAAACAGAAATACATTTGTTGAGTTTTGGTTTAGGCCTTTGTGTCCTTGGCACACATAGCTTTAGACTTATGGTGAAACTTCCATTCGTTTAGAACAGTCTGTTTATGTTGTATGTTTCTTTGAACTATTAAATTGGTTATTTTGTATTGATACTCTATTCTCATTCTTCCTATTTGCCTCAATGTAATATTGTTAACACTAACGGTTCTGTTAAGACAACATGACATAATCGTGACCAGGTTTTCACAGAGAGTTCACTTTAATGTTAATGTTCATGTGCATAGTTGACAACACATAGACTTGAGTCATCAACATCAGGTATCGTACCATGCGTATACTCCTCACAATGTTTTGTAACTCATGCATGGTCATAGCATATTGGGATTCTTACTCTGATCTCGTATCAGTTATGAGTGTCTGTCACACAGGGATGAGCAAATCATTATTAATCACATTATGACGCATTTTTGGGTCAGACGCTCCTTCAGAAATCTGACATGTTTCTTCATTCTGGTTACAGACGATCAAAACCCTACAATTCGGTGAGAACTATTTGTCTTGGCTTGGGTGAGTACTTAACTGTTTAGACTAAAGTTGAAGTTAATGATAATGTCAGTACGCATCCATTAGCTTATAGAGTCATTGTTTGATGTATTCTGTTATTATTTGGAAACGTAAAACGGAGCCATTCCCTATCAGGGATATGGATGCACTTACCTATGCATGTGCGATAGCTGAGATCCTCATTAATTTGCACAATAGAGGATCCAGATTTTAATCTCTTTAACCGACAAAGGTGATATGCTTGGTTGCATCACAAGATGCAACGGTAATCACAAAGCTTTAATTAAGTATGGTCTGATTACTATAGGCTTCGCTTCATGAAATGGTGTGGTCATGGATTAATTATGTGAAATTGATTTTAGTTCCCCGTTGTTATAAACCGTGTCTGTCAGATGTTATTGGACCAGCATTGCTCACAATGCTATAAGCTTGTGTTGTTTTTCTTTGATTTGAGTTTCAAGTTTTTTACTTTTAAAACATTTTGTCTTTGGCAGTGCTAAGAGGCCTTGTTTGATTTTACTTTTATTTTTCAACTCCTGTTTTTCTTCGAATTCCTTTATGGACTTCGCATAGCAAGCTTCCTTCTCAACAGCTGAGGGGGGTTCATTTCTCCTCTCTCAAGGGAGTTTTTTTTGTTGCTCTAAGCTCGAACTCTGTCCATTAATACAGGAGTCAACAATGATTGTCTTAGCTTTTCTCATGGTACCTGATTTACAGAAATTAAATGTACATTTACATTTATGGCATTTAGCAGACGCCTTTATCCGAAGTAAATTAATCATCTACCCATCAGTCATCATAAGATAAAGTAATCAATGCTCGGACCAGGGGCCATAGGCAGTCACAATGCTAGAAGAAGGAAAGATTATTTTTTGTATTTATTTATTTTTAACAGGAGAGAAACTTGTACAGGGGGGTAGTGGGGGTGAAGAGGTCTTTAGGAGCGACCATTAAGATGTAGCCTGAAGAGATGGGTCTTCAATCTATGGCGGAAGATTGGTAGTGACTCTGCAGTCATGACAGCAGTGGGAAGCTCGTTCCACCAGCGGGGCGCCAGGACAGTGAAAAGCTGTGCGGCTGCTGCATCCACGTAGAGGCGCCAGTGCCAGGCGGCCAGCCGAGGTGGAAGAGCGAGTGATCGGGCAGGGGTTTGGGGGCTGACCATTGCTTGCAAGTAGAGAGGGGCTGTTCCCTTTGCCGCCCAGTAGGCGAGCACCAGGGTCTTGAATCTGATGCGAGCTGCTACTGGGAGCAAGTGAAGGATGCGGAGGAGGAGGGGAGTGACATGGGAGAATTTGGGGAGATTGAACACCAGACGGGCGGCAGCGTTCTGGATGGTGGAGGCGGGGAGACCGGCCAAGACTGCGTTGCAGTAGTCAAGGCGAGAGATCACAAGTGTTTGGACCAAAAGCTGTGCTGCTTCTCTGGAGGAAAAATCTACAGGAGCGTGCTGTCGCTGTGATGTTCGCCACACAGGATAAGTGGTTGTCAAGGATCACCCCAAGGTTCTTGGCTGTATGGGAGGAGGTCTTGGAGAGGGCAGGCTTTTCCTGGGAGGAAGAGCAGCTCAGTCTTGTTAAGGTTGAGCTTGAGGTGGTGGGCTGACATCCAAGCAGAAATGTCTGCAAGACACGCAGCGACACATGTTGCCACCTGTGGGTCAGAAGGGGGGAAAGAGAGAAAGAGTTGAGTGTCATCTGTGTAGCTGTGGTCGCAGAAACCATGTGAGGAAATTACAGAGCCAAGAGATTTGGTATAGAGGTAGAACAGTAAGAGCCCTAGGACAGAGCCCTGGGGGACCCCAGTGGTGAGGGCTCGTGGAGAGGACAGCGATCCTCTCCACGTCACCTGGTAAGAGCAATCGGCTAGGTAGGATGCAAACCTGTGTGTGAGGAAAATGTGGAGAACAGTTTCCTTGGGTCAGAGGCAGAGGATTGAATTTTAGAATGGTAGTAAGAAGCTTTAGCAGCTGATGCAGATGAGGTATAGTTGAGGAGGAGAGAGAGATACGGTTCTAGGTCATCAGGGAGGCCAGTTTTTCTCCATTTCCTCTCGGAGCCCTATTCTCCACTGCTCTTCTGTACATATCTGTCTATACTGTTCATAATCTGTCTATACTGTTCATAATGCACATATCCTTATATTTTTCTTTAATACTACTGTTAATACACTGCACATATCTGTACATACTGTACATACCTGTTTATACTGTTCATACGGCATTCCATATTTATTCTGCTATTTACTATTATGTTATTCTGCTATTATGTTCCATATATACTGCTAGACTGCATTGCCTATACAGCTCATATGCTGCTTACACTGTTCATACTGCATCCTATTTATTCTGCTTATAATGCTACTACTAATTCATATACTGCTTACACTGCACTACTTATACTATACTGCACTACTATACTGCTCATATACTGCACTACCTGTATATACTGTTCACACTGCACTTTTCTGCTTTTTTGCACTTCTGGTTAGACGCTAACTGCATTTCGTTGTCTCTGTACTTGTACTCTGCACAATGACAATAAAGTTGAATCTAATCTAATCTAATCTAATCTACAAGCTTGCAGGATTTCAGACAGCCAGGGAGCGCGTGGAGAGGATCGTGCCGGCCTTGAGGTCTGTGGACAGAGAAAGTTGAAGGATGAGGAAAGACTGGACAGGAGGGTAGAGGAGGCTGCATCAGTGGATAGAAGGGAGAAGGAATCAACAGAGGGTAGGGCGGATAAGACAGAGGAAGAGAGAGCGGTGAGTGAGAGGGTACGCAGGTTGCGATGAGAGGATACAGTGGGTAGAGACTGACTGGGAGGGGGAGGATTTGAGAGGAAGGGAGAAGGATACAAAATGATGATCAGAAACCGGAAGAGGGGTAACAGTAAGGTTGGAGGTATGGGAGGATCTGGTGAAGACAAGGTCGAGCTGATTGCCCGCCTTATGAGTCGGAAAAGAGTGGGACAGGGTAAGGCCGAAGGAGGAGAGAAGGTCAAGTGCTCCAGACGAGTGAAGCTTCTCCGACTGGATGTTGAAGTCACCCAGTAGTGTGAGCGGTGTGCCGTCCTCAGGGAAGAAACTGAGAAGGACATCCATCTCGTCTAAGAAGTGGCCAAGCTGACCTGGTAGACGATAGATAACAACAATGTGAAGTTTGACAGGGGAGGTGACAGAAACAGCATGGAATTCGAAGGTGGATATGGACAGGTGTGACAGGGGAAGGACATTATGTGACCACTTAGGCGAGATGACGAGTCCTGTTCCTCCCCCTCGACCAGAGAGTCTAGGGGAATGAGAAAAGGAGTAGGCATCAGAGATGGCTCCCGGAGTAGCTGTGTTTTCCGGTGTAATCCATGTCTCTGTGAGAGCAAGGAAATGGAGGGACATGAAGCAGGCATAGGCTGAGATAGCCTCTGCTTTCCGGATCGCTGACTGGCAGTTCCAAAGTCCTCCCACGACAGTGAGGTCGTGGTCAGTTGAGAAATAGTTTGAATGTGCTTGAGAATAGTTTTTGTCGGCCATTCGGATGGCAGTTACAATGTGAAGGTTTGGCAAGGAAATGTTGATATATTTTGTTAATAGCAAAGCATATCTTAATATTAATAATCTGAGTAATTAATAATCCAAGTTATTTAATTCACACTATATGCAAAGAATTTGAGTTTGCGCTGATTTAGTGCAAGAATGGTCAAATAGAATGAATCAAATGAGGCTTTAATAATACTGTATACTTATACAATTATTACAAGGCAAATACTTTTTTTCATTCTACCCTCAATGGTAAATGAAAGATAAAGAGAGAGAGGTAGAGAGAGAGAGAGAGAGAGAGAGAGAGAGAGAGACAGACCACATGGTCTATCTACTGTACTCACAAACAGCAACCTGGAGGTCTGCCCATGACACCAAGAAAAGAAA
The DNA here is from genome assembly GCF_951799395.1 of Argentina silus. Classification (NCBI taxonomy): domain Eukaryota; kingdom Metazoa; phylum Chordata; class Actinopteri; order Argentiniformes; family Argentinidae; genus Argentina; species Argentina silus. The sequence goes on along the minus strand of NC_139654.1, from coordinate 9,079,958 downwards.
AAGAGAATGAATCTGTGCTCTACTTTTGTTTTATACTCGACTTTTTCAACCAAAAACTGCACAGTATATCTCAGGAGCAGCCTTCCCCTCACTTCAGGACATTTACAACACCAGGGTCACCAGGAGAACACACAACATCATCAGGGACTGTACACACCCCCAGCACAGACTCTTCACTCTCCTACCATCAGGCAGGCGCTACAGGAGTCTGAAATCTAGGACCACCAGACTGACAAACAGTTTCTATCCACAGGCCATCAGGCTTGTGAACAAGCTACCTCACAAAGCCCTCCCCCTTCCACCCCCCCACATCACTTGCATTACTTGACTTGACTGATCAACTGTGAACTCGACAGACATTCTGACTGCTGCTGTGACTTCACTACTGTTTGCACTACTACTGTTTGCACTAAATACCTCATGCAATTTGCAACAATGCATAAGCGCACTTTATAACTTTATAACTGTGATCCACCAGGTGCAATATAGAATTTGTATATGTATATATGGAACCTTTAGTTTAGTCTGTTGTGTTAGGGGGGACTAGCAAAGTAAGATTTTCATTGTGTGGTGTAACTGTCGTTTTACTGTGCATATGACTAATAAATATCTTGAATCTTGAATCTTGAATCTTGAATCATAGTATTTAAATTAGGAGCTGTTTGCAAGGAGAACAAATAAGCTATTCCATTCAGATAACATTGTTACTCAAGAACGTCAGCGGAACCAAATGACGGCGCTCAGAGATGGTGGGGGTTTAGCCCGAAGGCGTATTTAATTATAGAGGGGGGGAAAAGGGGTAGGGGAGAGAAGGATAATCCAAAAGAGTAGTCGTGGGTCGGTCCAGGGTTCGGCAGGCAGGCGGGTAGTCGGACGAGCAGGGGTTCGGCAGGCAGGCGGGTAGTCAGACGAGCAGATGGTCGGGAAGCCGGGAGGTCCAGTAGTCGGGGAGGGGGCTAGGTCCGTGGAAGGGTCGATGAGGGGAAACACCAGGGAGGACAGGGTATCTGGATGTGGACACAAGGGAACGCGGTGACAACACAAACAAACACAGGATACTTGAGAGAGGTAATCTAGGGCTAGAAGCGTAAGGAATACTCGAAGGGTTACCGTGGGACGCAGTACGATCTGGCACTGGAGAGAAGATCAGGCAGGGTTTATGTAGGGTGCTGATTGGGGATGTGTCGCAGGTGTGATGATAGGGGATCGGGTCCAGGTGCGCTGTCGACTGGGAAGACGCTCCAGTGATGACCGCCGCGGTCTCGAGGTGGTGCCAGAGGGTTGGTTAGGAGGGGGAACCGTAACAAACATCACCGCATTACCACATTCTTGAGACGCTGTAAAAGACCACAGCCATTTGTCCCATCGGGTGAAGGGTCATTTGAAAATAGGGACGATGTTTTCCCCCTTCAGTTTTCATCTTGGTAAACCTCTAACTTTTCCTGTGATGTGTAATGGTGATGAATGCTTTGGTTCTGTTTGTTTTTAAATCTTTTATAAGTGCACTACCATGGGATACGTCTTAAGGTGTTGTTTCAGAGACCAAGGTATCAAATGGGAACATAACTGGCAATATGACTTTGTCTGTGACAAAGTACACTGAGAAAGAAAGTGTTGAGATCCCAAAAACTGGTGGCAACTGAGCTGCCACCAATTTAAATCATTCAATACCTTTCCTTCAGTGGTGTTTGTAGTCAAGGCTTTGAGACATGTTTATGGTGTACTAATGCCACTCATCATGAGATATTTTGAAACATGACATGGTGTATTGTTGTGAGACACCTCTCAGGGATTTAGAACTCTATTCCAGTGGAGTTTGAAGAGCCACACCATGGTGTTTTGAGTCTCTCCAAGTGCAGCATCAGTTCACCTCTCTCTGTGAAGCTTTAAAACACCCCTACCTCTAAAAACTACGAACACTGTGATGGTGTTTTGATAAACTTGAATCTAGAAACTTTACACTTACAGAGTCCCAACTCTAATAGGGTGAGTTGATAACCTCCTCATTGGTAATTGCAGTAACAATGTACATTAAGATATACTGATTTGGGAGTTTATAACACATATATATATATACAGTATATACAGTGGGGGAAATAATTATTTGATCCCCTGCTGATTTTGTTAGTTTGCCCAATTACAAAGAAATGAGCGGTCTATAATTTTTATGGTACTTTTATTTTAACAAATAGACACAGAATATCAAAAAAAAAGTCCAGAAAAACATATTATATAAAGTTATAAATTAATTTGCATTTGATCGAAGGAAATAAATATTTGATCCCCAAGCAAAACATGACTTAGTACTTGGTGGAGAAACCCTTGTTGGCAAGCACAGAAGTCAGACGTTTCTTGTAGTTGGTCACCAGGTTTGCACACATCTCAGGAGGGATTTTGGTCCACTCCTCTTTACAGATCCTCTCCAAATCCTGAAGGTTTCAAGGCTTTTGCTTGGCAACTCGAAGCTTCAGCTCCCTCCGCAAATTTTCGATAGGATTAAGGTCTGGAGACTAGCTAGGCCACTCCATGACCTTAGTGTGCTTCTTCTTGAGCCACTCCTTTGTTGCCTTGGCCGTATGTTTTGGGTCATTGTCATGCTGGAAGACCCATCCACGACCCATCCTCAGTGCTCTGGCTGAGGGAAGGAGGTTCTCGTCCAAGATCTTATGGTACATGGCCCCGTCCATTGGCCCCTCAATGCAGTGAAGTCGTCCTGTACCCTTAGCAGAGAAACAACCCCAAAGCATAATGTTTCCACCTCGTGTCTGACGGTGGGGATGGTGTTCTTGGGATTGTAGCATTCAGCATTTCTCTCCCTCCAAACACGAAGAGTCAAATTTATGCCAAAGAGTTCAATTTTGGTCTCATCTGACCACATCACCTTCTCCCAAGCCTTCTCTGAATCATTTAAGTGTTCATTGGCAAACTTCAGATGGGCCTGTACATGTGCCTTCTTGAGCAGGGGGACCTTGCGGGCACTGCAGGATTTCAATCCATTACGGTGTAGTGTGTTACCAATGGTTTTCTTGGTGACTGTGGTCCCAGCTGCCTTGAGATCATTACCAAGCTCCTCCCGTGTAGTTCTGGGCTGATCCCTCACCCTTCTCATGATCATCCTTACCCCACGAGGCGAGATCTTGCATGGAGCTCCAGGCCGAGGGCGATTGATGGTTATTTTGTATTTCTTCCATTTTCTAATAATTGCACCAACAGTTGTCTCCTTCTCACCAAGCTTCTTGCTGATGGTCTTGTAGCCCATTCCAGCCTTGTGCAGGTCTACAACTCTTACTCTGATGTCCTTTGAATGTTCTTTGGTCTTGCCCATGGTGGTGGAGAGGTTGGAATGGAAGAGATTGATTCTATTGACAGGTGTCTTTTATACCCATAACAAGCAGAGTTTAGGAGTACTTTCTTAAAGTGACAGGAGTAATCTGTGTGCCTCATGGGCATATAACCGGTCTGTATGAGCCAGAATTCTTGCTTGTTTGTAGGGGATCAAATACTTATTTCCTTCCATCAAATGCAAATGAATTTATAACTTCATATAATGTGTTTTTTCTGGACTTCTTTGTTGATATTCTGTCTCTATTTGTTCAAATAAAAGTACCATAACAATTATAGACCGCTCATTTCTTTGTAATCGGGCAAACTAACAAAATCAGCAGGGGATCAAATAATTATTTCCCCCACTGTATCTATATATATAGATATAATAATTCACTACAGTTGAAAAAAACGGTTAGGGTTACACACACACACACACACACACAAAACAAAACAAAACAAAACAAACAAAACACATAATTCTAATGAAATATGATGTATTCCAACAATCAACATCACTGAAGCGATGAATAACTCAATCTTTGCCAGACTCAGAAAAATATGTATTCATACAGTGCATTACATAGCCAAATCACTGAAGGAAGCTTGCATGCATGTACACTGTGGTGGATGTCTAGGTTTTACCACTCTGTACTTCAGCTCTTCGGAGGTGAGATTCAAGAAATAAAGTCCTGAGTAGCCACAATATCTGAGTCTGGTATTTATTATTGCTTGCAAACAAGAGACAGGAGCCTAACAGCAGCCTAGCGTAAATCCGGGGGTCTGTTTAGTGCAAGTCTGAAGAGGCGATTATCAGGGTTGTCTTTTATACAGATGAAACATAATGGTAGGCGTCGCCAAGGCTATCACCTGCGAGCTTGTGCTTACGTGAGAGGTGCCGGGAGAGAAAGAACAATGAGGAGACTTTCTTACTGATCAATCGGCGCTTTCTTACTGATCAAACATTTCACACTTATCCACCTTCCTGCCGGCAAAGATGGGTCTGTTCCTTTGTTCTCGCTCTCCCCCACCACTCCCTCTGAAACCACAGCTATCCATATGGTAATCTCAGAACAATGGCTATAGAACTTTAGAGGTGTGGCAAGACAAAATGTAATCACAGTATTTACACAAGTTGTATCAGTCATATGAAAGTGTATATCCTTCAAACAGTGTGATGGAAATCTTTCAGTGAACAACAATAAACGATGTTTGGTCTCAGTTGAGAGTTTTAATGCATATACAAAGTTTAAACAATTCTGCTTACGGCCGGATCAGCATTCCTTCACCAACAGTGTGGATTCAGATACTGATGCTGTGGCTGAGGAGAGGACCATCCTTAACTCCAATGCTCATACGTCATAGGTCTAGGGGTAAACATATTGTTGCGTCAAAAGACAGAACACACTAAAAATGAGGAACGGCAGCTTTTCTTGGAAAGAACTCCAGGCCCGAAGAGGGCAGAATAACCCAAATGCATGGGTGGACCTAACAATTTAGCCAGCGTTGCTGGAGGGACTGCTTTGACCTGCGCACCTGCCAGATAAGCATGGGTATAAAATGTTAGGAGTTAGCTTTGCCACCCTTTTGCTTGGATTCCTCAACCTGCAAACAAGAAACACAGCTCATTGTTCAACCCTAAAGAAGCAACTGGTATGAAATGTTTGGAATGATTTATTATGTTGCATTCAGTGCTTAGCACAAATTCCATGTTTAATTCTAGTTGGAGTGGTGACTCCTTTTATTTTGAATAGTTCCTGACTGCAGATAATGTAGCAGAGAAAGTAATTGCTTGAAGTGCTAGATTGAATTGAGATGGTTAAACATTTACTGTATTCAAAGCCATGCTTTGTTGCTTTGTCATGCATTGTTTATTAGGTAAAGTAATGCATGTTTATTTTCTGTTTATCTTTAAGGTTATCAACCTATTCCCTATTTCTTAGTCCCTAATCCTGTGTCATTCAATTCATTTCATCTACTCTATTCAACAATTCAACTGTTTCAACATATTACCAATGCCATCAAAATCATCTGGAAGAAAAATAAAACACCAGAAAGGAATTGAGTTGTCCCTTTGCATCCTTCATGTGTTGAGCAAGCCGTTTTCAAGTTTGGGCAGAGCTGAACTGATTGTAACACCGAGATAACTTGACACATATCTTGCACCTATTTGCTGATAAAGACGCTGGGAAAGAAGCGTAGGCGTTGTGAGCTACTATCTCAAACCTCAGCCTGCAGTTAGGAGTGTTCCAAGGTCAGAATAACATCTTTGATGCAAAGAAAAGGAGCAGTCGGTTTTGGTTCTTCCTCAGTGTGACGGTCGCAGCACCCGGGTCTGTGGTTGTTGTTGTGTGTTCTGTGTTTGTTTCCTGAATGTTGTGCAGCAGGCTCCATATGGTCCATGGTCCGAAGGCTCCGCCCACTTCCTGGATGATCAATCCATTCCACCAATCAGCCCACGCCACATGGACTATAAAAGCCTACTGAGTCACTGTTCTGGAGCTGTGCTAGCTCACCACCCTTGTGTGTATTGTTCGATCTTGTTGAGAGTATTAGTGATTATCCATTTAGGGATATTGGTTGCTGTGTGTGTGAGTGTGATTTGGAGGAGGTTTAGCTTGAGGAAACAGGTAACAGTATTTTCACTTTATTATTATTAGGCACTGATTTACACAACTTCACCTTGTCACGTAGTTTATTCATGTTAGAAACACTAGGGCTAGGGGCGACTGTGGGTTTCTGTACTTTTGTTTGAAATTGTTGTTTAGGTAGTGAGGTTTTGGTTTATTGGTGTTTACTTTTATTTTAAGCTCAGATAGGAGCAAGGACTCACTCTTTTTGGAGTCCAGTTTTCTTTTGTGATTATTGTTTATTTGTTTCTTTGATTTCCCCTGCGCCCATAGGGAATTTGCCTCCTTTTGTTGTAGCTTTGGGGATCTAAAAGACAATACCATTTCCCTGTTAATAAATAACTTTAATAATTACCCACACCATCGGGTTTATGTTGCTTCTCTTTTCCCTAACGAGCTAGGGTCGTAACATAAGTGGGGGCTCGTCCGGGATCTCTGTTAAAAGATTTTCCTGGATCCAACAAAGTTGTTAGTGGCTAGGAGTTGAGTTGTCTTTTAGAGATGGCCTCATTTGAAATCGAACAGTTCATGACCAAGCCTACCATCGAGCAAATCGATGATTGTAGAAAAGACGAGTTAGTCCAAATAGCAACCCACTTTGGTCTCCAATTTCCCAAACGAATAGTTAAAAAGGAGTTAAAAGCTCTAATCATGGAGGAATTGGTGGAAAAGGGTCTTGTGCTGGCTCAGGGAGAGGTTCCTGAGTTGGAGGCTGGTGCGGCGGCAGGTCAGACCAAGCCCAAAACTGATCCTTTTACAGTGGAAGGTGAGCTGTTTAAAACCCCGTTACGCAAAGAGGGGGATATCACCTTGCCTCAATTTGATCCTTCACCAATTGCCAGTACTGGGTCCCTCGGAGACATGGAGAGGCAGAAGATGCATCTTGCTTGTCTCCAGATGGAGGCCCAGGAAAGGGCAGAGACGAGAAGGTTAGAGGCAGAGGAAAGAGCCGAGGCCAGACGGCACGAGCTGGAATTGACAAAAATTGAAGTAGAAAAAGCTGTGAGAATACGGCAGTTGGAGCTTGAGTCCCAGAGGGAGAGCCAGGCTGCACACACGTCGACCTACTCCACCACTTCACCCCACCAATCTTTCGATGTCAGCAGACATATAGTATTAGTTCCACAATTTAAAGAGACTGAAGTGGATTCCTATTTTAGTGCGTTTGAACGCATCGCTTCCGCATTGAATTGGCCACTTGAAGTTTGGGCCCTGTTACTGCAATGCAAACTCTCTGGTAAAGCTCAGGAGGCAGTAACTGCGCTTCCCATTGAGCATAGTTTAGATTATGAGCAAGTAAAAGCCGCTATTTTGCGTGCCTATGAATTAGTGCCGGAAGCTTATAGACAGAAATTTAGAAATCTTAGAAAAGCCCCGACACAGACCTTCGCTGAGTTCGCTAGGGAAAAGGGAACTCTTTTTGACAAGTGGAGCAGTGCGTGCAAGGCTACTGATTATATTGCACTGAGGGAGTTAATTCTTTTAGAAGAATTTAAACAGTGCTTGCCAGACCGTATTGTTGTTTATTTGAACGAACAAAAGGTAAATTCACTTTCTTCTGCTTCCGTGCTGGCCGACGAGTATATACTGACTCATAAGACTGTTTTCTCGTCAGTCTCTGCTGAAAAGTCTCGTCCTGCTCTGGCTGTGCACACTTCTTCCTTTAAGACATACAATCCAAAGAAAGAAGATAGGGAGTGTTTTTATTGTCATAAATCTGGACATGTGATTTCAAATTGCATACTTCTTAAAAACAAAGAGCAGCAATCTTCTCAGAGGGTATCACATCCAAAGGGCGTTGGATTGGTCAAGGTAGAGTCATGTTTTAACACGGAGTCTACTGCTACCAACGTGGATAAATGTTTTAAACCATTTATATTTGAGGGATTAGTTTCACTGACAGGCGAAGCTCACGATCAGCGCCCGGTGCGTATTTTAAGAGACACCGGTGGTTCGCACTCTGTAATTCTGTCCAGTGCCTTGCCGTTTACAGAACAGTCTGCGTGTGGCTATGGCGCAATGTTGCGTGGGATTGAGATGGGTTATATCCCTCGGCCCGTACATAGAGTACATATAAAATCAGAGCTAGTTACAGGTTTCTTTCCTGTCGCTGTGTGTCCAGCGCTGCCTATTAGTGGTATCACACTTTTGATGGGAAATGATATAGCTGGGGGTAAGGTAACTCCTACTCTAGAAGTACTAGACTCGCCGCAGTTTAGCGAATTATGTGAGGTGGAACCGCTTCACTCAGAGCTGTTTCCTTTGTGTGCAGTTACTCGCGCACAATCGCGTAGAAAGCAGGTTGAGCATAGTGCTGTTTATCTTGCTGACAGTGTGTTAATGCGAGCATTTTCAGGAGAGGGTGAGATGGAGGGTGTTTCAGTTTCTCCTGGGGAGAACGTTACAGAGTCAGTGCGCTCTGTTAATCTCAACCCGTCCCTTCCAGTGACCCGTGAGCGTCTGCGCGCTGCGCAGAGGGGCTGACCCTACGTTATCGAAATATTTCTCAGAAGTGGTGAGTGTCAACAGTGAAAAAGAGAAAAAGGTTGTCTATTTACTTGATAAGGGTGTTTTGGTTCGTCAATGGTCTCCTTCCGTAGTTGATGGTGGTGAATGGAATTCTGTCTTTCAAGTAGTTGTTCCCGCTGAGTACCGGCAACATGTTTTATCGGTAGCTCATGAAAGTCAGTGGTCAGGACATTTGGGTATTACCAAAACCTATCAGATGATCCTAAGGCATTTCTTTTGGCCAGGGTTAAAATCTGATGTAGCGAGATACTGTCGCTGTTGCCACATATGCCAGCTGGCAGGGAAGCCGAATCAACCTATTCCCCCCGTCCCGTTGCATCCCATACCTGCCATAGGAGAGCCGTTTGAAAGGGTAATAGTTGATTGTGTTGGTCCTTTGCCCAGAACCAAAAGTGGAAATCAATACTTGATCACCGTTATGTGCGCAGCCACTCGTTTCCCAGAAGCTGTCCCAGTGCGCAACATAACCGCTAGTTCAGTGGTGAAGGCTTTAACCAAATTCTTTTCTACATTTGGCCTACCCCGTGTGATCCAATCTGACCAAGGCACAAATTTCCAGTCCAAACTGTTCAAGCAGGTACTGAAAATTTTAGATGTACATCACATCGTTTCCAGTGCCTACCATCCTGAAAGTCAGGGTGCCTTAGAACGGTGGCATCAGACGTTAAAAGCTATGCTCCGAAAGTACTGTTTGGAAGATGGAAAGAGTTGGGATGAGGGTGTGCCATTCATGTTAGTTGCAGCCCGTGAAGCTGTCCAAGAGTCCCTAGGATTCAGTCCTGCGGAGCTTGTCTTTGGCCACACACCTCGCGGTCCGCTTAAGTCACTGCAAGAGCGATTTTTGTCGGCCGACTCCGCTGCTGAACGAAATGTGTTAGATCATGTTAGTCAGTTTCATGAGCGTTTGCATCATGCCAATGCCATTGCCAAAGAGGCTCTAGCCAGGTCACAAACTGTGATGAAGCGTCATTACGATCGCTCTGCTGTTCCCAGACGTTTTCAGATCGGTGATAAAGTTCTGGCTTTACTACCTATCCCTGGTTCTGCCCTGTCAGCAAAATTCTCTGGTCCTTACGACATTCGTGAGTGTCTTAGTGACACAGATTATGTGATTAGCACACCTCAGAGACGGCGAGGTACTCGCGTCTGTCACATAAATATGTTGAAACGTTATTACTCCAGAGAGGAGTTAGGAGCAGGTAAGGAGACAGGTCAAGTTGTCCCGAAACCTATTGTCCCGGTGAATTGTGCGTTACTCGTAGCAGATAGTTCGCATGTGTCTGATGAGGACCTTATGGCGCGTCACTCATCAAATCAGAGTAGTCGGTTGGTGAATTCTGAGATGTTGAAGGTGTTGCCACAACAATTAATTCACTTGTCAACTGAGCAGCAAGTAGAGGTGATGGAATTGATAAGGCGTTTCCGTTGTATAGTTGGAGATGTTCCCACTCAAACCACCGTTGTTCAACATGATATTGATGTTAAGGATGTGAAACCCGTTAAACAGCATCCTTATCGTGTTAACCCGGTTAAACGGGCATTGATGAAAAAGGAAGCAGAGTACCTGTTGCAACATGGCTTAGCCATACATAGCTCTAGCTCCTGGAGTTCTCCGTGTCTGTTAGAGACTAAACCTGATGGTTCTCCTCGTTTTATAACGGATTTTCGCAAAGTAAATGCCGTTACGGTTCCAGATTCTTACCCACTCCCGCGGATGGAAGATTGCGTTGACAACTTGGGCACGGCCAAATTTGTTAGCAAATTAGACCTGCTCAAAGGTTACTGGCAAGTACCCTTAACTGAACGCGCTTCTCAAATTTCCGCATTTGTAACCCCTGATTATTTTTTACAGTACACGGTCATGGCTTTTGGGATGTGCAACGCTCCCGCTACCTTTCAGAGGTTGGTGAATACAGTTTTGGCAGGAGTGCCTAACTGTAATGCTTACCTTGACGATCTGATTGTGTACACGTCTACTTGGGAGGAGCACATAAACGTTTTGGAGCAAGTGTTCACTCGGCTTGCTGACGCATCCCTCACAGTGAATCTAGCAAAGTGTGAGTTTGGAAAAGCCAGTGTCACTTATTTAGGCAGACAGGTAGGTCAAGGTCAGGTGCGGCCTGTGGAGGAAAAAGTCTCTGCTATATCAGAGTATCCAGCTCCCACCACTAGGAGAGCTCTTCGCGGATTTTTAGGCATGGCAGGATATTATAGGAGTTTCTGTCGAAACTTTTCCACCATAGTTCATCCGTTGACCACAATCCTAAGTCCGAAGGTAGGGTTTGTGTGGACTCCTGAATGTCAAAGTGCTTTTGACAATGTGAAGTCTTTGTTAAGCCACTCCCCTGTGCTCGCGGCACCAGACCTCTCCAGGCCGTTCAAGTTAGAGGTTGATGCCAGTGGTGTTGGAGCTGGGGCTGTGTTGTTGCAGGAGGACCTGGCTGGAGTTGATCACCCTGTGTGTTATTTTTCAAGAAAGTTCAATAGGTATCAATGTAGATATTCAACTATTGAAAAAGAAACTCTTGCTCTGCTGTTGGCACTCCAGCATTTCGAGGTGTACGTTGGGTCCAGTCCTTTGCCGGTAGTGGTGTTCACGGATCACAACCCTCTTGTGTTTCTCAATCGCATGTATAACCACAATCAGAGACTCATGAGATGGGCTTTGATAGTGCAGGACTACCATTTAGAAATCCGGCACAAAAAGGGCACAGATAACATAGTAGCTGATGCCCTGTCTAGAGTGCTCGAGGAATAGATTTCAGAGATTTGGATGGTGAGAAATTTTAATAATCTATCAAACATTTTTTTGGATTTGTGTCTTAAGGGGGGGGGTGTGACGGTCGCAGCTACACTCCACCCGGGTCTGTGGTTGTTGTTGTGTGTGTTCTGTGTTTGTTTCCTGAATGTTGTGCAGCAGGCTCCATATGGTCCATGGTCCGAAGGCTCCGCCCACTTCCTGGATGATCAATCCATTCCACCAATCAGCCCACGCCACATGGACTATAAAAGCCTACTGAGTCACTGTTCTGGAGCTGTGCTAGCTCACCACCCTTGTGTGTATTGTTCGATCTTGTTGAGAGTATTAGTGATTATCCATTTAGGGATATTGGTTGCTGTGTGTGTGAGTGTGATTTGGAGGAGGTTTAGCTTGAGGAAACAGGTAACAGTATTTTCACTTTATTATTATTAGGCACTGATTTACACAACTTCACCTTGTCACGTAGTTTATTCATGTTAGAAACACTAGGGCTAGGGGCGACTGTGGGTTTCTGTACTTTTGTTTGAAATTGTTGTTTAGGTAGTGAGGTTTTGGTTTATTGGTGTTTACTTTTATTTTAAGCTCAGATAGGAGCAAGGACTCACTCTTTTTGGAGTCCAGTTTTCTTTTGTGATTATTGTTTATTTGTTTCTTTGATTTCCCCTGCGCCCATAGGGAATTTGCCTCCTTTTGTTGTAGCTTTGGGGATCTAAAAGACAATACCATTTCCCTGTTAATAAATAACTTTAATAATTACCCACACCATCGGGTTTATGTTGCTTCTCTTTTCCCTAACGAGCTAGGGTCGTAACACTCAGTCACATAATTAAAAATAACAAAGTACATTGGGTCACAGAGAGGTCAATACATTTCATATATGACTTAAGCAAAATAGTACAATTATATTTTTTGCCATTACAACAGTTCTATCAATGTATTTTCCATAACAACACGCAAACACGTATAGCAGTAATGAGAAAACATTGAAGAACACATGTCTATTGTGTGAACAGTGTCTTAGAAGCCCATATGGGCTGGGCACCATCTGAAGGTGCAATGATACTCAAATACATTACATTACATTGTACACAAATAAATACGAATTGAATCAATCAATTATATAGTAACATGGGCACACAGTAAGTCTAACATCAAAGAGTGGGCCACCAACAAACATGTAAAATAAACAAAATTAATAAAAGAGGAGCAAATCATTTTCACATGCACATGCCACTTGATTTCTATTGTCATTCCATCTTGTTCATGAAAGTGTACTTTGGTTCTCTGTATCTGGCCTCCTTAATAACTGAATCTGGATGAATTTGAAAGTGCAAGTGCATTGTTTGGGGTACTGCAACCAAAACATTAAATAAAAAAATAAATAAGAAAAGGACAGTGCTGCAATTGCATCCACAAAAGTGCTTTTTTTGTACCACCAGGTAAAATGAAAGTGGAGTGGACAGAGCCTACAGTATGCTTGCAATAAAAGTTGTGGTGTGGAAGACTCCTGAGATTAAAAAGAAAATAAGTTATTACAGAGAGATAATGTTAATGATGTAAACTAAAGGTACATAATGGAATCAAAGTTATACTGTAAATATATCTGAAGTATGTAAATACTCTATACTTTGCATACGGTAGAGTAAATTGTAACTTACTGGAAACTCTTGCACAAATAGTGTATTGTCTTTTCCAAAAAGGTGTTTATTTTATGGTATTTGTGTACATATTGGTTTCACCATTCAGAAATTACAACACGTTTTATGCATAGTCCCCCTATTTTAGGGTACCCAAAAGTAATGGAACAATTAGCTTGACAGGTGTTTCTGGTAAGTCAGATGTGTTCCGTCACATCATTTGTGCAGGCATAACAGAGCTGTCAATGTCTGGTATTGATTCTAGGCTTTGCATTTGCCTTTGGAGTTTGCTATTGGTGTCTGTCAACATGAGGACCAAAGAAGTGTCAATGAAAGTCAAGGAAGCCATTATTAGGCTGAAAAATCTGGAAAAACAGTTTGGAACATCATTAAAAAGAAACAAAAGCACTGGTGAGCTCAGCGATCGCAAACGGGCTGGGAAGCCAAGGAAGACTTCCACAGTAGATAACCGAAGAATGCTCACCATAATTAAGAAAAACACCAAAACAACTGTCCCACTGATCAAGAACACTCTCCAGGAGGTAGGCGTGAATGTGTCAGAGACTACCATCCGCAGAATACATCACCAGCCAAACTACAGACGCTTCACTGCAATGTGCAAACCACTAGTAACCATTAAGGATCTGACCAATATTTATACTACCTCATACTACCTCATCTGTGAACTAGAACTTACTGACTTGTCTTAATTAATGATTGTCACTGCTGACGGCAGCAGCAGAATGTATTCTGAAGTAGACAGAAACATCTTGTCTGCTCGAGTGCAAGCAAATGCGCTTCATCATACAGTAAGACAATGACCCAAAACATGCTGCCATAGCAACTAGGGAGTTTTTCTGTAACAACTGGAGTAACACAGGCAAAGGACTGAAATGCACGACTCAAAGACAGAATGTTGAATTAAAAAAATCAGTCTTTACTTAAAAAAAAAAAAAAAAAAGTACAGTACACAGGTGGTCAGTCAGGAGATAGGCAGATAAATTCAGCAAGGAGAAGACAAAAGGCCAAGTCAGGTAAGCTATCAGAGATCAAAATAACCAGGAATACTCAACACTAGGAAAAATCACTGGAACGCCTGACACAAGGTACAAAGACGAACTGGCACAGAGAAAGGGGAACACACAGACTAAATACACTGGAGAGGGAAGGATAATCAGGGCAGGGTAGACAATCACACAGGCGGGAAACACACAAGGGCAGGAAGTGAAGTATCTGAAATGAGAGAAGAGGTGGGTATATCAAAATAAAACAGGAAACAATGAAAAACATAAGGTAAGGAGCAGGGCAAGACGTCATATTTTCAGGGCCAAAAAGTAGTGATGGCGAGATGAAGCTTCATGAAGCATTGAAGCTTTCCATCCAATTGGTTCACTCATGGGCCGAAGCTTCATGGTGTTTCATTTGCTCTACTGTGCCATCAAGTGGACAATAAATGTAAAACAGGCAGAGTGATTATAATGACACCATGGCTTTGGTGCGTGAAGCTTTGAATTGAATTGTGCTTAAATGATAATGCCAATAAACAAATAATATACTCATTAATATAGTGTCTGTTTTTCTGATAGAATGATGGCAGGGACAGAGGGGAAAGTTGAAACAAATTGGGGAGAGGGTTGTGATGTGAATGTGCTTGTGTTACTAGAGACAACATGTAACACGTAAAATAGGGACAACATTTTATTCATTTTTATGAGGTGAGGTGTTATTGTTGTATCCCAGTTCTTTTGAACACAACAGACACTTCACCTTTTAAAATACCAGAAATTAGAAGAAAGAAATTAGAACAAGGGATACTGTTTTTTTTATTTTATTTATATTACGCTAGTTATTACTATGTGCATACCTTATTAGGAGAGATCAGCTCAAAATGTTCCCAGACAGGGGAAAATCTCCTCTTTCTTGCTGGTTCCATCGCAAAAAAAAGAAGAAGCTCGAATAGATTGCAAACAAACGCGCAATAAAGTCCCAAGTCCACAAAATGTGAGGGGACAGGGGAGGTCCATTGCGTTTCGTTGCCCCTTATATTTCGATTCGCACGCCAAACCCGCGAACCATTTCCTGAATCAGTCACGTGGTACGGCCGGCTCGCGAGGCTTCGAACGTCACCACATACGTCATCGACACAAGCCTCGATACGCGCTTCACAAAAATCTTCCTGGATTACTTGACACACCCATCACTACCAAAAAGTGGAAAGGTCTTGACTGGCCAAGTCAGTCTTCAGATTTAAATCCAATTGAACATGCATTTCATTTCCTGATGATAAGGTTTTAGGCAAAAAGACCTCAAAACAAACAACAACTGAAGATGGCTGCAGTTCAGGCCTGGCAGAGCATCACAAGAGAAGATACATAGCGTCTGGTGAGGTCAATGGGTCTCAGACTTCAGGCAGTTATTGACATGAGTGCTTAATTTGGACTTGGGAGGCTACCCTACAGAAGGACTATGATAGTGTGAGGAATCGTTTGCACTCCTGCTAATTCCTCCACTGGCCGCCAGAGACTCCTTATTGTTTTCCTTATTCATCTCTTAGGTAACTGACCACACCTGTGCATTTAGCAGACGCTTTTATGCAAAGCGACTGACAAGTACATTTGTGTAAAGTAAGTGAATCATCTATACATCAGTCATCATAAGCAAAAATCTATGCTAGGACCAGGTGCCATTGGCAGTCACAATGCTAGAAGAAGGAAGGATTATTATTGTCATTATTATTTTTATTTTTTTATTATTATTAACAGTAGAGGAACTGTACAGAGGAGTAGTGGGGGGTGAAGAGGTCTTTAGGAGGGACAGTCAAGATGTAGCCTGAAGATAGAGGTTTTCAGTCTTCAGAGGGTTTCAGTCTTCAGTCGGCGGAAGATAGGTAGTGACTCTGCAGTCCTGACAGCAGTGGGAAGCTCTTTCCACCACCGGGGCACCAAGACAGTGAAAAGCCGTGACTGAACAGCACGACCGCTGCATCCTCGTAGAGGCGGTGGTGCCACTGGAAGAACAGAGTGATCAGGCAGGGGTTTGGGGGCTGACCATTGCTTGCAAGTAGGGAGGGGCTGTTTCCTTTGCCGCCCAGTAGGCGAGCACCAGGGTCTTTAATCTGATGCAAACTACTACTGGAAACCAGTGAAGGGTGCGGAGGAAGGGGGTGACATGGGGGAATTTGAGGAGATTGAACACCAGACGGGCAGCAGCATTCTGGATGAGCTGCAGAGGTCTGATGGCGGAGGCCAAGAGTGCATTGCAGTCATCAAGGCGGGAGATCACAAGTGCCTGGACCAAGAGTTGTGCTGCTTCTCTCCTGAGGAATGGACGTATCCTTCGGATGTTGTAGAGGAAGAATCTATAGGAGCGCGCTGTCGCTGTGATGTTCGCCGCACAGGACAAGTGGTTGTCAAGGATCACCACAAGATTCTTGGCTGTCTGGGAGGAGGTCACAGTGGAGTTCTCTACTGTGATGGAGAAGTCTTGGAGAGGGCAGGCTTTCCCAGGGAGGAAGAGCAGCTTAGTCCTGTTAAGGTTGAGCTTGAGGTGGTGGGCTGACATCCAAGCAGAAATGTCTGCAAGACATGCAGAGACACCCGTCGCCACCTGTGAGTCAGAGGGGGGGAAAGAGAGAAAGAGTTGAGTGTCATCAGCGTAGCAGTGGTAGGAGAAACCATGTGAAGAAATTACAGAGCCAAGAGATTTGGTATAAAGGGACCCCAGTGGTGAGGGCGCGTGAAGAGGACAGCGACCTTCTCCACATCACCTGATAAGAGCGATCGGCCAGGTAGGATGCAAACCAGGGCCCGTATCCTTAAAGATTCTGAGAATCCTCTCAGAGAGCTCCTAACTTAACCTAAAAATTCCTTGCCAGGAGTTTTAGCTTAGAAGTGATTCCAGAACATTTTCAGTGAACTCTGAGCCAGGAATGGATGAAAAATCCTATCTTAGTGAGGGGGTGTGGTTGACCCCGTTGCTAGGTATGAGTCATCATTTCAAAAGCCGTGATTGGTTGATCCTACAAGTTTGATGAAAATGAACTTTTGGTGATAATGAGCAAAGGATGTACCCTCAAATCAATAAACATAATTATACACTCTAATCTTATGCAGACTATAATTGTAAATAATATTTCACATTCAAGAAAATATCTGGAAAATGAATAGTAAGCTGTAGGGGTTATAGCCTAACATTAGAATCTAAAATATGTGAAAACTTAAGCTCATTACACCCTGTTCAAATAATGATTTGTGTCTCATTTGCTCATATTAATATCCTAGCTGGCATATTTTGTACTTTCACTTCCATATGGACCCCATTGAAAACAAGATGGCCTATCTCAAGGGGCTGTCCTTAATGAAGTAGAAATTGCAACGTTACAACTCAGTGTGAACTTAACGAGGGTAACACAGCTCAGCTTTTAACAATGTCTGTGATTGCTGGCTGGTCTATTTATGAAGGCTTGTTAACAAATATCCTACAAACACAGAAAATGGAGAAAAAAAGGAATCGCAAGCCGAACTGGACTGAGGAGCAAGGTTTGTTGCTGGCCCAGTTGGTGAACGAACATAAAGGTATGTTACGAGGAAAATTTGGCCCAACTGTCACTAGCCAAGGCAAGAGGCGCGCCTGGGACACAATATCCCAAACAATCAATGCCTCTTTTCCACTGGTGGTGCGGACAGGCGACGATTGTGAGAAAAGGTGGTATGTGCTGCAGTCCAAGGCAAAATATGAGATTGCAGCACACAAGCGGGAATCCTCACTCACAGGTGAGCAAAATACTATGGCCTACCACATAATCTGGCAACTTGCTCCTGCTGGCAAAGTTAATTTACATGCCTAAGTACTGTGTTCATTGACTGTTTCTTTCTAGGGGGTGGACCACCTGCAAAGCGGCTGTCCCAGGTGGCCGACACTGTCTTTCAAGTCCTGGGACACTCTGAGGTCAGTGTCACCGGGCTGCCAACAGGCATTGACACGTCAATGATGCAGGCCCTTGAAATGCAGCAAAGGTAGGACACAGGGTTATTCATATCAACAGTGTTTATTCATTGCAGAAGCCATTTCATGTGTTATCCATGCTCATTGTATTAAATTAATTTAATCAAAACAATAATTAAACTAGGCCTATGTATTTCTGTAGCATGGAGCCATCACAAGAACCGGGCCCATCAAGTTTGCCGCCTGAACCATCTGCAGCTGCTACTCAGGATAGCCCGGCGGATCAAACACCATTCCCATCCGCAGCACCTGCTCCGTCAGCATCCCTGCTGGAGAGAAGATTGCAACTCACAATTGATGTGTTTGAACAACAAAAAAAAGTCCTTTCCCTTCAGGAGGAGTACTACCGCCTTAAAATTGAACACCTAAAAAATAAACCATTTAGAGATTGTGTTCTGTGTCTTGCATTTAACAATTGCAGGTGATGTGCAGTAAAACTGTGGTAGTTCTTAATACCATCACAAGTTCTCAAATGACATGGGGCTACAGCTTGCCTGAAATGTAAATTTGTGAAGTTTGCCCTGTAAGGCAGTCCACTCTGGGCTAGGTTCCCCTGTGGAATGTGAATATCTTCTTCACCACCATCCTCATCGTTGTCTCCATCCTCATCCTCATCGCCATCCTCCAGAGGTTCTGCAATCTGTCTAACCTTGCAAATATTGTGTAATATTGCACAGGCTATGATGACTTTGCTGACTTTTTCAGGCCTCAGCCGCACCTCTCCGTGGAGAACATGAAAGCGCCTCTTAAGCTGGCCTATGCCACGCTCCACCACCGCTCTTGTTGTCTTGTGGGCCCTACAATAGAATACAGACCTTTAATTATTTGATGGAAATATTGCACTACTTGGATGCTCTAACATATTGCTTGCATTTCATTTCCATGATTTTTGTATTGTTTGGCTTACCTGTTATAGTTTAGTTGGGGCCCTTGGCGTGGCTGGAGGTAAGGTGTAAGGAGCCATGGTTTGCATGGATAGCCACTGTCCCCTAACAAGTGGCAATTAGCTGGCACATAGCGTCTCTCAAAAAGCTGTCTGATGCCACTCTCGGAGAGCATTCTCGCATCATGTGTGGAGCCTGGCCATTTAGCCACAATGTCCAAAATCTTCCAGGCCGCATTGAACACTATTTGCACATTGATGCTGTGGAAATTCTTCCTGTTAACAAAGACAGCCTCGTCCTCTGATGGCGCAATTATTCTCACATGTGTTCCATCAATTACACCCACAACGCCAGGGAATCCTGCAATGTCCATAAATGCCCTTTTATGTGTGTGTAAAGTGCGGGCATCCAGCGGGAATGAAACAAATTGTGTCACAATATTAGGTTGTGACAAAGCTGTCAGTGTTTGGGTGATGACTCTGCTGACGGAGGATTGGGACAGACCGAAGTCATCACTGTTGCATTTTCCCTGTTGCCAAATACCTCAGGGTTGTGATTACTTTCTTCTCCGGTGTAATAGCGTTGTGGCGTCGAGTTGGTGAAGTAATTGCATCTCTAAGGAGATCCACCACAAACATGATTCCTGCACGATCCAATCTGTAGCGTCTCAATAATTCCCTGTCATCCAGTGTTTGCAGGACATCTCTCCTGACTCCTCTGTTGGCCATTTTGTGCAGCTGCTTAGGGTAACTCCTAAGCCACTAAAAGTCCTCTTCCCTGCTCTTAGCAGATCTCGCCTTAGGAGCCCTTTTAAGCGCTAGGACTCTTGAGGAATAGCTTTTATATTAACTGGGATTTTCGTGTCACTTTTAGGGGAAATTCTAAGAAAACGTCATGCCTCTGAGAATTTTCTTAGAATTTGGCCGCTAGGAGCCACTTTTTGCACAAAAATTCTTTAGAGATACGGGCCCAGGAGAGTGCAGAGCCAGAAATGCCCAGCTCTGTGAGGGTGGAGAGAAGGATCTGGTGGGTTTACTGTGTCGAATGCAGCGGACAGGTCCAGAAGAATGAGAACAGAGTAGAGGGAGGAAGCTCGAGCAGAGTGGAGGGTCTCCGTAATAGCAAGGAGAGCAGTCTCAGTTGAGTGCCCAGCCTTAAAGCCGGATTGGTGAGGGTCAAGGAGGTTCTGAAGGAGATAGTGAGACAGTTGGTTAGAGACAGCACGTTCAAGGGTTTTAGATAAGAAGGAGAGAAGGGATACCGGTCTGTATTTATGGACAGCAGGCGGGTCAAGAGTTGTTATTTTGAGAAGAGACTTGACTCTGGCTGCTGGGACAGATCCTGAGGATAGAGAGGAACTGATTATGGTGGTAAGCAACGGAAGGAGGTCTTTGGAAATGGATTGGAGAAAGGAGGAGGGGATAGGATCGAGAGGGCAGGTGGTTGCACGCTTGGATGTGACCAGTTTTAGAATATCATCAGGGGAGAGGGGGGAAAGAGGTGATAAACCAGAGACAGAGTGTAGCGCAGTATATCCTCTCTTTGCATAAAATGGATCTATACAGCTTCTATAAGTGTTTTGGGGAGAACTGCTAAGAGGTTTAAATCATGCAATTCTGCTCTTAAATCCATGCAAGCACACATGCACACATACAAATACATCAATTATACCAGTGCAGAGCAGTGAAAGTAGATTGATAGATTGTGAGAGGAGGCTAATTAAGCCTGTCTTTCTTTAATGACGAGGAATGGGCCATGTTTTCAAAGGGCTCTCAAGAGGTTATTTTACATGAGCCCTGTGCAGTCTATCCGCTGAGAAATTAATTTTTACAGTACTTTTCTTCCGTCCATCTGTAACAACAGACAAACTCAATTTCAATTTACAGTAGATTGTCATTGTGTCTCTTATACCCTACAGAAGACCCCTTGCCATGAAGGACATCTCCATGATACCACAAAGTTAATGAGTTGACAAAGGAGGGGGAGCAAGTGCCGAGGAGTGAGGTACTCAAAATCACTGCTCATCCAAGGTAAGACCGTCTCCTTGGCAAATCGGGTGCACATCTGCTGGTTCTCTTGTCTCCTTTAGTCCCTGATTGTTCATAGAGTGCTTTCAGTCAGACAAGACACTTGTGGCATCCCCATTGGGTGTGGCCGAGGAATGCCCCCTGTCCTGGTGGTAGCTAAAGTCCCACCTCAGGAGCCATGAAGTCACATCGCAAGCTAGCTGCACATGTAAGTATTTACAATGATTTCAAATACTATTTGAACCCAGGTCTGATCACTACCCTCCTTGCTGCCACACTCTACACCCTGCTACAAGCTCTAAGACCTGTTGAAACTACCAGAGTGCTGTAAACTGAGAGGGCTCACTGATGGCTGTGGGCTCCTGTATTCAATCACATACCAATTAGCTGGGAGCAAACTGGGACAAGAGACCACCCTGAGGAACCACCATGGCGCCACGGTAACAGACACAGGGCAAAGGAGATAACAGCTGAGGCACATAGGAGTTGGAGTTTATGTCATGCCTTTAGCCACCAGGGGATGGAGCAACTGCAGGTGAGCAATGGAGAGACGATCCTGAAGTTATGATCATGTGGTCCGAGTGGTGTTTCAAACTTTTTTTTGCCCAAAAAACATAATGTGAGATACACAGATTATATGCAGGTCAGCACAGATCTTCTCAGTGCCTGGAGAAACATTTAACCTATCAATTTGCTATAATAATCAGATATTCTGCTGACCTACATAGAATTTCAACACACAAAAAAAACTCTCTTCCTTGAGGTCTGTCTCTACACCCTTTATTGGTGGTGTGTAGGTCAACTGTATTTGTGCTGCAAGTATAGAGGCCGTAGATATGAAGCTTATGCTCAAGAAAAGAAAGTTAGGGAAAGCCATGGTTGTAGTTACAGGTTAGTTTCTCAGTTTACTTCATCTTGCAATTCTCACCCACTCTTCCAATACCAGTCCAACCAAACCAAATTCCATACCGGTAAAGCTCTTTCTCCAGGAAGAGGACAGGAGGGCAAGGTAGCTTGAGAACTGCTTCATCTCCCACATCCAGCAGTTGCACTGGGACACGAGCAGAACCATAGAGCTCCATAGTGCCACTTAGATGCAAGTAGGGGCACTACATCCCCAAGGACTCATTCAACTCAAATAATGTATTATGTAATCATGTTGTGTCTGTCCCATCATGTCACCTGTGTTTGTCTAAGTGTGTTTGTTTGAAATCTTTTTATAATGTAGATTTTACTTGTGGGCATGAATCAAATTAAGTCATGGCTATGCCAAGGGGATGCTAAGGGGCACCACTACCCTACTAAACGTCTGCACATGGATGAAGGTACAGTACACAATGCAAACCAAAAAGAAGAATTAAAAGACTCATGGTTTTTTTAGCCTTTATTAACTGAAACAGGACATTGTCAAATGTTTTAAGGCACATTTTCACATCTGCACAGATGTCATACAAAGTCAATAACTTAATGGTACAAAGTGTTTCGCACTTGGATTGTACATGGAATACATGGTGTCATTGTATCCTGTGACGCATAAACATATTTCCAACACATTTACAAACATCCCATTCAATCAATCAGGATTAACTCCTGAGTTGCCTTGAATTATTAGACCAATTTCTACAGGACCAATTGCTAGCATGTTTGAATACTTTTTTCTATCGCACATAGTTTGATGTATACATTCCAAAGACATAGCTTGAAGAAGTGCTAGCCAGAGAAACCAGTTAAACGCTTGTGATAAGGCCCTTCTCATCTGACCATAATCTTAAAACACATTGCTCAACAATGCAGTCGATTCATTTGTTGTCACACTTTAAAATGCTTCGACCTTTCGCCTGATTAAACACATCCGTGGTCAAACTTGGCAAGCTGTCCATGTAGTCCTGGTAAACATGAAATTGAAACTCTTAAAACAGCACCAGAGCCAATATGAATCCTACTGCCATTAGAAAATGAAGGAGAGTAGGCTACTGTAATAGATAGTAAGTTCTGCCCTTGAGCCAACATGGCTCTCTTTGACACAAACATCTTAATCTATCAAAAGACACAGATAAAGCCACTAGTTGTTATTCAATTTGATTGTTTTGCAGTTAGGAGGAATCATCATTTAAGACAAATGGCTGGTGAGCTGATCCGTCTGGACCAAGCACACACAGAGGGGGAGAAAGGGAGGGATGGATAGAAGAGGGCCATGGGGATGAGGGGAGAGGGGGCGGTCATCCTTTGGATGCAGCGTATCTTGGTTTATGAGGACCCAGTCCTTGATTGAGTGTATACCCCTGGGGCCTATTCTACTCGATGGCTCCGGGCCTGGTGGCCACATAGACAAAGACCACAATGAGCAGCACCACCACGGCCAGTGTGGGCAGCACCACGGTCCCCACCTGTTGCCGGGCCTCCTGCATGGCCTGTTTGCGCTCCTTCTTGTCCTTAGATGTCTCCTTCTTCGGCTTGCCCTTCAGCTGCCTCATGGCGGCTCCCTCCCTGGGCCCCGGGACACACCAGCACACTCAGCTCAGCCCAGACCCTCTGCTCGGTCTTCCACAGGTTCACTTCTGCAATCCCCTCGGGCGGTCCACTCACTCGCCAAGACCACGGCACGAGGTCACCACCTGTGACCAGAAAAAGAACAAGAGTTCAGGCAAAAATGTGTTCGTTAAATCAGAAGAGAGTCCATTTGGATCACAATTATAAACAATCTACCACACTATCGGTGTGGTCAGTTCTTATAATGCATGAACTTTGTGTCATACATCCTCCCCAGAGTTGTATTGACATTTGAATGAACTAATAAATTACTCTCCTATCTTTCATCTCCAGCAGTGTTTCTTTCTGAGATTCTCTGAAGCAATGACAGCTGTCGCTATGGCAACAGAACACAGGACAGCGCAGCAGTATAGTACACAAAAAACAAGCTAGTCAGTGCAAATAGACTGTTATTAGGTAAAGTATATCTACGTGAAAATAAAAATCCACATTTTCAAAACCAAAACCAGTTATTTATTTTTTTCTCTCTTTTCACAGCCGTCCTCATGTAACCGCGTAACCGTCACAGCCCTACAGTCAGTACACATTTTAAAGTTGGATTGAGTCGTCAAGCTTTAAAGAGGAAAGAGGAGATACAGTGGCTTTGGAAAGTATTCAGACCCCTTCACTTTTTCCACATTTTGTTGTGTTATAGACTCAATTTAAAATGTATTAAAAAAAAATATATATTTTTGCCATCAATCCATACACCCCATAATGACAAAGCGAAAACACATCTTTTGAAATTTCTGCAAATGTATTCAAATTGAAATACAGAAATACCTAATTTAAGAATTCAGACCATTTGCTATGAGACTCTTAAAATTTGCTTGGATGCAAAAATGTTGCCAACAAATCACTCAATAAGTTGAATTGAATTGAGTCCATCTTAATGCAAGAATAGTTGATGTGATTTTGGAATTAATATCTTTGTTTTTATAGGGTCTCTGATTTGCATAGGAATCAATTACACACTGTGTGGATCAGGTTGTCATTACAAACTGAGCAAATGGAGAGGAACAAAACTGCTCAGGAATGCTACCCTGAGGCCTGAGGAGACTAAATCTACAAAGTTGAATGGCGGAGAGGAAAAAGCACAGTCGATGGGACAACATCATCTCAGTCACTCTATAAAATTGGTCTGTAACCAAGTAACCAATCCCTTAATGGAAAATAATTTTCTCATATCCATAATTGTGTTTGCAACAATGAATTCAAGTGATACAGCAAAGAAAGTGGCTGGAAATGTGTTTATTTGGTTTTTACTACAAAGCATTACATTTAGTGCAAATCCAGCACATGCAATGTAGTTTCCGCACCATCCGTCGTATGAAGAATAGTGGTAGCTGCATCACGTTATGGGTATGTTTGTCACTGGCAAGAACTGGGGAGTTTGTCAGGATCAAGAGAAAATTATTAACTTTATACCCGTCATTACCCGAAGCCACAAGAGAAAGCTCCAAACATGGCATTTCCACTTCTTCGTTTACAATTATGCCGTTTAGCCAATCACCCTCTGGTTTACCTGCACACTATGCGGAAATGCGGAGTGCCATGTTTGGAGTTTTCTCTTGTGGCTTCGGGTAATGACAGGTATAAAGTTAATTTGTATTAGTATTAAGCAGCCTTTTGGATATTTTATGCTGCCGGGGAAAATCTCAGAGGATGGAGAGTACGTGGACACCTTCAAAGCTGACATAAGTGACGCCGAAACAGGTAAGGGTACTCTTGGTTGACTTAAGTCGCAAACTCCGGCAAGCCAATACCATGACACTCGGAGTGTCGCATCTAAGCTACGTGTAGTTATGCTGGTTTGAGGGTGAAACCCGCCGGGAAACCAATGACAATGCGGGAAACGTGTTTCTGACGGCGTTGATAGTTTGCTCCACCCTGCTCTCCTCCAAAAATATAGCAGCAGAGTTATGACTGAATGCTCTACTACTGTGGTACAAGCCCAAGATCTTGTTTTGGATCTGCAGTGCATACAGACTAATTTGTATAAATTAGTAAAACATTTTAAATGTAAAACATGAATATGTGCACTATACAGTAGTTTGGGTGGTAACTCACCGTCAAGCATTAGTTGGATTATCCAACTCCATGTCTACTACTACTGACAAAGAGTTGGATGGCCTTCTCGACTCACCCATTACAGTTAAACTTTCAACAGGATTTACTCCAGACATTTGAGTAAAGCCCAATATTTACGTAAGTAAAGTAACCATGTAACCATGTCTGGGCATTTATGACGTTGATCTGCACATACATTTTACCACCAGAGTGGGGGGGGGGTAATCACATTTCAAGCGCCCGTCGTCTTCAGGTTGTCACGACAACTACAAGGTATCAAGTGCCGTCATATCGTCATCTTCTAGTATCAAGAAAAAGTGCGGACTGGTCTGGTCTGTCCGACTGCCCCCAGCAATTCCTGGTAACGAATAACACTAATAAACGTGTTAACCCACCTTGATTACTTTGCGTTACCCCTCTCCTCCCCCTCTGTTCTGTCCTGTCCACCACGAGACAGCATAGGCTGGAAAACAAGCCGGTGATCGCCTATACCTACCATTTATTGACATGTTCGCGAAGCATCAATACCAATACTGTCGTTCAAACATTAAACAAAGTGCCAGCCCACGACACGTCAGTGAAAACAGCGCAGGAAGCATGTCGGAGCGAGCTACTAGTCTGACAAGCGAAAATGTAAACAGATCAAGCTAGCAAGGTGAGGCTGGGTAGCAAGTATTAGTATACATTTGGAAATATCTGGCATATCTAACGATACATTTGAATTAGCTAGCAAGCCTGTCCAACGTCAAGAGGGGAGGCATGTTTGTGATTTTCTTGTTTTAATAATCCCTAACCATGTGGTCACGAATCCAAGTGCTCGATCATGTCATGGTCAATGCGCTGTACAACTCCAAAACGAAACTAGTGTTGGCTACTTCTCAATTATTTTACTTACCTACTAATTCAACAATATCCGCGTTTTCGTCAAGGTACTTGTCTGTTTCATACAAAGCTTTTACTCGTGTGGTTCCAATTGAGTTTCGTCAGGCTGCTGTTGCGCCGCAGACCGCCCTCTAAACAGCTATGAACTCGGAGATTACGTGGCAACAGTTCACTTAGTTTACGCACGGATTTAAGTCAAATAGACTCAACAAGTGCGCCCCATAGGGCCGGAGCGACATCACAGTCACAAGACTCCGCTGTGCTGCAAATGCACGTTTTCTTGCCACCTGCAGATGGAGTGAACGGTCAATTATGGGTCCACTTCACTCCTGAGCAACAGGTACAGAGTACGTATGACCATGCCATGTACATCTGTGTTCTCTGAGCTCCAATAGTGGAACTCCGCCCATTTACTTCCGGTTAATGTACATTTTTGTACACGAGGATGGCTCTTTACTCTGGCCATACAGCTCAAAGTGGCCTATCTGGCTGGAGTAAAGAGCCATCAACATTTGCAAAGACATCGCTTTAGACTCAAACTCACCTGATATTCATTCTAGAAGTGTTGCCGAGTAGAGTGGTACCAGAGATTAATTGAAATCTTTGAAAAATAGTTTTGTACAGTCCAGTTTATGCAAATATAAATAGGCATGTGCAAAATTACATGTAACTGTTAATACACTGCACATATCTGTACATACTGTACATATCTGTTTATACTGTTCATACTGCATTCCATATTTATTCTGCTTATTTACTCTGCTTTAATGTTACTGTTAATACATATATACTGCTTATACTGCACTGCTTATACAGCTCATATGCTGCTTATACTGTTCATACTGCATTCTATATTTATTCTGCTTATAATGTTACTGTTAATACATATACTGCACTACTTATACTGCTTATTCTGTACTACTTGTATATATTGTTCACATTGCTTTTTTTGCACTTCTGGTTAGACGCTAACTGCATTTCGTTGTCTCTGTACTTGTACTCTGCACAATGACAATAAAGTTGAATCTAATCTCGTGTAATTGCACCAATATGGAGCCAAGTGAAACTACTAGTATTGATGTGTCAGGTTAGAAGCGTAAGGCGTGGCGCGCAGCCATCGAACAGGTTATAAACGTACTTCCTGTTTTCATGTGCAATCCCTTTCTCCATTGTTGAGACGCTGTTTGCCTGGTTCTTGCAGCCCGTGCGAGTATTATATTGTCGGAAATCTATACCCCGCTCTAGGGTGATTCTCGTATTATGCCGAGTAAACTCAATGGCAGTTATTTTGTAGGAGTAACCTTAATTGGTGAAGGAGCAAAACGGACAGGCAGGGTATGCTTGATGCAGCGCTACACAGGTATTTTATAAGACTGTTTGAGAAGGTTTACTGTCATCATGTTTGCTGCTTTAAGTGTAATGTTTTATGGCAATATGCCATGCGCAGTGTAACTTACTGAACGTTGTTCAACTGCAGTGCCTGTGTGCGGGTCGTGCGTCAAGCCAATGATGTGATTGACCGTAGCATTGCCTTTCATAGTGGATGAGCTATTAGCTTGCACACACACTGATATTAACATGTATATTGTCTAAATTGAGTGGATGTCTTTAATATGCAATTGTTTCATCAGTTTCTGTGAATGTATTTTGTTGCTGGTGTTAATAACATGTAGTATCCAATCTTTGAGGTATATGGCAGCAGTAAATAGCCAGCAACATTTTCAATGACATCACTCTAAATTCAAATTCACTTGTTATGCATTCTGGAGGGGTTGAGGAGTAGAGTCGTACCAAAGACGTATTGAAATCTTTGAAAAATAGTTCTGTACAGTCCAGTTTATACAAATGTAATAGGCATGTGTAAAATGACATGCAATTCTACCAACATGTACATTTTAAAGCTCCAAATTGTATATACTTCTTATTGTGTAATTTGTGCTTATTTCAGCAAAAATAAGAGAAAATGTTGTGATACCATCACTTTCCATTCATGTTTTAACTCCCGCTTTTATTTTGAAGCCACGAAAACGGCGATAAGCGAAACCGGAAATCTTAATGGAGCTAGCTGGAGCTTTTTAGCGCTCAGGGAACACAGATCTGTTCCACACTCCATCGGAGGAGACGCATTGACGTAATCGCGTAGTTGCTCTGTTTTGGTCTGGAACCTGCTCGCGAGCATCACCCTTTGGCCAATCATCCAGATCAGAGTAGTACACTCACCGGCCACTTTATTAGGTACACCTGTTCAACTGCTCGGTAACGCAAATATCTAATCAGCCAATCACATGGCAGCAACTCAATGCATTTAGGCATGTAGACATGGTCAAGACGACCTGCTGAAGTTCAAACCGAGCATCAGAATGGGGAAGAAAGGTGATTTAAGTGACTTTGAACGTGGCATGGTTGTTGGTGCCAGACGGGCTGGTCTGAGTATTTCAGAAACTGCTGATCTACTGGGATTTTCACGCACAAGGGTTTACAGAGAATGGCCAGAAAAAGAGAAAATATCCAGTGAGTGGCAGTTCTCTGGGCGAAAATGCTTTGTTGATGCCAGAGGTGTGAGAAAACGTGTTCTTTATTTGAAGGAGAAGACAAACTACTTCTTACTTTTAGCTATTTATTTATATGTCAGAATTCCAAACTTGTACAAGGACCACTTTTGGCGAAGAAAATGTAGTAGAATTTAAGTAATGGTATTTTGAAATAACATACCGTTAACCAGAGCTGTTGATTCATTCAGAGACTTTATTCACAGAGAAAGAAGCCGGGTCAGGTTTGCAAAGTTGAACACCTTCCACTTTCGTTACCTGTCCTTTTATAAACATCACGCAGGTCAACGCCCTTCATTCAAATTCCTGTCTACTTACACCAATGTCTACTTACAACCATATTTAAGAACTACATTTCGTCATCCAGGGGCCACTCCCACCTGACGTGGCGTCGGTCAGTCTGTGGAGAGGTC
The DNA here is from genome assembly GCF_951799395.1 of Argentina silus. NCBI lineage: Eukaryota > Metazoa > Chordata > Actinopteri > Argentiniformes > Argentinidae > Argentina > Argentina silus. The sequence goes on along the minus strand of NC_139654.1, from coordinate 9,050,719 downwards.
AATTGACCTAGGCTGTTTACAAAAGCCATCTGTCCTGGCTGTTTACAACTGTGTTTATTACTCATCTATCCTGTTTCTGCAGCTTTGATCTATTGTACTCCATTGTGTTCATACCCTCTAGTCAACCCCCACTTATCTGATCTCACCCCTCTGAGATGTTCCAGGACCATCTGGTGTCCTTGTGACCTTTTCCCCTAGGTGTGGGATTACCAAGGCTAGTATTTGTCTTTAAATTTACTATATATTCCCCCCTTTGGGACTTAATAGTCCCACATCCTATATTAATGAGTTGTAAATGATACACTAATAAAACATACAAGTGATTTCAAGACAATATACATAGGCAACTCACAGAAGTAAACATAACCTGTATGGCATCAACAGTATGACATTCTATTAGCTCCTGGGGACACGGCTCCTTTACAGGTGGGGGCGAAAAACCCATCCTTGTATTTGGGAAAATTCCCCCACGGTTCTCACCTTATCCAATCATCATTGAGCAACCACTTTACAGGTCTGCAAATGAGCACCCGTCCCCATGAGCAACAACTTAACTACATTTAAATGATTACACAAATTGTTAATAAAAAGTAAAACAACACACAACACATCAATCTATAATGGGACTTTATGTCCAACACAGGGGACCATTCCCTGTCTCTGAACCATGGCCATTCCATTGTGCCTCTATGCATACATTCAACATGGTCATTCTATCAGTACTACACACAATAATTGTTACACATAACACCTTAAAACACATCAATGTCCATTCAAGTTGTCAATATTCCAAAGGGAATATAGTCCTTGTATGGCCAGGGTTTCGTCTTCCTTGATGATTGAGCCATGTTCCTCCCAAGTAGGTGTAGCTGTTAGTGCTTGCTAGTCCTGGCTGGGAGTCTAGACGATCTCGTCATCATCGGATGAGGGGCAGAAAACTCACTGCTGCCTCCCCAGTCGAGAACAGGATATAGGTCTTGTTGTCCTCTCATTCTGTTGAGTGCCATCGGAGCTATCTCTCTGGTTACACTCATCTGCTTAATTGTGCTCTGTATAAAAAAGGATCTCCAAACAGGCATTATACAACAAAATATTAATCCTAACACTATAATCACTATCACAACCATTATTCCCATTCTCGCCAACATTCCTCCCCATGATCCTAGGATGTTGTCAAACCAGTCTAATTTCCCGAAGTCTGTGCCCTCATTTCTTCTGTGCTCCTGTACGATCTCACCCATTCCTTCGTCTTCTTCTCTGGTTTGCCTGAGTTCTTGCCTCGGGACCCTGGTGCCGTGGTTCAAGTGGTACCAGGTTAGGCTACCTCGGACTTGTATTGCAGTGGGGGTGGCTCTCACTACCTCGTATGGTCCCTCTGTCCTTGGCTCGTTCCACTTCCTTCTGAAGACTTTGATGTACACCTGGTCTCCTGGAGTTCTCGGATTGGGCAGGGGTGTCTCCGGCTCCAGCTGCTTGTCTTTTTTCTGTGAACATATAACTTTGTGTATCTCAGTTAATCAATTCATATATTGTTTCAATTCTATCTGGCGTTGTTCAAGCGGTGGTCCTTTGTAAGGTCCTCGTATTGTTAGCACTGGCATGGGTCGACCCGTAAGCATTTCATGCGGTGTTAAATGCGTGTTTCTGTTAGTCTGCATGCGATAATTCATTAATACAAGTGGCAAGGCATTTACACAATTAAGCTTTGCGCTGGCATATATCTTATTCAGCTTTGTTTTGAGGGTACCATTTATTCTTTCTACCATTCCTTGTGATTGTGAATGGTAGACACAACCCAATCTTTGCTTTATTCTTAACTGCTGTATGACTTGTTTCACAGTTTTCTGAATAAATGCTGCACCGTTATCTGAGCTAATCTCATTAGTTATTCCAAATCTGGGTATTACTTCTCTTGTTAAAAATTTAACCCCTGTTCCTTGCTTCTACCCATCTGCTGAATCTATCTGTAACAACAAGCATGTATCTTTTCCCAATGACCTTTTTTATCATGTCTACATAGTCCATTACCAAATTTGTAAATGAAATGTTTTTAATTAATTAATCTATAAGTTTAAATGCATTTTCTACCATTGCCTGTACATAGGGTGCCCAATACCCTTGGATTTTTATCTTTCTCACAACTTCCCCCCTTGCGCAATGGTCAAAACCATGCGCACTAGTGATCAAAATCCCCAGTAGCATCGTAGGCGCCACTACAGTACCCTCATGATCTCCACATTCCTGTAGAGTCTCCCTTCGCCCCCCTTCGGAGCCACATGGATTGCTCAAACGGCACTGCAATCCGATGCATGCGTATCATATCCTCTAGCTGCGTTATTGGTTCTATTTAATTGATTATCTGACTTTTCTTTCATCTGAACCTGTTGTTTAACCAATATGGCTATTTCCTGTGGTATATATTATTTTTATGAATTCCTTATCCGCAGAATGTTTTCCCAATGGGTTACTTGTTTCTTTCCAATTACTTTTTAATGTGGTTCTCATCGTTGGTCCCAAGACTCTTGCTCTATACCCTTTATTTACCATTAATGACACATGAGGAGCAGCATTAGGTATATTATACCATTTTTGTACGAATTCTGATTCATCTATTTGTATAGCTGCTCCCTGTTTTCCCCCTATAATATATTGTGACATTAATGGGACAACCAGATTTTTGGTTTGCTCCTGCCAGATTTGTTCTTGGCAGGAGTTGTAATTTAAGTCAAATCGTGGTCTTTTTGCATCTGGCAATTGGGCTTCAATACATTTTCTCCATCTTAACCAATTTTGCTCTATTTCATAATTCATTTCCCCTAACCAGTAATCATTTGTGCTAGTAGTTATTGGTATTTCTTATTGCCATATTATCTACATATACACCTTCTGGGGAACACCAAGAGATTCACAGATGACCAGTCAGAGGTCAGTATGGGCAGGGTTGTGGCTCTGTCTCCTATCTTCTATTTGAACCTACAGCATTGGTTCTTGATCAGCTTCTGTGGTTAATACTGGAAGCTAGTAACCATAATTTAATCCCCTATATGGATTGGCCGGTCCTTGTGGAGGCCTCTGCTGCTGCTGACCATAGCCCTGTTTACTATTCTCCCTCTTCTTCCATGGATTAGTTGTACAATTCGTTCGGTTGTGTCCTGCTTGGTGACATCCCCAGCACACACCTGGTGGACTTAGTGGGTCTGTCCTTAGGACTCTTCCTTGGGGTCTCTGTCCGTCCTTCCCTGGCTTAAACTGCTGGGGCTGCTGGGTATACACCTGAACTACAAGTACGGTGGGTTGCTCTTGTCCCTGAGGTCTCAGCACTGGAAGTGGTTCTGGTGTGGCTCTGTATGGAACTGGTTTCTTGGTTTTGGCGCCCATTACGCCTTGTGCCTTCTTTTTGTTTCGTTTTGTGAGTTCCCCCAGCTGGAGCTGTGTTAACCTTTTCTGGTCCTCCTTTTCTTGCTCCTTTAGCCTTGACTCATCCTTGTGTGTTTTGGACGTGAGTCCCACCACATCCTCTAACCCAGTGTTTTTCAACCTATTTTGAGCCACGGCACATTTTTTACATTGAAAGAATCTTGCGGCACACCACCAACCAAAAATGTTACAAAATGACAACTCTGTAGCCTGATACAATAATATCCGTAGACTCATCAAGTTGCAACGCAAATTTCCTACTGATGCGTATCTTTCCCAAAACATGACTTTCGATGTCTGAAGACATGTCATCAATACGCCTGGCGATTGTGTTATCTGAGAGCGGGACTTTAGCTCTGTCTTTAACCGCGTCAGGGCCGAGCATCTCGTTGACAATGGCTTTGCAGGCAGGTAGTATTAACGTCTCTGCCACAGAGTGGGACTTTTTTGATTTAGCTACGAGTTCAGCAACTAGGTAACTAGCTTTGAGGGCTTTCTCATTTACCTTTGTGGTTTTTCCTCATAAAAGTTGCCTGTTTCTCTGTGTTTTCACGCAGGCGAACAAAATAGTCCATCGGCTTGTTTTGAAGCGACGGGTGTTTCGTTTGGAGATGGCGTTTAAGCTTGCTTGGCACCATGGCGCTGTTGGACAGCTTCTCGCCACACACCAAGCATAATGGAATCGGTGTCGTCTCATCCCCGGTGAAAGTAAATCCGAACGAAAGATAGCTTTCGCTGTATTGCCTCAAGCTCACCGTCTTTGCTTTCATTTTACCACCACTCATACTAGGGCCTTTACCTGGGTCAGAATCTTGTCCAGGGCCCAGTTCGGAGTTTGCATTTTTCCTTTTTAAAAACTTCTCCATCACTGTCACCATGACCTGTCGCATGCGTCACTAATTCTCTTGTGTCTAAGAAGGAACGAGGCAATTAGCTACCTGCTGCCACCCGGACGAATATTACATTACTCTGCCAGTCACTATATTACAGCACAGACACTCGACAATGGCATATTATTTGCAGATAATAATTAATAAATGTTAATTAAAAAAAAAAGTGAAATTGGATAATTTCTCACGGCACACCCAACGATCTCTCACGGCACACTAGTGTGCCGCGGCACAGCGGTTGGGAAACGCTGCTCTAACCTGCTTTTCACCGGAGGGGACATGGCATCTACCACTGCAGTTCTAAACAGAGTTGTCATCAGTGGGTCTCCCTCTGGGTATACTTCAGTCTCTAGTTTCCACTTCTTTGGTTGCTGGTGCAGGTATGTGGCAGGATCCTCAGTCTCTCCCAGTGGTTCTCCCTTCAGGGTCTTAATATCCAGCCTCTGTGGATACTCTTCTCTCAGGGTTGTCCACATCTCATTTCTGGTCTGGTCAAATGACATCCCATCGGCTCTGGTATTGCCCTTTGCTCCTTCCAGTCCACAGCTTATGAGAACGTCTTCCATCTTTGCCACCCCCAGTACCTTGGCCAACAGGGCTATGAGGTCTCCCACCGCCAGCAGTTTCCCTGCAGTCTCTTCCTCAAGGCTTCTAATCCCTTTACTTGCTCCATCATGTATGTTAAGTAATCCGCTAACTATTCCCTGCACATCCTGCATACCCCAGGGCGCACAGTGTCCTTGATTTCCTTTTATCAAGATGGGGCAATGATATCTATCTGGGTGACCTATCTTTCCCCTATCCCTCAACTCTCGTTCAGTAGTCCTGGATCTTTCCTCATGTCTTCTCCTAATATTTTCTTTCCAGTCACTAATTATTTCATCTATTGTTTGTACTTGGTCTATCTCCCTCTGGCTTATCCCAGACCTCCTCTCCTCCTGTTCCTCGTCACCGGACCTCGGGTCATCTCACGGGTCCCCAGGTGGTTGCTCCCTCATCTCTGGGTGTGCTGTATAGCTGTCTCTCTGTTCGGCGTGCGCTTGGTTTAGTCCTCTTGTCTTGACTCTGACCTCCACCCACCTTCTTCTAATCCTGCATAACAATCAAGCTCTATGGGGCTTCTAGATCCCCTTCTCACTTCACTTCTCTTCTTTTAACATTGTTCAAAACAGAAGGAGAAGCAATTTCAACATATCTATTTCTCTCTTTCTTGAATTTACTCGAGTTTTGGGGTTTCTTATCAGTGTTACCATTTCCTTACCCACTGCAACATCAAATGTCCCTTCTTTTGGCCACTTAGTATAATTCCTACTGGTTAGTTTTTCCCATTTTTCGGACATCTCTTTTATTTGGTTATTTAAAAGAGGGTTTTTATTCTCTAATACTTCTACTGGAGTTACCATGGTAATCCCTTTCTCCATTTTTCCTTTTGCAGTAATTATTTGTAGGGTTATTGTAAAATGTCTTAATTTTCACTCTTTTCTGTAATTTTGTCGAAAGAGAACAATATTGTATTATTGGTTATCGAGGATATCACTTTAAAATTAAAGAAATAAGTTAAGAAACAGCTTTGGAATCAGCTTAAGATATCCTAATCACAATTGATGTCTTACACCCTGGGAATCAAATATAGGTATAACCAACAACTTGTGTACTTGCATGTATGTATATGTGCTTGAGAATGTAGTTGTATGTATGACAATGTATGAATAAGTGTGTGTCTATATTGGTATAATTATGTGTATGTGTCTGTGTGTAATGTATGTATGAGAGTAGTATGTGATGTGTATGAGTATAAGATGTGTGTGTGGGTGTGTGTGTCTGTGTAATGTATGTATGAGTGTAGTATGTGATGTGTGTGAGTATATAAGATGTGTGTGTGTGTGTGTGAGTGGGGATGAGTGTGTGTGAGTATATAAGGTGTGTGTGTGTGAATTAAATCAGTGTGAGCTTAGACATGAATCTCTTCAACCAAGAATCACTTTCACTCAGCATATACTTATATAATAAAATATTCTTTTTCTATCTTATTTATTTATTTCATTATTTATTCATTCATTCATTCATCTTAAACCTAACTGCTGTGGAGTCTATTGTTATAAAACGCAGTCAACCCACTCAATTGGTTCCCTCCCCCTTTTTATAATAATATCGTCCAACTCGAATGACGTTTCAAGATGGCGGTTTTCCCGTTTTTTCTGTAAACGTCTCCCCAAAAGGGTTGTCGCTATTCTTACTCTTGATTATTTGGCTTTTACAAGAAGTATCTTACGTTTCCTTTAAGAGGCACCGATGGCTTTCTTCCAATTCCGTATACACAGATATACTATATATCATACTATATTCTCCTTATTCTGTACTTTTAAAAGTTCACACCCGTTCTCTAAAAATGTATACTCTCTATTCCTCTATACCTAATTTCTATAATATATCTAATTAATTAAACTTTTGTCTTCTCTCTTATGTTATATATTAACTGTAGTCCTCAATTCCCGAACAGTGTTTATACAGAATATCTCTCAACACAAGCCAGCACAACGAAATATCACACTCTCAACATAACTAAGCGCTTTTCACAAACACTCACAACATAGCAATTTTTACGAACATTTTCACAACACGACATAGCAATTGTACAAATATTATCACCACACGACACTGCGTTCTTACACTAAAACTACAAGCGGCACTTCTACAAAACTACAAGCGGCCATCTACATCCGTTACGTCACAATACTAATACACCGCAATATTTCCCTTAAACTACACAACAACGATATTTCAGCGGTAACCATGTAACAATCTGCCCGAGCTGACCTCTAATATTTATAAAATATGAGAGCGGTAACCACAGATTAATTTACACCCGATTCAGACCTGTAATATCGCTCTAACTCTTTAGCTTACCGTCCAGCCCCAAATCAATCAATTTCAATTTCAGCGGTAACCATGAATTTACATATTTTCATAACATAAATTCACCCGAGCAGACCTGAAATATTGATCTAATCTGGCGTTATCCTAAGCTCTTCCGCCCTAGCTGACCTGTGATATTTATTTAATATCACAGCGGTAACCACGGAATTTTGCACATGTGACCCACTCTTTGGGCTTTAACTTATTTACAGGTATCAACAATTACGGCACATTTTCTGAAATCCTCAACAGCTCTAGTTCAAATCCTAAATTTGGTTCTTTATGGGTAAGACTAATGCTCGTTTCTTACTGTGGAGGCTGGAAATCCAGAACGACTTATATAAATTTCCTATACTAAAGCAGGAATTCTGCTTATCTTGTTTTTTGAGCTCATTAATTTATATAAATCGTCAGAGTCCCTCCTCAACGATAATTCATGATGCGAGCCTTATTTATCCATCCTGTTCGTGACGCCAAATATGTAGTAGAATTTAAGTAATGGTATTTTGAAATAACATACCGTTAACCAGAGCTGTTGATTCATTCAGAGACTTTATTCACAGAGAAAGAAGCCGGGTCAGGTTTGCAAAGTTGAACACCTTCCACTTTCGTTACCTGTCCTTTTATAAACATCACGCAGGTCAACGCCCTTCATTCAAATTCCTGTCTACTTACACCAATGATATTTACGAACTACATTTCGTCATCCAGGGGCTACTCCCACCTGACGTGGCGTCGGTCAGTCTGTGGAGAGATCAATTGACCTAGGCTGTTTACAAAAGCCATCTGTCCTGGCTGTTTACAACTGTGTTTATTACTCATCTATCCTGTTTCTGCAGCTTTGATCTATTGTACTCCATTGTGTTCATATCCTCTAGTCAACCCCCACTTATCTGATCTCACCCCTCTGAGATGTTCCAGGACCATCTGGTGTCCTTGTGACCTTTTCCCCTAGGTGTGGGATTACCAAGGCTAGTATTTGTCTTTAAATTTACTATAAAAATCACAGTCAGCAAGCTGTTAATCTGTAACCAACCCTCCAAAAATGGATACATTCAAAATGTCAAACAAAGCATTTACAATATACAAAATGATTGTGATTGGCTATTTGGTTGGGGAGGAGCCGCGGTTTAGACTTGGCTGTCCTCTCGTTGGTGTTTTAGGCTGGTCCCAGCCCCTGACACTCGATCCGTTCCAGGTAGAGATATCGCCGGTCCGCTCCCTATGGGGGAACGAGTTGACCTGCTGAAGAAAACATACACCTACTCTGATTTGTCCTTTCCTAGCCTAGTATTTTTCCATTACATCATTCTTATGTTATGTGTGTGTTGCAGCATCCATCTTGAGGACCTGACCCTAACCTCTTCATGTATTAATCCAACGTACCATGGAACTAATGCTTGATTCATCTCTCATTTATCAACAGGCCATCACATTAGTAAATTTAACACACTGCAGTAATGTATTTTTTATAGCAATATTAAACTGTTTCTTATAATAATGATTTCCAACACTTCTCAATCAAGAGTTAATGATTATCAAACAAATGTTCCCTGTATCAGATGATTAAAAACATATTAATTCAATTGATTTGTATATGGAATATCAAATACAATTATTAACAACTTTTCAATCAAAAGTTAATGATTATCAATGATGAATATTTCCTGAATCAGATGATTTAAAAACATATTAATTCAATTGATTTGCACATGAAATATCAAATACAATTATTTTAATCACCTAAATAAAGAACAGAATAGCTTTATTTACTTGTCTGCTATTGAGCATTATAATGCAACTGTTTTCCTAAAAATAATTTCTAACAAATCCCTCCTTTCACACCTTTTTAAGGTGTGAACCAAACCACACCTTTACAACAAGGCCTCAAGTGCAGCCCTTTCCTCCCTTTCAGACTCCTCCTCCCAGTCTGGACCCTCATCCTTGGTCCTACATCCTTCAGCACTCAGGAGAGGGAGCTGATATGCAGGGGGAGCCTGTTCTTTGGACAGAGCAGTGGTTATTAAGCGATTCACTAGCTGTCTCCCGGCAGATGAGTTCGAATTAAAAATATAAAAATAATAAAAAGAACTCAAAGCCCCTTACAGGGCTCCGGTACCAACCCTCTAGTAACAGGTTTGGACCTCAGGTCCGGTGTAGGTCGGTGGCGGTTAGATTCACTCCGCTGTTAACAGTCTAAGAATCCCATAGTTCCCCCTTGGCTTCATTCACCCACTTCAGTTGTACTGAAAATTCACCCCTATAAAACCGTGCACAGAAGCGGGCAACCTCTATGGTTGAACGACTGCTCTAACCTTAACGAGTGCAAGTTGGGGGTTGCGGATAAAGAATTGATCGGTATGTATAATATACCCAAAGGAGGTAATAATAATGGGCCAGATATAACCATTCAGATCCTATGATAACACATGCACAGTAACCTATAACCTTTCACATTACCAGGAGGAAATATATGACTTGTGATGAGTTATACAATTTAAAGTAAAAATAATAAACCATTAAATTTCGTGAAACTGTTGCTTTAAATGCAGGATATGATCTTTAATAATAGTTCAAAGCATTACAGCATAGCTAAAATATCATAAAATAGGGTTACAGACAGTATTCTAAAATGTTAATCAGATAAAATATAGAAACATGATAAAAATCCTAAAAGTAAATAAAGCCATACCTCTATCCCTACTCTGCCTGTTCTACTGTGTGTGAGTGAAATTTAGAGAGGCTCCAGTTTTGAACCCGGTTCCTCCAGCTTGAGTTTCCTCTACCCAGCCAAGAGGCTCTGAATCCCCGCGGAGGGCCTCAGCTTTGCCCCTGACGAGTAAAACCTGGAAAATCCACTAACATATTAATTTTCTTTTGAATTGATTGAAGAATCCTGAAATCTAGAAGATCCGGAAATCTTGAAGATCCTGAACTCATGTGTCCAAGTATTGTCCGTGAAACTGTCGAAAAATCCGCTAATAATATTGTGGGGGGACATGCAGCGTTCGGCCTGTAGAGGGAGCTACAGGACCGTGGCCAGGGTGACGTCGGCGAGGCTCCGTTGCACACCTGTTGCAAATGAAGCCTCGTTGACTAGATGGTTTAAGATGTGTGTGCCTCGGCGTTCGAGAGAGAAGGGGGGCGACTGGAAAGTCGCCGAGTGTTGTGGTTGTACGAACTTGATGAAAGGATTACGAACATTTTATAAAATAAACGGGATTTCCCAGACCAAAGAACCTCGACTCCGCCTCTGTGTCACGGAACCTGTTACAGTGGCGCCCAACCTGGGACACAGCGAAGGCGGAGGAAAAGGGAATGGAGGCGTTAAGCGCGGCTATCGGAAGGATGGCCCTTATACTGGAGCAGCAGGCCCACCTCCAGCAGGAGCACCAGACCGCGGTGAGGGAGATAGTGACGGCAAGGGCTGAGGACCGTACCCTCCTCTTGGAGCTCGTCGGGGCCAGCGCCCGGGTCGGCACAAGGTCCCCCCAAGGTCCACCTCCAGAAAATGGGGGACCTGGACGACCCGGAGGCGTTCCTGGCGGTGTTCGAGGGGACGGCGAGGATCTCAGGGTGGCCGGATGGCGCGTGGGCACACCATCTGCTGCCCCTCTTGTCAGGTGAGGCGCAGCTCGCTGCCCACAGCCTGCCAGCGGCCGCCCAACGGGACTACCCGTCCCTGGCCCGGGCAATTCGAGACCGCCTGGGCCTCACGCCGGAGGAACACCGTCAGCGGATCCGGGCCCTGATGATGGAGGAGGGGAGCCGGCCCTTTGCCTACGCCCAGCGGCTGCGGGACAGCGCGCGGTGGTGGCTGGACCCAGGGAACAGCTCGGCGGAGGAGGTCGGGGACCGGGTGGTGTTGGAGCAGGGAGCAGGGGGCGGGGGGCCGGCGCCCAGAAGGAGCCATGGTGCCGGAGGAGGAGAGACCGGCGCCCGCCCCGAGGACGAGATGGCAGGAGCAGGCATGTCGAGAACCAGCCCTGGCCCCACAAGAAGCACCCCGAGCGACAGGGGGGGTGTGTTGGCGATGCGGACGGCCGGGCCATGTACAGGCGGAGTGCCCAGTGAGGGAGGTGGGGCAGGTCGTCCGCATCGGCGACATACCGGGCCCTCCCCCCGGACCAGGAGCGGCGTATCGTGTTCCGGTAAGGATACAACATGATACGCACCAGGCGTTCTTGGATTCGGGCTGCATGCAGTCCATGATCCAGGAGCGCCTGGTTGGGCCGGGGGCATTGTTAAAGGCATCGAGGGTGTTGGTGAAGTGTGTGCATGGGGACATTCACGAATACCCTGTGGTCGCTATCGAAATTCATTTTGAAGGGAAAAACCATAGTGTACAGGCGGCGGTTAGCCCGCGCCTCACGCATACCCTTATTCTGGGTGTAGATTGGGAGGGGTTTCCTCAAGCGGTAAAGAGGGCTACCGGGGTGCGTGCACGACAGAGAGGGAGGTGTGAGGCGTGTAATGTGCTCTGTGCTGAGGCGGTGCCTCGCGACACTGCCGAGGAGCCGGAACCGGAGCCGGCGGCAGGGTCTCAACCCGAGATTTCCCCGCGGAACTATCCGCTGCTAGGTGACTTCCCCCTCGAGCAGTCTCGTGACGAGACCCTACGATCGGCCTATGACCAAGTGATAGCGATTGATGGTACTTTGGTACGGCCGGACACAGTACGCGCCCACCCCTATTTCGCGATTATCAGCGACAGGTTGTACCGAGTAAGTCGTGACTCACATAGCCAGGAGGAAGTAACCCAGTTGTTGGTTCCCCGTAGCCGCCGGGAAATGGTCTTCCAGGCGGCTCATTTCAACCCCATGGCGGGCCATTTAGGGTACGATAAGACACTAAACCGTATAATGGCTCGATTTTATTGGCCGGGAATTCGGGCAGAGGTGCGTAGGTGGTGCGCTTCTTGTCGCGAATGTCAGTTGGTAAATACCCCAGCCATTCCACGGGCCCCCTTGCGGCCCTTACCATTGGTCGAGAACCCATTCGACCGCATAGCCATGGATATTATCGGGCCATTTGATCGGTGAACACAGGGATATCGATTTGTGTTGGTCTTGATAGGTTACGCAACCCGATACCCCGAGGCAATACCGCTGCGCAATATCTCTGCCAGGAGTGTAGCGCAGGCATTGTTTCAAGTAATCTCCCGCGTGGGAATCCCGAAAGAGATTCTCACCGATCAGGGCACTAATTTTATGTCACGCACCCTCAAAGAACTGTATGGCTTGTTGAACATCAAGGCGGTTCGAACCAGTGTCTACCACCCGGCCACTGATGGCCTTTGTGAGAGGTTCAATCGGACCTTGAAGTCAATGATCCGGAAGTTTGTACACGAGGATAGTCGGAATTGGCATAAATGGCTAGATCCCCTGTTGTTTGCGGTACGGGAAGTCCCGGGGTGTCCTAGACCTTCTTAAAGAAAATTGGGAGGAAGGGTCTAGCGACAGTAAGAATGAGATTCAATACGTCCTGGACTTGCGCACAAAGCTCCACGCCCTAGGGGTTATGTTATGGAAAATACATTCATAGAACTATTTTCCGGTTATACACTTTCATATGACTGATACAACTTGTGTAACTACTGTGATGACATTTTCTCTTGCCACTCCTCTAAAGTTCTATAGCCATTGTTCTGAGAAGCACTGTATGATTTACCATATGAACAGCGGTGATCTCTGAGGGGGTGGTAGGAGAGAGCAATAGTGGGGGGACAGGCGCATCCTGTCGATAGGTGTGAAATGTTGAACGGCGATTAATCAATAAGAAAGTCTCCCCATTGTTCATTCTTTCCCGCCCTTTCTCACGTAAGCACAGGCCCATCAGCCGATAGCCGTGGCGGCGCCTGTATCATGTTTAAACTGTATAAAAGACGAACCTGATCATTGTCTCTTTAGACTTGTGCTGAACGAACCCCGGTTCTACGCTGGGCTGCTGTTACGCTCTTGTCTCTTGTTTGCAAGCAATAAATACCGGACTCAGATATTGTGGCTACTCAGGACTTGTTTCTTGATTCTTACCTCCGAAGAGCTAAAGTACAGAGTGGTAAATCCTAGACTTCCACCACAATTTGGGGGCTCGATCCGGGATCGCCTGCTCTGACTTCGTCGTCTCTCTGCCAAGAAGGTCAACTCGTATACGGTCAGGATATATTCCTGGAGCCGAAATCCTCCCTTTGAAAGTTCAGAACGCAAAGGTTGAGAGAAAAGGCGCCTGAAAGGAGAGAGGCGGCGTTTTCAGACACGGCGAGTCCAGAAAGACATTGAACTCGGAAGAGGTAAGACCACAATATTTGTAAAAAAAAAAAAATCCTAGGTCTCGTGGCCTAGGTGCTAGCTATTGGGTTGAAGTCCCGCACGTTTAAAGTCCGTGTAAAGATTAGGTTGTAGTCCCGCACGTTTAAAGTCCGTGTAAAGATTAGGTTGTAGTCCCGCACGTTTAAAATCCGTGTAAAGATTAGGTTGTAGTCCCGCACGTTTAAAATCCGTGTAAAGATTAGGTTGTAGTCCCACACGTTTTAAAGTCCGTATAATTTTATTTAGGTCCCACGTTTAAAGTCCGGGTGAATTCTATTTAGGTCTGCAGTTTGTTGTTTGTGTGTGTTTCTGTTTTTGTTTTTAATCTAGATAAACTTGTTGCTAAGAGCCGACGGGCTGATTGACACTTCGAGAAGTGGTGTCGAGGACACTCAACGTGTGGAAGGCACACATATATGAATATATATATATTTTCTATTATAATTTTTGGTATACCTAATAGTTAGAATTTGTATGAAACGCGTAAAGACCGATGTGGAGACACGTGAATAAAAGGTAAGGAACTCACCTATTGTCGTTGACGACACTTAACCTTTTTAAATTACCTGAAAAAATTGCTACACTAATTGATAATGGGGGAAGCGGCCAGTAAAGCAAACCCGCTGCCTTCGAGCACGGAGGGATGCGCTAAGATAATGATTGAAAAATATGGTCGATGGACATGCGAACAATTGCCTATGTGGGAGATTTTGGGTTTTCCATTGAACGGTAGCTTTAGCCAACAACAGATTAACATGCTAGAAGACAGGCTTGAAGTATTAAATTATTATGCTACAGATAAAATTAAGAAGTTACAACAAGGGTCACGCCGAGTAGATTGGAAGGCGTTTTGGGCTTGGAAAATGGAGGGGGCAGTTAGACAGTCACAACAAGAACAGGCTGAACAGTTTAAGAAGGTAAAACAAGTCGAATTAGAAAAGGTAAAGCCAGGAAAGGAACCACAAGTTGAGTCAGATAGGCCAGGGCTTTCTAACCAGTGTCCTATAGTAGTCTTGTCCGAACAGGTTGATGCGGATCTCGACTGCTCCTCTGTCCGTCCTCCACCCTACAGACCCTTGACAGCACCACGGGCAGATCTGGCTCGCCCGAACCCAGCGTCGACTTACGGACGCAATCGAGGGCGAGGAAAGTTCGGAGGCAGGCGCAACAAGAACGATCATTACAGGTACAAGAAACGGCATGGGTGTTTCCGCTGCCTAGCGGAAGACCACTGGATAAAAGACTGTCCCGAGCCAGCGGAAAGAGAGAAACAAGGGATTACTGTCAACAATCCGAGGGGAACGGAGAAAGAGGGCGGTTGACGGTCAGAGGAGGCGGGAGAGGTCCCATCGACAGCATAACCCGGTGAGATAAAACCAATACGCAAGCACACGTACACCACAACTAGACATACAGGCTATTAGGAAAGAAAGTGCATATGAGGTACTACCTAGAATAACATTGAAGGTGGCTGGCAGATCGGTTACATTTGTTAATAGATTCTGGAGCAGGGTACTCTGTCTTAAGAACAGAGGATTGGCAACCCCCACCGAAACTCAGTGGAAGGGTAATCACCATAGTCGGAGCAGAGGGAAGAGGGGTAAAAGAGAGATTCACAGTGTATGATGAAGATAGTTATCAATATAGTAAACATTCATTCATATTATCTGACTGCTGCCCAATTAACTTACTAGGTAGAGACTTGATGTGTGGGATAGGACTAAATCTGTGGTGTTCAGAAGATGGGATTAGAATAGAAAGACGTGTAATGCAAACTATATCGTTGGGTAAAGCACCACTAAATTATTTTTACGAATGGAACTTGCCCGTCTCTCGGCTGAGATCAATTGCACAGAAATTGTTGGCGGAAGCCGAGCTAAGAATTAGAATTATTAAGTATGTTCACGGATAAAGATAATTTTCATTGTATAGCTACGGTCTCGGAAATTCAGGATGAGTGTTGGAAAAGTTGGGTTCAGAGAGAAGCCATAGATATTTACACTAGTTTTTTAGGCATTATTGGGAAGAGGCATTATTGTTCCATGTCCTGACAGCCGTTTGTCGTACTCTCATGTTCCCCGTAAAAGAGGCCAAACAGGAAGGCCAACCACAAACCTGGCGCTTTGTTCGGGATCTTAAAAAGGTTAATGAAGCAGTCCAAGCGCGCGCCCCTATTGTTACGGATCCATATACTAATTACACATATACGAAGTAATGCTACATATTTCTCAGTGGTCGACCTAGCTAATGCGTTCTCCAGTATTCCTGTACATAAGGATTCCAGTTCTGGTTCGCATTTCGCTTTAAGGATAAGTGATATGATATATATATATAGATAGGTATAGATATATAGATAGATAGATAGGTAGGCTGATTGATTGATTGATTGATTTATAGATAGATACATGGTCTAGAGCCCCTAGGGGCTACGTTGAAAACCCAGCAGTATTTGGGCAGCTATAAGAGATAACTTTAGTATCTATTCAGTAAGAATTTGGTGTTGAAAGGGGGTAGGCACCCTTAACATATTTGGCAGAACAGAGCCACAAGGCAAGCCTGCAGAGAATACTATTTGTAAAGGTGTTGCTGTTGTTGTTGTTATTGTTATTTGTTTTTGGGCCATAAGCTCACCAGGGAGGGCAAAAGCCAGAGTACAAACAGAATAGACACATTTACTAAAATACCTAAGATAATTACTCAGAAACACCTGTTATATATTTTTTAGTTTTTGTTTTGGGTTGGCCTAAAATGATAACCCATGTTTACCAAATGTTTATTTTATTTTTATGAAGTGTTGTCACATGGAGAAGATCATGTGTCAAAAGGGGGGATGACGGATATTGTAAATAAGCATTATTCACAGAATTTGGCATAGTGTAGAAAGAGGGCAAATGGTTCCCCAATCAAGCCATCCTCCCCCTGATGGCCCATTTGATCATGTTATGATGAACTTTGTTGTTTTGTTGAGTTAAACCCCTGCGAGGGAAAGAAATATTGTTTAGATTTTATGGGCATGTTTTCTGTGAAGAAGTTGGACTGAACTGGGTTAAAGCTTTTCCATTGATCCTCACAGCTAGGCAAGGGAGGCCTAGAGCAAAGAACGGCCTGTCTCCTCATGGGATCCTGACTGGTAGACCAATGCTACGTGAATTACTCTATGCTAACATGCTGTGCTAACTTGACCAGAGTTTTAAGAGGCATCCACAGAACCATGAAGGAGGCACTCCTCACACCACTAGGGGGACATCTCCACGACATCCAGCAAGAGGAGTGGGTGCTGATCGAGAACTGCAGGAGAAAACACTGGAGCAGTCCATGGTGGTTGGGTCCTTTCCAGGTACATCTCGTCACGCAGTCTGCAGAGAGAGGCACGTGGGTACATGCCACACACGGCAAGAAGGCAGACC
Organism: Argentina silus; assembly: GCF_951799395.1. Taxonomy (NCBI): domain Eukaryota; kingdom Metazoa; phylum Chordata; class Actinopteri; order Argentiniformes; family Argentinidae; genus Argentina; species Argentina silus. The sequence goes on along the minus strand of NC_139654.1, from coordinate 9,033,781 downwards.
AGGAGTGACCCAGTGGGACCAGCCATCAGCGGGCAGACCAGGAGCGACCCAGCGAGACTAGACATCAGCGGCCAGGACCAGGCATGACCAGAACACGACAGGACCAGGCATGACCAGCCAGGAGGAGAGCAGCAGCAAGGCCCAAGACACGGACAACACTGAGCCACCGCAGGGCTCCAACAAGAATCACGTGCTAGTAACCTCTGATCCCAACATAATTGAAACACCATGAAGCTGCCGAGACGATTGCGGCCTACGGAGTGGCTGTATATGAGCTACATAATGTGACATACTGTTCTCTAATAAGACGAGGCAAATTTTATCTGGGAAAGAGTGATTGTTCATGATAACGCAGGAAACCAAACCCAATTCGACCTCACCGTAGCTAAACCACTGCCAGAGCAAGTGTACTTAGTCTGCGGTCCAAAAGCTTACAGTTGTGTACCTAAACATGCAGGTGGAACTTGCTATTTGGCCTATGTGACGCCCTTAATCAGGCGTGCACTTATCGCTTTCTTAATAAAAAATAGTTGTATAGTGATGTCGGTGGTTGGCAAGGCATGTATAAGGAGGGCGGCCACCCATATAATGACAACTAACATGGTGCTCGAACGAATGGAGACAAGGGATGACTTTTCTAACCTGGATCCCTTTCCCGGGTTTAACTTATTTGATGAGGAGGATATGAGAACCTCCGTCCAGTGAAATATGATATTTAGGCTGAAGTGTTGTTAACATTCAAGGAATTAAATGTTAAAAGGAGGGATTGTTATGGAAAATACATTCATAGAACTATTTTCCGGTTATACACTTTCATATGACTGATACAACTTGTGTAACTACTGTGATGACATTTTCTCTTGCCACTCCTCTAAAGTTCTATAGCCATTGTTCTGAGAAGCACTGTATGATTTACCATATGAACAGCGGTGATCTCTGAGGGGGTGGTAGGAGAGAGCAATAGTGGGGGGACAGGCGCATCCTGTCGATAGGTGTGAAATGTTGAACGGCGATTAATCAATAAGAAAGTCTCCCCATTGTTCATTCTTTCCCGCCCTTTCTCACGTAAGCACAGGCCCATCAGCCGATAGCCGTGGCGGCGCCTGTATCATGTTTAAACTGTATAAAAGACGAACCTGATCATTGTCTCTTTAGACTTGTGCTGAACGAACCCCGGTTCTACGCTGGGCTGCTGTTACGCTCTTGTCTCTTGTTTGCAAGCAATAAATACCGGACTCAGATATTGTGGCTACTCAGGACTTGTTTCTTGATTCTTACCTCCGAAGAGCTAAAGTACAGAGTGGTAAATCCTAGACTTCCACCACAGTTATCTCACGCGAGCATTTGCTGCAAGCCCAGGAGCGTCAAAAGCGACTGTACGACAGGGGAACTACCCTACGAGAATTTACACCGGGAGATAAGGTGCTCGTACTGTTACCCACCTCCAGCACGAAATTACTAGCGAAGTGGCAAGGCCCGTTTGTGGTCACACGTCGCATGGGGGACGTGGATTACGAGGTAGTACGCTCGGACCGGGGGGATAGCTTGCAGGTGTATCACGTAAATCTCCTAAAAAAATTGAATGACGTGGTCACTGTTGCTCTGGCTACAATAATTCCAGAGAGAGATGAGTTCGGTCCGGAAGTCCCAAAATCAAAAGTTAGCACTCCGGTCGGTATTAATAACCATCTCTCTGCTACCCAGGCCACGGACGTTGCAGATTTGCAAGCTAAGTTCGCGGACGTGTTCTCTCCCCTGCCCGGTCGGACTACGCTTGTCGACCACCACATAGAAACGCAGCCGGGTTTAACGGTGCGCACGCGTCCCTATAGGTTGCCGGTACACAAACAAGACATTGTGTGCAGGGAATTGGAAGCCATGCTGGAGCTGGGTGTGGTCGAGGAGTCCCGCAGTGACTGGTGTAGCCCCATCGTGCTTGTCAACAAGCCGGATGGGGCTATACGGTTCTGTGTGGATTATAGATGGGTTAATGCGGTCTCCAAATTCGATGCCTACCCGATGCCCCGGGTTGACGAGCTCTTGGACCGGCTTGGCACGGCCAAGTATTTCACGACGTTGGATTGCACGAAGGGATATTGGCAGATTCCACTCTCGCCGGTATCCCGGGAGAAAACTGCATTCTCCACTCCGCTCGGGCTATACCAGTTCACGGTGCTCCCTTTCGGGTTGTTCGGAGCCCCAGCCACTTTTCAGCGCCTCATGGACCGCATTCTGCGGCCGCACTCTGCCTATGCTGCGGCCTACCTGGATGACATTGTCATTCACAGTGACACCTGGGCGCAGCATGTGCAGAGTGTGGCTGCTGTTCTGCGGTCCCTGAGGCAGGCGGGGCTGACAGCCAACCCGAAGAAGTGCGTGATCGGGCGGAGGGAGATCCGGTATCTGGGGTACCACTTGGGTCGGGGGGAGGTGCGGCCGCAGATTGAAAAGACTGCGGCCATCGCCGCCTCTCCGTGGCCCAAGACGAAGAAGGAGGTGAGGGCCTTCCTGGGGCTGGCTGGCTATTACCGGCAGTTCGTGCCGGGATTTTCAGAGCTGGCTAGTCCCTTGACGGACCTCACCCGGAAGGGTGCCCTGGATCCGGTCCAATGGTCGGGCCAGTGCCAGGGGTCGTTCGAGGCCCTTAAGGGAGCTATTTGTGGAGACACGGTCCTGTATGCGACTGATTTTAACCTCCCTTTCTCCCTACAGACGGACGTGTCGGATAGAGGCCTGGGAGCAGTGCTGACCCAGCGGGTGGAGGGGGCTGACCGGCCGGTGCTGTACCTGAGCCGCAAGCTATCGGAGAGGGAGGGCCGGTACAGCACGGTGGAGAAGGAGTGCCTGGCCATCAAGTGGGCGGTCGGCGCCCTCCGCTACTATCTGCTGGGTCGCGCTTTCACCCTCTACTCCGACCATGCTCCCCTCCAGTGGCTCCACCGCATGAAGGATGTGAACGCGAGGATCACCCGGTGGTATCTCGCGTTGCAGCCCTTCAACTTTTCGGTCGTGCACAGACCGGGGGCGCAGATGGTCGTGGCAGACTTCCTCTCCCGTGCAGGGGGGGGGGGGGGAGTAGGTTGTCGGCCGTCGTGTCCCCGGCCTGTGTCGGGCGGTGGGGGTATGTGGGGGGACATGCAGCGTTCGGCCTGTAGAGGGAGCTACAGGACCGTGGCCAGGGTGACGTCGGCGAGGCTCCGTTGCACACCTGTTGCAAATGAAGCCTCGTTGACTAGATGGTTTAAGATGTGTGTGCCTCGGCGTTCGAGGAGGAAAGTCGCCGAGTGTTGTGGTTGTACGAACTTGATGAAAGGATTACGAACATTTTATAAAATAAACGGGATTTCCCAGACCAAAGAACCTCGACTCCGCCTCTGTGTCACGGAACCTGTTACAAATATGTCTAAATGTGATCCAGGAATTTGTGAAAACCTATAATAATAGCCCCCAGTCTTCCTCACTGCCACAGCCACAGAATTGCATCATCACCAGATTTCAGCAACACCAGATTTCGCAACACTAAAATTAGGAAAGTTTCTCTGTCCCTCAATAAGTATGGCTTTCAGGCCCCATCACATCAACACATTCTCTAACCGTATAATAATCAATCTTTTTAAAGGATCTAAAACCAGTAAAACATTCTATTCTTCATATCATTAGTATTACACATTTCTTAACAGGTTCACACTTAATTTTGGACGCCATGGTACTTTTCAGTTGGGGACTTTCCACCACCTGACCTGCCTCTCCCGGCAGGCCTTACACAATATCCCCTTTCTTGCAGTGATTAATCTTTGTACCCTTGACTACAACTTTCAGTAATATTGTATCTTACTTCAGTGATCATCAAGTAAGATTACACAATCAAACATGGGTATTCTCATATTCTTAGCACTTTCTTTGATAGCGGGCCGTCATCACGATGAGGCCTAAGCAGATATGGTGACACGGGGTCATACACTCACATTCTAGTTATGTCTACGCAGTTTTAGGCTGTTACATATGTTTGAATCAACTTATCACTTCAGTCACATTATCTTTGATTTCTACTCATCATCTGTATGCAATTATGCAGTTACACAATGTGTGAATCATTTTATCATCTATAAGCAGTTATGCAGTTGCACCTATTTGAGGGATAAATCAAAGATAAAATGTGTTTCAGGAACATCCGCAGCCGCGGTGTCCCTCGTCAGGTTGGGCCCCCAGCTGCTAAGCTTTTTCTCTTTCTCGCAGTGTCGTGGTGATTCACCAAGGTTGCTCTCAAACCTCGGGCCAATCCTGCTGTGCTTAACTGGGTAACGTTGGGAATGGTGTTTAGGCCGGGGAAAGGCCATACTAGACTCGCCCTCGGCGACATAGCGTGCGCACACATGGGATACAACAACAACCACAGCATGTTAGTATAGCAGCAAAAGTGGCTATAGAAACAAACATAGACATGAAAAGAGCTTTATACTTCCCAAACGTAGAGTTAAACCAGTCTCCCAACGAATCATCAATACCAGAATCCTCTGCCATTTGATTTGACAGGGTCCTCAGCCCTTCCAATGCCTTTGTGACTGACCCATCAGGAGCTGTGTTATTGGGAATAAAGGTACAGCATGAAGAACCAAACATAGCACACACCCCTCCCCTTTCAGCCAACATCATATCTAGGGCCATCCTATTTTGAACAGACATAAGGGATGTGGCTGCCAATTGACTAGATAGACCTCCCACAGAGTCTCTAGTGAGGTTTGCCAACCTCTGAACATTGAAATGTATGTAGTTGATCAACGTTTTTATTAGTAGTTATCCATGGGAATATTGATTCAAACCCGTTGGCAACAGGGCTGGCCAATTTGAATTCATCTGGAACTCCGCGGGGAATCCCAATTGCGTCAATATAAGTGGGAGAGTCTTTAGTCAAATCAAAACTGTCTGGCGTGGACCTTCTCCTACGGTAGTCGCCCACTGTGAGTGTCAAGTTTGCTTTGTGGCCAATCATGGTTAGGGGTAAAGCTAGCCTAACAATTGTACATGTGCCTGCCTCCACAGAACCAATGAAGGTCTGCTCTGGCTATGAGTAGTCTGGAGGCATTGGCCCATGTTGTGACATCAATAGTGTGAGTGCACCATGCAGGATTCATTTCACCCACCTTTGTACAACTTTCTCTGGTTAGGCAGGTGTAGTTTCCTTTTCTTGGCTGAAAGGTTGGTGGTGTGGTGTGGTTGGTTGTGGCTGGGAAAAGAAGACTCAGGGTAGAGCAATTAGCAGGATCAGGTTCCATATGCAAGCGCATCATGCAATTAAAGCCATCTTTATCTGTATCATACAATAGTGGAGCGGGGGTGGTATATAGAGTTGGTCTTGCCGTTGAACAAACAATGCAATCGGTCATATTCATGCTTTTGGCAGTAAACCGGACCCAAGTCAACCAAGTGTTTGAGTCGCTATAACCAGTTTCTATGGCTAGGGTTTCTTTTACTGTCAAATTTGTGAGATATTCGATCCTAGGGTCTACCTTGCCAGGGGGTTCTGGGCTAGGGATATTCTGCGCATTCTGCGAGTTATTAGTCATTGGGGACTGACATTTTTTTGTTACTGTGATCATAAACTGACCCAAGGGGTCAGTACCAGATTCATATGCCCCCAACACATAAATATCAGTATCTGTGGTTAGGGGTCTTTTTAGAGTGATTATCAATTGGTTGCATGCACCTTTCTTACAATCATCTGGGGAGGATTCTTTAAAGATGGTCAGTCTATTTATGAGGGGGTCTAGCCCTTTGGATGATTTGGTTGGTTTATACCCCCAATTCTTAGTGCCTGAATTAGCTATTACATAGGACCAAGAGGAACACCACCTATCATTAGTGTATCCGGTGTTTCCATAGTATTCACACACATATTTCTCAGACAATTTATGACTTTGTTCATCTGATCCACACATGATTACTGAGCACAGGTCAAAACGTGCCACTCCATCTCGACCTTCTACGAACTGTAGGTTAAGTGGAGTGATACTGCTTCTCATTGATCTTTTGGGTCTAAGTTTAGTAGTGTTAGATGTTTCTTTTAGCTGTTCAGTTTCCTGACACAGCAAGATTCAAGATTCAAGATTCAAGATTCAAAGTGTTTATTATCATTGGCACAGTAGAAAACATGTTTCCCTGTACAACGAAATTCTTACTTTGCTGTCCGCAGAATGCCAACCAATGTAAAATATACAATACAAAAGAATATACAATATATACTAAACAAATGTACAAGACAGCAAAATTTAAGGCATAAAAAATAAGAATAGCAGCAATAATAATAATAGACAGTGCAAACGTAGCAGTGCAATTATGCAAACTGGTTATGAGGTAGTAGGGTTATATTAGTCTTAATCTCCTATGGGTTGTTTAGGAGCCTGGTGGCAGTGGGAAAGAAGTAAAGACTAAGTTCTTTAGTCTGGTTGTCCTGCATTTAACACTTCTGTACCTCCGGCCTGAGGGTAGAAGTGTGAACAGTCCGTGCTGGGGGTGGGTGGGGTCCTTGAGGATGGAGGCGGCTCTCCTGTGGACTCTGCGGTGGTAGATGCTCTGCAGGGAGGGCAGTGGAGTCCTGGTGATTTTCTCAGCGGTCTTCACCACTCTCTGCAGGCGTCTGCGGTCCATAGCAGTAGTGCTGCCGTACCACACAGTGATACAGCTAGTTAGGATGCTCTCAACAATGCAGCTGTAGAAGTTGCTGAGGATCTTGGGCGACATGCCAAACTTCCTCAGCCTCCTCAGAAAGTACAGCCGCTGTTGGGCCTTCTTAACCAGCTGAGTGGTGTTAAGTGTCCAGGTGAGGTCCTCGCTGATGTGGACGCCCAGGTATTTGAAGGGAATGGCAATTAGTATGTACAGTACAGCTAGACAGCTCAATGCTGTCCCTGAACCACGTCTGCTGAGCTCAGAGGCAGGCATTTTCCTGCTGCTGTCTCCTGTTCAGCCAAATCAGTTCTAACTTCTCTTAATGTGCGGGAAGGTGGTGAGGCGGGCACACAATGTGTCAGGTGATGCCAAATTGCTCCTGTTTTACCTTTTACTTGGACTGCATGAGTTGTATACTCTACAACCTCATAGGGTCCAGTCCACCTGGGATCCGGCCACTTTCTTTTGTGGACCTTCACTCGTACCCAATCCCCTACCTTTACCACAGGAGTCTCTGGGGTGGTTGTCTCGGGCTTGGGCTCAGGCTCAGCCTCCACTTCCCGCACCTGTTTAGACAGAACTCAAGTCAGGTTAGTTAGTGCAGTCATGTATTCATCACAGTGAATTTGCCATACGTCAAAGGACGGCAAGTGGTCCCCATCCCTTGGAGGGCCAGGCATTGGGCGGCCAGTCAACAACTCATGTGGTGATAGGTGTGTTTTGCTACTGGGCGAGTTTCTCATAGACATTAGAGCCAGTGGGAGTGCGTCTAACCACTTTATGTTAGGGCCGTGGCACACCTTGGCAATCTTTCTCTTAAGGGTTTGATTAGCTCTTTCTACCAATCCTTGTGAAGCAGGATGATAAACTGACCCAAACTTGTGTGTTATGCCTAGGGCTCTCTCTACCTCTTCTAGGTGTTTGTTTTTAAAGTGCGAGCCATTGTCTGATTTGATAGTTCTGGGAACTCCATATCTGGGGATCAGTTCATTCTTCAGCCACTTTGTGACGCAGCTGGCGGTTTCCTTTTTGCATGGGATAGCTTCCACCCACCTTGTGAACCTATCCACCATTACCAGTAGGTACCTGTAGCCTCTGACGCGGTTTTCTGCGCCCATGTCCGTAAAGTCAATGGTAATGTCTTTGAATGGTGCATCAGGAACTGGGAACTTTCCCATGGGGCACTTGTAGACCATTTTTGGGTTGTGGCTATTGCATGTGTCACATTCTGTCCCATAGTTTTCCACTATGCTAGTCATGTGGGGATGCCACCAGAGAACTTCGATATTCTGTTGGGTGATTTTTCTGCTCACATGGGTGGGGCCATGAGCTTGCTTCAGTAGGAGTTGACAAAGCTTAGCTGGAGCTACTATTCTTCCATCATGGCATCTCCAGAGTCCATACTCTCCATCCTTGCCTGGCACTAGTTTAGCACCTTTCCTGAGCCATTCGCTCTGCTCGTAGGCGTCTGCTTCCTTTTGCATGTATCGGATGTCATTTTCAGTTAGTTTTGGAAGAGGGTCTTCTATGTTTGTCATCATCATCATCTGGCCCGTGTATCCTCCTGCTACTTTGGCTGCTGTGTCAGCGGCATCATTTCCTTGGGCCACTTCAGTGGTGTTTTTCTGGTGTCCTTTGCATTTCATTACTGCAATTTCTTTGGGTAGTAACACAGCTTCAACTAGTTCTTCCAATTTCTCTCTGTGTCTTACTGGAGTGTTTGCCGTAGTCAGGAAATTTCTTCTCACCCATTGTGGTCCATCCACATGAACTGCCCCATGTCCGTAGGCAGAGTCAGTGTAGATGTTCACTTTTTTTCCTTCGCTGAGTTGGAGTGCCTTGGTGAGAGCGATGATTTCTGCCAATTGAGCAGATGCTGGCTGAGGTATTTTTCCTGACTGAAGTGTTTTGTGACTGATAGTGTACCCTTCTCCTTTTTGTTCCACTACTGCATATGAGGCAACATTTCCATGTTCTCCTTTGTAGCAGCAGCCATCTGTGTAGAGTGTTAGGTCTGGATTTTTCAGAGGTTCTGAGTATAGATCTGGCCTGAGTTTGATGTCTTTGGCAGCTTTTTCGGCACAGTCATATGAGGTATGTGAGTTTCAGTTGTCATTCCTGACACCATGTTGACTCCTTCTGTAACAAAGGTGATGTGTGGCTGGGTGAGTGTGTTTGAGATTTTCACTTTCCTTGATGGTGAAAAGGTAAATGCTCTTGAGGACATAAATGCCACCACTCCATGAACTGTGTTGACTTTTAGTGGATGGCACATCACAATGTGGCTTGTTTTGTCCACTGCCTTAGTTAGGGCCGCCAGGTATCGTGAGCATCCGGCTTGACCTGTTTCAATGTTGTCAAGTTTTGAACTGTGGTACATTAGTACTCTTCTTTCTCCCTCCTTTTTCTGAAAAAGGACACCATTTACTATCCCTCCTTTTTCAGAAACATCCAGGTAGAAAGGCAACATGTAGTCAGGGGAAGCCAGGGCGGTAGCCTGAGCAAGAGCCTGTTTGGTAGCCGTAAAGGCATCTTCAGCGTCTTTTGTCCACGTGAGAGGTGCAGTGAGGTTTCTGTTGCCAGCTTCAGACACAATGTCACGTAGCGGTTTAGTTAAGTTGACATATCCTGACACATGAGTTCTGCTGTATCCAGCAAGCCCCAAAAAGGCTAGCATGTGTTGCACGGTGTTCGGTTTGCCATGGCTGAGAATGGAACTGCGCTGTGTCGAGGTGAGAGTACACCCTTCAGGTGAGATGAGCCTGCCCAGGAAGGTAACATGTCTTCTGCAGACTTGGACTTTCTCTTGTTTGATCTTATAGCCTGTCTCAGAGAGGACCATGAGGAGGTCATAGGTGGCCTGGAGGCAAGAAGAGACTTCAGGTGCAGCCAAAAGGAGGTCATCAACGTACTGTATCAGTACAACACCTGGTGGTAACGTGAGTTGTGTCAGTGTGTTTTTCAGAGATGCATTGAGAAGACCAGGGCTGTCTCTGTAGCCTTGCGGGATGCGGGTGTACGTGTACTGTTGTCCCTTGTAGGTGAAAGCAAAAATGGGTGGTAGTGGTAGGCAGAAGAAAGCATTCGCCAAGTCAATGACAGTAAAGTATTGGTGTGTGGGGCGGAGGTTTTGTAGAGCCAGGTAAGGGTCTGGAACAGGCTTCTCTGCAGCAACAGTAGCATCATTGACAGCTCTGAAGTCCTGTACCATTCTCCAACCCTTGCCCTGTGCTTTGGGCACTGGCAAGATAGGTGTGTTCCACTGGGAGAAGCAGGGTGTCAGGACTCCTGCTTCTAGAAGGCCAGTAACTGTCTCTTCAATCCCAGCTTCCTGGTCTGGTTTCAGTCTGTACTGGGGTCTCCACACAGGCGCTTGATCAGGCTGGGTTTGGATAACGAGCGGCTCATCATGAACCAAACCAACATCATAGGGGCCCGTTGTCGACAGTTCAAGGGGAATGTGGGCTAACATAGCGGCTGCGTCTGGGTGATCAGTTTTTTCTCTGCCATGGAATCTGGGGAGTTCTTGCATTTCTAGGACACCGTCTTCTGTGGTATGCTTCTTTATTCTCCACATGTTTGCGTTGGGAGCATGAAGTAGAATGGGTGAGTCTGTAGGTTCCCAGTTGAGGGTCAGGGCAGTCTTTATCATGGGTCCCAATGACCAAGCTTCATGGCCAATTCCAACAGCGAGGGTGATGTGTGGCTCCGCATCCTTTTGCAAAGCATACCATGAGTCCTGTGAAGGTGTGAGTAGGCATTGGGCAGCCACACCCTCTTTCTCGATGTAGATGTCTTGGACTGTGATCTGTTTTCTCTTGCCCTCTTGTTCCTCTTCCCATGCCTCTTCATACACTTCATCAGGGTTGATAATGTAATTGTAGGTGCAGTGTAGTGGGTCTGTCGGTTCCCTGATAGGAAACTGCGTCTGGATCCAGGGTTTCCATTCCATATAAGCAAACTGAATAGAGGGAGTTGCTTCTTTTTCTGAAATGAGTCTTGTCCAGAATACCTTGGTGAGATTCTCATCAGGGGTGTTGACAGGGGCCATATACAGGATCCTGCATGGCGAAATAACAGGTGTGCTGGGGGCAGAACAGAGACGGAGGCCTGCTGTATTGCAATAGATGGTGATGCCCAGTTTGGTGAGAAGGTCTCTGCCCAGTAGATTGATGGGGCACTGTGGGGCGTAGAGAAACTCATGTACTAGTGTCTGTGTCCCAATTTTGATAGCCAATGGTTTTGTGAAATGTTGGGTTTGAGGTTTTCCCGTATATCCAACAATGGTGAGTTGTTTTTCAGACAGTGGTAGTGGAGTGTTTATGCTGGATATTGCTGCTCCTGTGTCTGCCATTAGTTGATAAGTCTCACCATTTATACAGCAGGTCACCATTGGCTCTTCTATGGGTGATGTTACCGAACCTGCTGTGGACATAGGGCCTCTTCAGAGGGGTCCTCCAGAGTGGGATTGGTCATGGTCCCATGCATTCTGGGGCATCTGGTTTTGGTACTGAGTGTAGCCTCTTCACCTTCCTCTCCATGCTCCTCTTCTTTTCTGGTATTCTCCTGTTGATTGGTAATCTGGAGTGGGCTCTTGATAGGGACAATAACGTACCCAATGGCCTATTTCTCCGCAGCCATGGCATGGTTTGGCCCTAGAGTTTCCACGTCCGCGATAACCTCGGTAGTTTGTAGTGGGAGGCCAGTCAGGGTTATACGTTGGCATGTAAGGACCTGGGTATTGTGGGGCAGGGTTGACTGGAGGAGTTGTTGCTGAGAGCCTTTGGTGATCAGGTAGAGGAGCAGTAGGCAAGGGTGGGCCCGCAAGCTGCTGGCTGGCTAGAGCCGATTCCACAGCTTTCTGGATTTCTGCCATGACATCTACCTGAGCTGTTATCATCTGTTTGATCTTGGGCTTATTTTTATTAGCTTCATTATCTTTCTCAGCTAACTGGTGTTTCAGGAGTCTTTTAGTCATTGCTTTGAATTCCTCATCTTCTTTTTCCTTCCTGGTCAGGTAGCGCTTATGCCAATGGACAATGTTCCCTCTCCAGTCTTGGTCAGACATGTTTCCTAACCCCACAACGTCTGAAAGTTGGTCTTGTATGGACTGGGGTAGTCCCTTGATACACTGAACTCTCCAGAGAACCTTGGAGGTGTTGTTGCCGTCATGTCTTGAACCAATCTGGTTGTAGTGACTAAAACATTTCCTATTGTATATCACTCAGGGTCTGGCTAGGTAGGCTGTAGTAGACGCTTGAACAAACGGAGACGAGAGTTACGTTGAAATAAAATGATCTTCGGTTTATTGTTCCATTTTCCACAAAAATGATATTCAAAATGCAGGCTATCAAAATTATAAAGCAATCTGGTAAGCTAAAATATGCTACCATTTGCGAACAAACAAACAGGCTGTCAAGGTCAAGATCAAGGTCTAAAGACTGTGTGCTTTCCTAGCCAAAAACCCCTACTGGTAGCCTTGGCACTTCCTATATAATAACGGACCTCTCCACCTGCAGGGGGAGCCACTAAACAGAAATCACCGTCACACATATCACAACATAGAAAATAAGCACTTTATGTCCCAAAAGAAAAATATAGAAATTGGCTCCTACACTGGTCTTCCCAGCAAGTCGCTGCTCTCTTCAGGTATTCACATACAGTGGGGGAAATAATTATTTGATCCCCTGCTGATTTTGTTAGTTTGCCCGATTACAAAGAAATGAGCGGTCTATAATTTTTATGGTACTTTTATTTTAACAAATAGAGACAGAATATCAACAAAGAAGTCCAGAAAAAACACATTGTATAAAGTTATAAATTCATTTGCATTTGATCGAAGGAAATAAGTATTTGATCCCCAAGCAAAACATGACTTAGTACTTGGTGGAGAAACCCTTGCTGGCAAGCACAGAAGTCAGACGTTTCTTATAGTTGGTCACCAGGTTTGCACACATCTCAGGAGGGATTTTGATCCACTCCTCTTTACAGATCCTCTCCAAAATCCTGAAGGTTTCAAGGCTTTTGCTTGGCAACTCGAAGCTTCAGCTCCCTCCACACATTTTCTATAGGATTAAGGTCTGGAGACTAGCTAGGCCACTCCATGACCTTAGTGTGCTTCTTCTTGAGCCACTCCTTTGTTGCCTTGGCTGTATGTTTTGGGTCATTGTCATGCCGGAAGACCCATCCACGACCCATCCTCAGTGCTCTGGCTGAGGGAAGGAGGTTCTCGTCCAAGATCTTATGGTACATGGCCCCGTCCATTGGCCCCTCAATGCAGTGAAGTCGTCCTGTACCCTTAGCAGAGAAACAACCCCAAAGCATAATGTTTCCACCTCTGTGTTTGACGGTGGGGATGGTGTTCTTGGGATTGTAGCATTCAGCATTTCTCTCCCTCCAAACACGAAGAGTCGAATTTATGCCAAAGAGTTCAATTTTGGTCTCATCTGACCACATCACCTTCTCCCAAGCCTTCTCTGAATCATTTAGGTGTTCATTGGCAAACTTCAGATGGGCCTGTACATGTGCCTTCTTGAGCAGGGGGACCTTGCGGGCACTGCAGGATTTCAATCTGTTACGGTGTAGTGTGTTACCAATGGTTTTCTTGGTGACTGTGGTCCCAGCTGCCTTGAGATCATTACCAAGCTCCTCCCGTGTAGTTCTGGGCTGATCCCTCACCCTTCTCATGATCATCCTTACCCCACAAGGCAAGATCTTGCATGGAGCTCCAGGCCGAGGGCGATTGATGGTTATTTTGTATTTCTTCCATTTTCTAATAATTGCACCAACAGTTGTCTCCTTCTCACCAAGCTTCTTGCTGATGGTCTTGTAGCCCATTCCAGCCTTGTGCAGGTCTACAACTCTTACCCTGATGTCCTTTGAATGTTCTTTGGTCTTGCCCATGGTGGTGGAGAGGTTGGAATGGAAGAGATTGATTCTATTGACAGGTGTCTTTTATACCCATAACAAGCAGAGATTAGGAGTACTTTTCCTAAAGTGACAGGACTAATCTGTGTGCCTCATGGGCATATAACCGGTCTGTATGAGCCAGAATTCTTGCTGGTTTGTAGGGGATCAAATACTTATTTCCTTCGATCAAATGCAAATTAATTTATAACTTTATATAATGTGTTTTTTCTGGACTTTTTTGTTGATATTCTGTCTCTATTTGTTAAAATAAAAGTACCATAAAAATTATAGACCGCTCATTTCTTTGTAATCGGGCAAACTAACAAAATCATCAGGGGATCAAATAATTATTTCCCCCACTGTATATGCACGCAAAAAAAATAAAATGTAACTGATTGAATAGATGACTGAAACCCATAGTGATGAAGACCACATTTTAACAAAGAGTACTTCAAGTCCCTCTCCCCCTTGTCTATATCTTGCACGTCCCATATACCACAGCTGTTCTGGAGTGAGATCGATCTCAGTCCGTAGAGGGTGATAATTCCATCCTCCAATGAAGGTATCAAGGTCTGCTCGGAGGCGAGGAAGAAAGATGGAGTGCACACCAAAGAGATGGAGGGTGTTGAAGATGTCAAGCAGACCATCCTCTTCAAAAGTGTGTAGAATGTCATGGTACTTGCCGGTGACAGCAACCCAGACGTCTCGCCAAAGGCACTCTGTCCTAAAACGAAGTTGTTATTAGTTGACTTTGCATAAGCAGTTATTTTTATGTTTGGAAAACACACTCTGATTCCTAATAATCAGTCAAATGATCAAGTCTCAACAACGACACAGGACAAGAGAAAACTAGAATGTAAAGTTTATGAATAAACTTTGGTGTGATTGCTTGACACATAGTGAAAAGTCACAGTGTGAGGTAGTTAGCTGTAGTGTGCAGTAGCATTTTGAAGTTTGAATGGTGTGTCGAGTAAATCATATCTTAAATTTACAAAAGGATGTCACAGATGATATGTAATTTGCCTAATGTCACCTAGTGTTAAATCTAACTAGCTACCATGTATAACAGAGCCATGCCAAGCTCTGGCCATACCTTGATAGCTAGTGAGCAAGCTAGGTTACTGGTTGAATGCATGGTACCTGCCTGCTTCAAAACATCCACCATCATCCCCATTCCCAAAAAGCCGAGGATCACAGGCCTTGTAGTGGAATTTAAATCATGGTATTGTAAAATGAAAATACCGTTAACCAGAGCTGTTGATTCATCCAGAAGACTTTATTCACAGAGAACAAAGCTGGGTCAGCTTTGCAAAGTTGAACCCTTTCACTTCCGTTACCTGTCCTTTTATAAACATCACACAGGTCAACGCCCTTCATTCAAATTCCTGTCTACTTACACCAATGATATTTAAGAACTACATTTCGTCATTCCGGGGCTACGCCCCCTTTGACTTGGCGTCTGTCAGTCTACTTGAGAGATCAATTGACCTAGGCTATTTTCTAAAGCCTTTTGTCCTGGCTGTTTACAACTGTGTTTATTACCCATCCATCCTGTCCCTAGATCACTCGATCCTGTTTATACAGCTGTGTACCATTTTACTTCAAAGCATTCACACTCTCTAGTCACCCCACTTATCTGATCTCACCCCTCTGAGATGTTCCAGGACCCTCTGGTGTCCTTGTGACCTTTTCCCCTAGGTGTGGGATTACAACCCTTATATTGTCTTTAAATTTACCATAGCCTTAATGACGACAGACCAGTCGCCCTGACCTCTGTGGTAATGAAGACCTTTGAGCGCCGCATACTCAACCCCCCCTCCTCGACCCACTGCAGTTCGCCTACAGAGCCAACAGGTCTGTAGACGACGCAGTCAACATGGGACTCCACTTCATCCTCAAGCACCTAGACTCCCCCCGCACCTACGTCAGGATCCTGTTTGTGGACTTCAGCTCCGCATTCAACACCATCACCCCAGCTCTCCTCCAGTACAAGCTATCCCAGCTGAGCGTGCCTGAGCCCACCTGCAGGTGGATCACTGAGACAGGAAGCAGCACGTGCGGCTGGGCAAGCTTGTCTCGGAGCCCCGGACCATCAGCACTGGAGCCCCACAAGGCTGTGTGCTCTCTCCTCTACTCTTCTCCCTCTACACCAACAGCTGCACCTATAGCCACCCTTCTGTTAAACTCCTGAAGTTCGCGGATGACACAACCCTCATTGGATTAATCTCCAATGGGGATAAGTCCACCTACAGAGAGGAAGTTGACAGCCTAGCTTCCTGGTGCAGCCAGAACAACTTGGAGCTGAACGCCCTAAAAGCTGTAGAGATGGTAGTAGACTTCAGGAGAAGCCCAGCCCCAACCGCCCCCCTCATCATGTGTGACTCCCCAGTTAACACTGTGGAGTCATTTAGATTCCTGGGGACAATAATTTCACAGGACCTCAGGTGGGCGGAGAACATCACCTCCACCATCAAGAAGGCTCAGCAGAGGATATTCTTCCTGCGGCAGCTGAAGAAATTCAACATGCCGCAGAAAGTGATGGTTGAGTTCTACACGGCCATCATTGAGTCCATCCTCAGCTCATCGATCACCATCTGGTTCGCTGCCTCCACTGCCAAGGACAAAGGCAGACTGCAGCGGATCATTCGGTCAGCCGAGAAGGTCATCGGCTGCAACCTGCCATCTCTCCTGGACCTGTTCCACTCCAGGACTAGTAAGAGAGCAGGAAAGATCATAGCTTATCCTTCCCACCCTGATCACCACCTCTTCCATAGACTCCCATCTGGCAAAAGGTTCCGGTCTATCAAGACCAAAACCTCGAGCCACCTGAACAGTTTCTTCCCCATGGCAGTGTGGCTCACAAACAAGCTCCCTGCCTCTCACTGACTCTGGGACTTCCACCCCCACCCTGTCACACACACACACAATGCACTGACAGTGTAATTTATAACTATTTAAAATGATTCTAATTTGTAGTGTACATGCCCCATACCCATTTCACAGCCTCTAGCCTCATTGCCACTTAGCCTTGCACAGCCTACAAAATGTATTGTTCTATTTTGTAAATTAGTTTTTGCTATTTTGTTAAAATTGTGCTATTTTGTTAATATTTGCTTATATATTGTTTTTGTTTTTTGTTATGTCCCATTCAACAACCTCACCAAATCAATTTCCTGTATGTGCAAATATACTTGGCCAAATAAAAATAATTGTGATTCTGATAGGTTAATTATGTACGACACATCAAAAAATTGTTCATAAAAAGATTTCATAAAGGTTCATTTAAAGTAGTCTAGTTATGTAATCAAGGATTAATTACTCATGTGGCTGTAGTGTGCTGTGTTGATGTGGCCGTTCAGACGACGTTGTAGCTAGCTGACAGTTATCCGCTTCTTCTTCCTGCTCAAATTACTAGCTAACGTTATCTAGCTAAGTTAGCTATGCCTAGCTTTTAGCATTGTAAAATCAGCTAGCTAACTTGCTATTAAGGTTACCCGACTCAGTAAAAAAAAATAACTGGCTAAAATTTGATCATTCAAATTCCCACGTTTTCATCAAGAACATCCTCCAATCGCCATTGGTCCAGAAATGTTGTGATTGAAGGTCAGGCCAGCCAATCAGAAATGTTGGCACAAATTTGAGGCAAAGCTTTGAGTGTGCACAGAACAAGGATGTGGAGCGAGCACGTTGTGCGTGCATATATGGACTTTAGCAGACATGCAAATAAACTTTTATTGAGCACAAAATAGATTTTCCTTTGCTCAAAATGAATCATTATTTGCGCATGTTCTGTTTGTGAAACTTCTGGAATGCTTTCAGGCTTGTTGGGTCATAGCTGGGATAATTGGGACAACTGGGACCAGGGGTTTTGTCAGCCTCCCATCGTCTAGGCTGTACTTCAGCCCTTTTGGGCCCATCAAGCTTATGCCTTAGGTTCGTGACCTCTGGGGCCTTAGGCTCTGGTATTGGTTCGACTGATGCCACTAAAAGGCCAAGAACACTCCCAATTATGCAGTGCCACATGATATGACAGCATATATTGATTCTACAGACTCTACTCAATATTCCCGACAATGTTTTTGCTTATAAGGGTGTGGAAAATATAGTGTTGCTGGATGTACGACACAGTGATTTTATTTGATTAGTAGAGATCCTAGTGAATATTTTCCACCCCAGTTTATTTGAGACAGGTAGGAACATTTTCTCTCTACAGTCCAATATGTATCCCATGTACAGTGTACTGCCCTCTAAGGAGGTATAATATAGTCCTCCACAGTCCTCCTCAAAAACTAATGAGCAGCAGCAAATTAACAAGAATAATACCATCAAAATAATGATTTCTAATTTAATTTCTGTGTATATTAGCTTTGTTCTCTACATTCATTTACTTAAGATCCAACCATTTTCTCAATGTCCTCCACCTTTATAATACTCAACAACCCTTCTAGTATACATATCAAGTGAGTTTTTACCATGAAAGGTCTCATACCAATAATTCTTGGCCCTTTACTGTGGCCCAACAGTTAAAAGTGCCACCTCTAGATTGCATAGGGAACACATAATGTACTGTACAAAATATTTTCCGATATGTATACTAGAAGGGTTGTTGAGTACAGCAATAGTAAAAATCATGTTTAGCCTTGGAATATTATTTGTGTACAGTCCATTATGTGTCCACCATGCAGTGCAGCAGTTTTTCATAATATATGTGTGGGGGGACATGCAGCGTTCGGCCTGTGGAGGGAGCTACAGGACCGTGGCCAGGGTGACGGGGCGAGGCTTTGTTGCGCACCTGGTGCGAATGAAGCCTCGTTTAACGAAATGGTTAAGATGTGTGTGCCTCTGCTTTCAGTAGGTGGGCTGGGAACGGTGGAGCAGAGAGAATTTCATCTGAAAAGCTAGCGAGAAGAGACAGAGAAGTCCTCAGCGAACTAAAAATAAACAAACAATTCCCTCATACCGACACTGCGTCTGCCTCTGTGTGTCACGGACCTTGCTACAATATGCCATTTAGCTGACTCTCTTATCCAAAGCGACTTACATTGCAGTGAGTGCATACATTTTTCAGTATATATGGTCCCAGCAGGTCCATATCAGGGTAATTTGGATATTACCAAATTATTTGGGTGACCTGAAAGGCGCCTCCAAATAAAATGCATTATTATTATTATTATTATTATTAGAAGAATTACACTCTTAAAAACACATAATAAACTGAGAGGATTAAATCTTTACTCCCAGATATAGTTACATATAATTTGTGGTTCCTTTATCCATATTTAGTATTTCTAAATGCTTAAACAAGTTTAACGTGGCGCTTTTATTTTGAAGAAATCCTAATTTACATACATTTACATTGACCGGAAGTAAGTAGGCGGAGCTCCACTATTGGAGCGCAGAACACAGATGACAGAAAGGGGGTGATTGAAATTAACTAAACTTAAAATACTGTTTAGACCGTCTACAGGTAACACTACTACTCAACATCCCAATCAAGACGTTTCTACAGCCATGGAAAACGCATTGTTGATGCGAGTGAGTGTATTTTCCGACCAGGGAGGCAGAAAATACATGGAGGATGTAACCGAGGTTGAAGTGGAGCCCGAGCCGGGAGAAGATGAGCTGAACTCGCACGAACAAGACGAAACCAAAGATGATACCTCGACGGTCGACACTGTGCCTGAAAACGTGCACCAAGAGCGGACTGCAAATATCGCACTGAATGATTCGTCTGCATCCAGTACAGTTGCATGCACACACATTGTACAAAATGACCAAAGTTGTGCAGTGGCGGCAACAGCATTATGGACGCAGGACAGTTCGCCGGCCGAGAGCGACCTCGATAACCACCCCCACCGCTCTGTCGCTTTTTTCGCTGTGTTCGATGGCCACGGTGGCCGCGAAGCAGCGCAATTCGCACGGGACTATTTGTGGGAATTCATCAAGAAACAACGAGGATTTTGGTCTAAGGAGGACGAGGAAGTGTGTGCAGCTGTTCGGAAAGGGTTCGTTGCGTGCCACGAAGCGATGTGGAAAAAACTGCGTAAGTTGAACAACCACTCACACGGCTAATCGGCGAGCTTGCTGTATTAGCCCGAGCTCCGCGCTAAATATGGATTATAGCTACACAGATTTCATACATAATGCTCCCCGCCATCACGGGAGGTGCGTAGTTGGTCCGTGTACCTCGCGGCCATCCGATTTGCGTGTTCAAAACGGAAATCCACTCATCTCGTTTTTCGTTTGTGGAGTTAGACTGAGAATTGGCTCATTTCCCGATTGCTGCCTAAGTTGTGGAATCAAATAAGTCATGTTTTCAATCTGCACCAAAAAAACGAAAAATGGCTTGTTTATCTTTTTGTTTTGTTCAGTTTTGCAAAATCTAATAACAGGAATAGAAATAAGTATTTTCTATGCTGGTGAAGGGCGGTACTAGCTTCTAATGTGGGCCCACCCACAACACTAGCCTACTGTTACGAAGTCTGGTAGTCAACCAGATTCAAGATTATATCATTATCATTGCTTGCCTGTGAGTCCAACATTGAGACGTGCTGTGATGGCCGATGTGCGGCAGTGCAACACAGCCACTTATTTTATTGATGAACGGAATTGTATGTGCCTACTTAATGCCGAAATAAAAAAAAACCTGTGTATGTTGTTGGATTATTGCAGCTAACCTGCTTTACCAGTCAACTCGGTGACAGACAACTAGGATGCAGTGTTAGCCACCCCAGCCGCTTGATCACTTTTGATCAATCTTAGCTGTCATCTGCTCATCCTGCTGCTCACTTCTGCACCCATGATGACCCCCCATCCCAGTGATGTGCAGTGATTTAATTAATGGAATTGCAGTCAGGGACGTAGGAAGTATAGTTCACGAGGGGGTGCTGCCTAAAATTTTGCAAGGGGGGTGAAAGGCCCCCCCTGAGAAAATGTTGCATATCACCGGTTAAACAAGCAATTCTGTGAGAATAACATAGTGGTTAGTGCGAGTGAAAGGCATGAAATAATTGGGTCTTAGGTAAATTACACTACAGCTGATTTACCCGAGTGCACCTGTCCTTACCCGATAAACGGCTCTGATCACCAGATTGTTAAATATATTTGTCAGTATATCAATCCCAACTCATCCAAAGCTGTGCTACAATCTAGCAGGCACCTGTCAATGTGCACCACCACACAAAGTGATAGCATATAGTGAGAGAGAGCAACGTAATGTGAGATGGAGTAACGTGAACAACCTTGCATGTTGGCTATTTGTCCTGATTCCGACAATGACAGCAGATGTCCCCCCTTTTATGTACCCAGCGAAAATGTTGCCCATCACCTGCTAAACAAGCAATTCTGGTGACTTGATGGGATAATAACATTGTGGTTAGTGTAAGTGAAAAGTGTATAATCCAACAGCAGTCACACAATGTAACCAGTAGCCTAGATGATGCACAGACTTCCACATATTGTCACACACATTAATTAATAATAATTTTTAAAAAACACCCCCACAGCCCCCCTTGCTACGTGCCTGATTGCAATGAATGCGTTATTGCCGAAATGTCACGTCTCTAGGCTATAAGTTATTCACTGCAATTTATTTTCAGATAGCTTCCCTTCATTGTTTGACCTTGGTTTAGTAAGTTAAGGGGTGAGCTTTTTATGACAAATTCAAAACATGTTTATGAGCAAGAACAATAGTTGAGTTTTCTGAAGCAAGACTTATCAAGTCCTTGAACACATGTATTGCAGGAGTGCGCAAAATGTTGAGCCTTTTGGCCCAGGCTGCTGATTCAGTTTTCCCCAAATCAAGGAAGAGACTATGGCTGGGACGACGGAGACGCATTATTAATTGTAGTCTATTTGGACTTTGAATTATGGTCTGTCATTTGTGTGTGTGTGTATATGTGTATGTATATTACATTACACGCACACACACACACACATTCACCGAACACTTCATGAGGAACACCTGTACACCTTCTCATGGTGGAGGTGGCGTAATGGTGTGGGGAATGTTTTCTTGGCACACTTTGGGCCTGTTAATACCAATCAATCATCGCTTGAATGCCACAGCCTATTTGAGTATTGTTGCTGACCATGTGCATCCCTTCATGGCCACAATTTACCCATCTTCTAATGGCTAGTTCCAGCATGATAATGCACCATGTCACAAAGCAAAAGTCGTCTCAAACTGGTTTCATGATCATGACAATGAGTTCAGTGTTCTTCAGTGGCCTTCCCAGTCACCGGATCTGAATCCAATAGAACACCTTTGGGATGTGGTAGAACGGGAGATTCACAGCTTGAAAGTGTACCTGAAAAATCAGCAGGAATTGCTTGATGCAATCATGTCATCATGGAGCAGAATCTCAAAGGAATATTTCCAACATCTTGTGGAATCAATGCCACGAAGAATTGGGGCTGTTTTGAGAACAAAGGGAGGCCCTACCCAGTATTAGTATAGTGTTCCTAATAAAGTGGTGTGTGTGTGTGTGTATATGTGTGTGTATGTGGCCTAGCTAGTCTCCAGACCTTAATCCTATCGAACATTTGTGGAGGGAGCTGAAGCTTCGACATGCCAAGCAAAAGCCTTGAAACCTTCAGGATTTGGAGAGGATCTGTAAAGAGGAGTGGACCAAAATCCCTCCTGAGATGTGTGCAAACCTGGTGACCAACTACAAGAAACGTCTGACTTCTGTGCTTGCCAGCAAGGGTTTATCCACCAAGTACTAAGTCATGTTTTGCTTGGGGATCAAATACTTATTTCCTTCGACCAAATGCAAATGAATTTATAACTTTATATAATGTGTTTTTTCTGGACTTCTTTGTTGATATTCTGTCTCTATTTGTTAAAATAAAAGTACCATAAAAATTATAGACCGCTCATTTCTTTGTAATCGGGCAAACTAACAAAATCAGCAGGGGATCAAATAATTATTTCCCCCACTGTACCTCATGTACATAAGTATTCAGACCCTTTGCTATGACACTCTTAAAATTAGCTAGAATGCAAACATGTCATCAACAAATCACTCAATAAGTTGAATTGAGTCCATCTTAATGCAAGGATAATAGTTCATGTAATTTTGGAATTATTATCTTTGTTTTTATAGGGTCTCTGATTTGCATAGGAATCAATTACACACTGTGTCGATCAGGTTGTCATGACAAACTGAGCAAATGGAGAGGAACAAAACTGCTCAAAATCTACAAAGTTGAATGGTGGAGAGGAAAAAGCACAGTTGATGGGACAACATCATCTCAGTCACTCTGAGTGACTCTGACTGAAATTGGTCTCTAACCAAGTGGAGGCACTATATACATAGGGCCTTGGACTCACAGGCAAGCAATGATAATATCATCTTGAATTTAGTTGACTACCAGATTTAATACTTTCGTAACCATATGCTATGTGACAGCATGGCTTGCCCTTGAGTGAAGCTTTGGCCAATGAAAGTGTTGTGGGTGGGCCCACATTGGAAGCTAGTACCGCCCTTCACCAGCGTAGAACATACTTATTTCTGTTCCTGTTATTAAATTTTGCCAAACTGAACAAAACAAAGAAAAACAAGCCATTCTTAATTTTTGGGGTGCAGGTTGAAAACATGAAAATTACCCTTGTTTCTCTTTTTTTCCCCAACTGTGATTTGATTTCACAACATAGGCAGCAGTCGGAGTCAATTCTCATTCTAACTCCACAAATGAAAAACGAGATATGAGTGGATTTCCGTTTTGAACACGCAAATTGAATGGCCGTGAGGTACACGGACCCTAATTCTAGGAGGGCACGAGACAGTCAACAGTCGTTTTGAGAGCCCTCGAGCTTCCCTGATTCGAATGCCTCATGATACAGTTAGGTCCATATATATTTGGACTCTGACACATTTTTTGTTATTTTAGCTGTTTACCAAAACATATTCAAGTTACAGTTATATAATGAATATGGGCTTAAAGTGCAGACCCTCAGCTTCAATTTGAGGGTATTCACATCCAAATTGGAGGAAGGGTTTAGGAATTACAGCTCTTTAATATGGAGCCCCCTCTTTTTCAAGGGACCAAAAGTAATTGGACAATTGACTCAAAAGCTGTTTCATGGACAGGTGTGGGCAATTCCTTTGTTATTTCTTTATCAATTAAGCAGGTAAAAAGTCTGAGTTGATTCTAAGTGTGGCATTTGCATTTGGAAGCTGTTGCTGTGAACGCACAACATGCAGTCAAAGGAGCTCTCAATGCAAGTGAAACAGGCTATCCTTAGGCTGCACAAACAAAAAAATCCATCAGAGAGATAGCGGCAACATAAGGAGTGGCCAAATCAACAGTTTGGTACATTCTGAGAAAAAAAGAACGCACTGGTGAACTCGGCAACACAATGGAGTGAAGAACACTCTCCAGGAGGTAGGCATATTGTAGGAGCCAATTTCTATATTTTTCTTTTGGGACATAAAGTGCTTATTTTCTATGTTGTGATATGTGTGACGGTTATTTCTGTTTAGTGGCTCCCCCTGCAGGTGGAGAGGTCCGTTATTATATAGGAAGTGCCAAGGCTACCAGCAGGGGTTTTTGGCTAGGAAAGCACATAGTCTTTAGACCTTGACCTTGACAGCCTGTTTGTTTGTTCGCAAATGGTAGCATATTTTAGCTTACCAGATTGCTTTATAATTTTGATAGCCTGCATTTTGAATATCATTTTTGTGGAAAATGGAACAATAAACCGAAGATCATTTTATTTCAACGTAACTCTCGTCTCCGTTTGTTCAAGCGTCTACTACAGCCTACCTAGCCAGACCCTGAGTGATACAATAGGAAATGTTTTAGTCACTACATTAGTCTAAAGACTTGCTTGTGGATCCGTGGATTACTGGGTTTTCCAAGGAAACGTGGAGTTTGGAGGAACAGCGTGGCACCAAACAAAGGACCAGGAGGAATCAACGTACGCACGGCTAATGCTAAGCGCGGAGCGGTATGTAAAATTGCAAGATTGGATGAGATTTCGTTCAAGATGGATGTAATATGGATTAAGGATCACTAAAGGAGTGGATTTGTGACAAAGCCAGGAGTTATAAATTGTTTGGTGTGCCACGCTTGTTTGAATTTGGACCGCATTATTGTAATACGGAGCGCCTGGTGCTAGGACTGGGCTGTTCGGAGAAATTAACGAACGCGAACTTGGCATGATACAACAATCCCGTTTTGATAAGAAGTAAAGTCAGCTTGTGTCAACATGACTGATGGCGAGGCAAAAGTCCGCTCAGAGGACATCGCAAATGTTTTGGAGGAAAAGGAAATGCGTTCATCCAGAAAAGCCAAGCTTGGGCAGTTAACGCGCAGAAAGAACATAGTCCTTGAATTGATGAAGGATGTGGCAAATATTGATGAGGTGAAGGAGAATATGTTCAGATTATGCCTTGGTCGGAGAATTTAAAGATGCACATTCCACCTATCAAAAGCTGTTGAATGATGACGACAGAGACAATGACACTGACAATTGGTTTAAGCCCAAAATAGCCTCTGTTGATGAATTTAACGCTCATGTGAATAACTGGCTGTCAAATCCACCCGAAATGACTGATGATGATGATGATGGAGATGTCACTAATGGTAAGGATGCTAAAGCTGTTGTTGATGTTGCTCCCCATGAAAGTGCATCTCAAGTCAGTTCCAAAGTCTCTTCTACAGCATCTTCATGCACCCAGGCTGAAGCGGAGAAGGCCGCCTTGGAAGCAAAATTGAGTGCGCTCATGGAAAAACATGCCTTGGAGGATGAGGAGGAAATGCTCAATAGGCAAAAGGAACAAATCAGGAAAAGAAAGGAAGCATTGGAACTGAGAGCTGAGTTGGAAGCTGCTTCAGCTAAAATCTCTGTTTTCAGCAAACGCATGGAGACTCAGGCGAGAACATCAGGAGATGATGGGATGACTGAATATTTTGAGGAGTCAGGAACACAAGCTTCTGGAATGGAAACCGGAACAAGTTCAAAACAAACTGAACCAGTGCAAAGGAGCACTGTGGACACATCAGTTGTGCCCCCAAAAGGACCTCATTTCAGCCATCAAAGCCTTCTAACATCACCTGCCTCACCCACTTTCCTGTATCCCGCTGTAACGCCTAGAGCACCACCTCATGGACATTCAGCTTATGGGCAACAACAAAGTGCACAGTCAGGTGCACACTCACAGCCAGCAAGTGGAAATGTAACACAAAGTGGAACCCCTATGCACACCCAACCACCATTTAACCTTCCAAACCCTTCATTCTCTGTGCAAGCCCCAGCACAACAAGCACCACAAACAAACCCAAGAGGTGCAGCTCTGTATAACATCTTACAGAGCCAAAATGACATCACTGCCGCTCTCATCAAACAACAGCAACTGTCATCTCTGCCGCCAAAGGACATTAAGGTCTTTGAAGGTGATCTGGTTGAATATACATCATTTATCAGATCCTTTGAGCACATCATAGAGACCAAGACTGACAGTGCAAAAGACAGGTTGTGCTACCTTGAACAGTACACCAGGGGGCAGGTTAGAGAACTAGTTAGGACCTGCATGTACATGGATCCAAACAATGGCTATGTGAAAGCTAAAGAGCTGCTTCAAGAGCATTATGGTAATGAATTCAAAATTGCCAATGCATATATGGAAAAGGCCCTGTCCTGGTCCCCCATCAAGCCTGAAGACTCCAAAGCATTAGAGGCATTTGCTTTGTATCTCAGGGGCTGCTGTAATGCAATAGCTGAAATTGCATACCTAGAGGAGCTTGATTTATCATCCAATCTACAATCACTTGTTGCAAAGTTGCCCTTTAAACTCAGGGAAAGATGGAGAACAGAAGCATACAAGCTACAGGAAAGGCGGCACAGCAGGGCAAAATTCAGTGACTTGGTCAAGTTCATTGAAACACAAGTGAAGATTGTAACAGACCCTGTGTTCGGCAACATTCAGGATGCTACAGTCAATCCACGCAGCACTACAGCAAAGAAGCCCACAGCCTTCAAGTCACAAAAGCCGAAGGTGACTGGCAGCAACTTCGCCACCGGCGTGGCGTGCGTACCCCAACCTCAAGATGGCAACTCACAAGCCACACCTCAGCTCACGAAGGAGCAACTCTGTTTGTTCTGTTCAAATGAACACATGATGGAGACATGTCCACAACTCAAAAGGAAAATGCACAAAGAAAAGATTGGTTTCCTAAAGGAAAAGGGAATCTGTTTCGGGTGTCTCAAACCAGGGCACATGAGCAAAGATTGCAACAGGCGCCTCTCATGCAAAGTGTGCAATAAGACCCACCCAACTGTGCTTCACATAGGAACATTGGACAAGGAAAAAGGAACGGTGCAAGGAACAGCAGAGGACTCAACTAGCCATGGGGTGAAGCTCTCTGCATGTGGGCATATTGGGGCCGGTGAAGAGGAGTGTGCACTGGCTATCGTGCCTGTTAAGGTGAAATCCAACAAAGGGAACAAGATCATCCATACATATGCATTCCTCGACCCTGGCAGCACGGCCACATTTTGCACAGACAGACTCATGCACCAGTTGAACATCAGAGGAAAAGAGACCAACATTCTGCTCCGCACCATGGGTCAAGAGAAGACAGTAAACAGTCATATTGTCCCAGGTCTGGAGGTGAGTGAGCTACATGGCAACACATTCATACCCCTCCCAGTGGCATACACCCACAAGACCATGCCCGTCACAAAACAGAACATCCCTAACCCAAGTGATATAGTCAAGTGGCCATACCTCAAGGACGTCAGACTCCACAGCATCGATGCTGATGTTGACCTATTGATTGGCACTGATGCACCAGTGGTAATGGAACCATTGCAGGTCATCAACAGCCAAGGGGAGGGTCCATATGCAGTTAGGACAAGGCTGGGCTGGGTGGTCAATGGACCACTGAGAGGAGGAAGAGGAAAAGGTCACTCAGTCTCTGCCAACAGGATTTCATTGGTCAACATTCAGGAGCAGCTGGTCTCACAGTACAACACTGACTTCAGTGAAAAGTCATATGAAGAGACAAAGGAGATGTCCATGGAGGACAAAAGGTTCATGAAGATTGCTGAGGACTCAGCCAAGATTGTGGATGGACACTACAGTCTCAGATTGCCGTTCAGGAGAGATGATGTGTCACTGCCTGATAATCGCCATGTGGCTGAACAGCGTCTGTCAAGCCTGAAAAGGAAGTTTGAAAGGAACGAGACACACCATGAGGAATACACAACATTTCTCTCTGATGTCATAGACAAAGGCTACGCCGAGGCAGTTCCGCAGGAGCAGCTGAGGCGCAAGGATGGAAAGGTCTGGTACATACCCCACCATGGGGTGTACCACCCCAGAAAAGGAAAACTCAGAGTTGTTTTTGACTGTGGAGCATCCTTCAACGGCACATCACTTAACTCTGAATTGCTTCAAGGTCCAGACCTAACCAATCGCCTCATAGGAGTGCTCCTCAGATTCCGCCAGGAGCCAATCGCAATGATGGCTGACATACAAGCCATGTTCCACCAGGTAAAGGTTTCTGAAGAGGACAAGGATTTTTTGAGATTCCTATGGTGGCCTGGTGGAGATGTAAGTCTGACCCCTGTGGAGTACCGCATGACGGTGCACCTGTTTGGCGCTGTATCTTCACCCAGCTGTGCAAACTATGCGCTAAGAAGAACAGCTGAAGACAACAGGAAACATCTGAGACCTGAAGTGGTTGACACAATCCTGAACAATTTTTATGTTGACGACTGCTTAAAGTCTGTGTCTACAGAGAACAATGCCAGTCTACTCATCACAGAGCTCACGTCTGCTTGTCAGAGAGGAGGTTTCCAACTCTCCAAATGGATAACCAACAACCGTCAGGTGCTTGCCACCATTCCTAAAGCAGGAAGAGCGAAGGAGGTAAAGGAGCTCAACCTGGACAGAGACAGACTCCCAACTGAAGGTGCACTTGGAGTGCGATGGGTGGTGGAAGAGGACAATTTCACATTCAATGTCACCATCAAGCCACAACCACCCACTCGAAGAGGGATACTGTCAATGGTCAGCTCCATTTATGACCCCTTAGGGTTCCTCGCTCCCTTCACCCTTACAGCTAAGCTGCTACTACAGGAGCTCTGCAGCATCCAGTGTGGCTGGGATGAGGAAGTACCTCAAGGGTTCTTGAACCGGTGGATCAAGTGGATTGCAGATCTCCAGCAGATCAAGGATTTCAAAGTCCCACGATGCATCAAACCAAGCAACCTTGGCTCATACAAGCAAGCGCAGCTGCACCACTTCTCAGATGCGAGCGAGCTAGGATATGGTTCAGTGAGCTACTTGAGACTCGTGAACGAGGAGAACACTGTTCATGTTGCCTTCATGACAGGAAAGGCCAGAGTGGCTCCCTTGAAGAAAATGACGATCCCCAGGATGGAGCTCGCTGCCGCAGTGCTCGCCACTAAAGTGGATAAAATGCTCCGCTCAGAGTTACAGCTACAGCTGCAAAGCTCAATGTTTTGGACTGATAGCCAGTCAGTACTCAAGTACATCGCTAATGAACACACAAGGTTCCACACATTTGTCTCCAACAGGATCTCTGCTTTTAGAGAGGCCACAAAGGTGGCACAATGGAGATACGTAAATACAAAGATGAATCCTGCCGATGCTGCCTCTAGGGGGCAGAGAGCTGACGCCTTTTTGAAGAACACAGGCTGGATTCATGGCCCAGAAATGATCTGGAAGTCGGAAGAGGAGTGGCCACAGTTCCCCCTGGTCTCTATCACACTCTCTGTTGATGACTCAGAGGTCAAGAGAAACCCAACCATTGCAACTATTGGCAAAGGAGGTGACAAGCCCACAGACATGCTGATCACATACTTCTCCAGCTGGAGAAGACTGAAGGTTGCAGTGGCATGGTTTCAGAAGCTAAAGGAAGCTTTGAAGTTGCTGGCTCAGAGAAGGAAAGTGCTTCAGTCCACTATCAACCAAACCACAGTTACTCGAAACGCTCAGAAGGCCATCGACCAGAAGATGGTGGATGTCAAAGCCACACAGGGCAGACAAACGGTCTCTCTGGAAGATCTGGAGAAAGCAGAGAACTCCATTATCTCTTACATCCAACAGCAGAGCTTTCCAGAGGAAATAGCAGCATTGCAAATGGCACCATCTGGTGTCAAGAGGACGAGCGGCCTCTACAGACTTGACCCAGTGTTGAAGGAGGGAATGCTCAGAGTGGGAGGACGTTTGAGCCGGGCAGCTATGCCAGAGGAGATGAAGTTCCCTGTCATTCTCCCTAAAAGCAGTCACACTTCCACACTCATTCTACGTGACATTCATAAAAAAACTGGACATGGAGGGAGAAACCACATTCTCTCAGAGCTGAGGAAAAAATACTGGATAATCAAGGCCAACTCTGCCTCAAGGAAAATAATAGGAGATTGTGTCGTGTGCAGGCAGCACAGAGCCAAAATCGGAGAGCAGAAGATGGCTGACTTGCCACAGGAAAGGCTCCAGCCAAACTTGCCTGCATTCACCAATGTAGGTGTTGATTATTTTGGCCCTATCAACGTCAAAAGAGGACGCACCACATTGAAGAGGTACGGGGTATTATTCACATGCATGACTAGTAGGGCCGTGCATATTGAAGTCGCCAACTCTCTTGATACAGACTCCTGTATCAACGCCTTGAGACGGTTCACCTGCAGGAGGGGACAAGTGAAACATATCCGGTCTGACAACGGCACCAATTTTGTCGGGGCCGAGAGGGAGCTCAGGGAAGCTCTCTCAGCCCTAAACCAGAAGAAAGTAGAAGGAGCTCTTCTTCACAGGGGTGTACAGTGGAGTTTCAATCCCCCTGGAGCATCCCACCATGGAGGAGTGTGGGAGCGGCTCATAAGGTCGGTGAGAAAGGTCCTCCATTCTGTTTTGAGACAACAGACTCTGGACGATGAGGGGCTGCAGACCATCCTGTGTGAAGTGGAAGCCATCTTAAACAGCCGTCCAATCACCACAGTCAGCAGCGACCCACAGGACTTGGAGCCTCTTACCCCAAACCACATCTTGCTCCTAAAAACCAAACCCATTCTACCACCTGGGATCTTTGAGCAGAATGACCTGTACGTAAGGCGTCGCTGGAGACAGGTGCAATACATGGCCGATTTATTTTGGAAGCGTTGGAGCCAGGAGTACTTGCCTCTCATGCAGGAGAGACAAAAATGGTGCACGAAGAGGAGAAGCTTCACTCCTGGAGACGTGGTGATGGTGGTCGATTCCTCTGCACCACGCGGCTCATGGGTCTTAGGAAGAGTGTTGGAGGTGAAGTCGGATTCCAAAGGCCTGGTGAGAGCCGTCAAAGTCAAGACACAAACCAGCGTTCTGGAGAGACCCATAACAAAGCTCTGTCTGCTGCTAGAAGACACAGAATAGTAGCAGCCATCCGGCTTCAGGAACCCATTGAGGTCTACCTAAAGGTCAAGTAGATCGTCACACCTCACACAATGTTTATTATTATTGAAATCATTGATATTTCTAAGTTTGTTAATGATTGAAGTAACATAGGCTCCTTTAAATTGATATAAGTAATTGTTTTTGTGATACAATTAGGGGCCGGTTATGTAGGAGCCAATTTCTATATTTTTCTTTTGGGACATAAAGTGCTTATTTTCTATGTTGTGATATGTGTGACGGTTATTTCTGTTTAGTGGCTCCCCCTGCAGGTGGAGAGGTCCGTTATTATATCGGAAGTGCCAAGGCTACCAGCAGGGGTTTTTGGCTAGGAAAGCACACAGTCTTTAGACCTTGACCTTGACCTTGACAGCCTGTTTGTTTGTTCGCAAATGGTAGCATATTTTAGCTTACCAGATTGCTTTATAATTTTGATAGCCTGCATTTTGAATATCATTTTTGTGGAAAATGGAACAATAAACCGAAGATCATTTTATTTCAACGTAACTCTCGTCTCCGTTTGTTCAAGCGTCTACTACAGCCTACCTAGCCAGACCCTGAGTGATATACAATAGGAAATGTTTTAGTCACTACACATATCATTATCCAAGTCTACCATAAAGAGAAGACTTCACAAGAGCAAATACAGAGGGTTCACCACAAGGTGCAAACCATTCATAAGCCTCAAGAATAGAAAGGCCAGATTAGACTTTGCCAAAAAACATCTAAAAAAGCCAGCCCTGTTCTGGAACAGCATTCTTTGGATAGATGAAACTAACATCAACCTGTACCAGAATGAAGGGAATAAAAAAAAGTATGGAGAAGGCTTGGAACTGCTCATGATCCGAAGCATACCACATCATCTATAACACGGTGGAGGCAGTGTGATGGCATGGGCATTGCATGGCTTCCAATGGCACTGAATCACTAGTGTTTATTGATGATGTGACGGAAGACAGAAACAGCCGGATGAATTCTGAAGTTTTTAGGAATATACTGTCTGCTCAGATTCAGCCAAATTCAGCTAAGTTGATTGGACGGCGCTTCACAGTACAGATGGACACAATGCGAACCCAGGAGTTTTTTGGAATATTCTGCAATGGCGAGAGTCAATCACCTGATCTCAACCCGATCAAGCATGCATTTCACTTGCTGAAGACAAAACTAAAGGCAGAAAGACCCACAAACAAACAACAACTGAAGACAGCTGCAGTAAAGGCCTGGCAAAGCATCACAAAGGAGGAAACCCAGCATTTGGTGATGTCCATGGGTTCCAGATTTCAGGCAGTCATTGCATGCAAAGGATTCTCGACAAAGTATTAAAAATTAACACATTATTTATGGTTAGGTTAATTTGTCCAATTACATTTGAGCCCCTAAAAATAGGGGACTCTCTATAAAAATGGTTGCAATTCCTCAACGTTTCATACAATATTTTTGTTCAACCCCTTGAATTAAAGCTGAAAGTCTGCACTTCAATTGCATTTCGATTGTTTCATTTCAAATCCATTGTGGTGGCGTACAGAGCCAAAATTATGAAAATTGTGTCAATTTCCGGACCTAACTATCATGCAAGACAAACCATGAGTCGTCCATTATGTGCTGAATGTGTGATTTAAGTTGAGAGTGGATAGAATGGCAAATCAGGCCCAGAGAGAGAGGGCCTTACAATTGATCAAGAGTTTCCTTCTGTTCTGTTACACCTAGACTTGTCATCCGGCTGTATGATAGACCTTTGATCAACAGTTTAGTGAAGTCAATCTGTGCTGTATAGACGTCTGTAATTTCAAAATATATGTGTTGTATCCTGAATGCCTACCTCCCTCACCGGCCTGGTCTGCTGATTGCATGCCATTGTGTGCAGAAAGTTGTGATAAGCTACACAGTTCAAATGAAGGCTATACGCAACCCGAGTGGTGAAAGCAGTATGAAGGGTACTGTGACGCTGCGTTTACATTCTCCTTTCTCAACTCTTTTGCAGCCGAATGGCCCAAGACACTAACAGGACTGCCCAGCACGTCGGGCACTACAGCCAGCGTTGTGGTCATCCGGGGAAACCGCATGTATGTAGCACACGTCGGGGATTCCACAGTGGTCCTGGGGGTCCAAAACGACCCAACAGACCAGTTCATCAGGGCGGTGGAGGTCACGCAAGACCACAAGCCTGAGCTGCCCAAGGAGAGGGAGCGCATAGAGGGGCTGGGGGGCAGGTAAGGCTCACTGGAACCGCAGCACAAAACAACCCAGCATAGGAGGCTGGTGGAGGTAGAAATCGAAGGACGGGCTCATTGTAATGCACAGAACTGAATAATTCTGTTCCATGCATTACAATGAGTCCGTCCTCCGATTTCTACCTCCACCAGCCTCCCCCGCAACCCAGCTATGATCAGAGAACGAGTCGAGCCAAACAGCATATCTCAGACTCTTACACAATAACACAATCAAACTCTTATCTGCCTCAGTGTATACAGGCAGTCAGCTCACTGATAAAGCATTGCAGTACCCATGCCGACACTTTGGGTTTGAATGCAACTAAAGCTTTCTGACAGTGGTAACCTAGAGGGATAGGCATAACAGTGAATAACAGCGAAGAGAGATTGCCTTAAAGCAGGGGTCTCCTACCCGTCTACCAGTAGCTCACCAAGCAATTTTGAAAGGACATACATTTTTTGCACTGAAACACAAAAATTTGCACAACTAATCTGAAAGCTTGCGGCTTCCATCGGGTGGTAGCCACAAGCCACACTTATGATCAACCATGGTTGGCTGAAACACATCTGCCAATCATTGCACACCTGTCAACATCAATGGCGTACTGTGCAGTCTTTTGAACTTGAAGCTGATAAAGAGCAGTGTGAGTGCCGTGGAGCAGTTTTAAGCTAACTAGCAAAAGACAATTTTGTTTGCCTCGCCTTCATGTTCAGTGGCAGCCAAAAGGCAAAAAACATAGTATTTTCATCAGGAGTGGGAGAATGAGTTTTTATTTTGTTGTGTCAAAAGAAAGTGTCTATTGAACTTGGGGCGAACACCATTGCTCGGAGGATTTCTGCCCTTTCAGGAGACATTCAACAACAGCTACAACGGGATCTAAGTACATGCTCTTGGTCAGTTGATGCAACACGGCTCACTTAGGTTTAGTCGGGAGTTTGAGGAGCGGTTCAGTGACTTTGACAAACTGACACACAGGGCTCCATTCATCAGCAATCCCTTCATGGAGGTGGACACATCTGAAATGTCAGAAACATTGAGTGAAGCTTTTGATGTGGATGCTACAGTCTTAGTTGGAAATAATAACATTGCAAAACGACATTGTGCTCAATCTCATCACTCTGCCCCTAATGTTTGGAGCCTTGTTGATAATGGAAAATACACCAACATCTGCATAGCTGCACAGAAGTCAGCTGGATACACTCCAAACTACAAAGCTCTGGTGGACAGCATGCAGTGTCAACCCTCTCACTAGCAAGGTAAATATACATTCATTTCATGTTAATATCTGAATTCCTATACAGATGAATAGTTCATTTGGTAGCCTAAAAGGTGTTTATTAACTATTATTTCCCCTTGTCTGCCACTTGTCTTTTACAGAAAGGGGAGAGGAGAGCAGAGCATCTGGTGTCAACCCTCTCAAAGAGGAGAGGATAGTAGGAGAATGTGTTTTTGGAAGCTGAATATGCAGTGTCATTAAGTCTGTCATTAAAATCAAAGGGAAAACATTAGTAGCTCTTGACACCTTTCATTTTTTTAAAGTAGCTCTCATGGTAAAAAAAGGTTTGAGACCCCTGCCTTAAAGGCATTCACCAGATACCCACAATGGGAATGAGCTCAAAGCAATTTCTAGGGACATAGAGATGCAGTATTTGCCAGATTATTGGTCGCACCTCACTGCCAAAAAGATGTGCTCACTCACTCACATACCACAGCAGTGTTAACGAGGCCGATCCATACCGAACAGCTTGTTTTTCCCTTGTTGTTTACTTTGTGGTTGATTCTCTTCTCTCACTTTATGTAACCATAAATGTGTCTCTCCCTCCCAGTGTGATAAAGAAGTCCGGGGTGAACCGGGTAGTGTGGAAGAGGCCCAGGCTCACCCACAACGGGCCGGTCCGAAGGAGCACCATCATCGACCAGATCCCCTTCCTGGCTGTGGCCAGGGCTCTGGGTAGGTTCTCTTCAAAGGGGTACTCACACTCGAACCTTAAATGAAAGAGGCAGGAAGTCGAGATTGCTAAAATAAACATCTTTACTTGAAATGTATAAAGTGCAAGTGCAAGGTGATAAGAAAATGAAAAGCAAATGTTTTGACGTCTTTGCCATTATCAGTGCTGTACAAACAGAAAACCCTGATAGCACAGATATTGTGAACAGTGTAAATAAACAACATGGATGACTAGTTCTGACGACGTTGTACAATGTCTAAATAGAACCGTATTCTTGTTTCAGTCTGAAAGACATTTTTGACATTCTTGCAGCCGGTTTGGTCACTTTCCAAAAGGCTTTCCCTGCATGAGATCGAAGCCCTGATAGAGAAACACTCACCGAGCACTTTATGAGGAACACCTGTACACCTTCTCATGGTGGAGGTGGTGTAATGGTGTGGGGAATGGTTTCTTGGCACACTTTGGGCCTGTTAATACCAATTAATCATCGCTTGAATGCCACAGCCTATTTGGGTATTGTTGCTGACCATGTGCATCCCTTCGTGGCCACAATTTACCCATCTTCTAATGGCTACTTCCAGCATGATAATGCACCATGTCACAAAGCAAAAGTCGTCTCAAACTGGTTTCATGAACATGACAATGAGTTCAGTGTTCTTCAGTGGCCTTCCCAGTCACCGGATCTGAATCCAATAGAACACCTTTGGGTAGAACGGGAGATTCACTGCTTGAAAGTGCACCTGAAAAATCAGCAGGAATTGCGTGACGCAGTCATCATGGAGCAGAATCTCAAAGGAATGTTTCCAACATCTTGTGGAATCAATGCCACGAAGAATTGAGGCTGTTTTGAGAGCAAAGGGCGGCCCTACCCAGTATTAGTATAGTGTTCCTAATAAAGTGTTCGGTGAGTGTATGTCCCCTTCATTTCCCATAGGAGACCTTTGGAGCTATGACTTCTACAGCAGGGAGTTTGTGGTGTCCCCGGAGCCTGACACCTGTGTGCTGACCCTTGACCCCCGTAAACATCGCTACATCATCTTGGGCAGCGACGGGCTGTGGAACATGGTGCCACCACAGAACGCTGTGTCCATGTGCCAGGACAACGATGAGGCTATGGTAAGCGTGACATAATAATTGATTGGATCGATATTCGATTGGAATGATATGGCTGATTTATAGGGCTTGGCGATATGGCAAAGCATATCTCAATGTTTTCTGATTATTCAGATATTCCGTATTTCTTTCCTTATAACCTGTATGAGGCTCATGGGTTCAAATACACTTCTTGTTCAAAGAAACAGTCTGCATTTACTGGATTTCTTTGTTTTTGCCTGAAATAAGAACAAATATACACAATTACAGTTTATTTCTATGAGAGGCTAGCCTATCTTGTTTTGAGTTTTGCCCTAACAACATAACTACTGAAGCTGATTACTGAAGCAAGCACACAGTTTCTTTAGAAACTCCCATTTTCTATGAAAGTAAAAACAGTTACATTTATGTGCCTGTAATGATGATTTTCGGATGTTGAAGAATGCAGTCACCAGTGATGTGGATACTCCGAATAAAAGTTGGATCAGGATAGTTTAATTCAGATCGATCTGGGCTCACAATGGAAGATACATGGTCAGTGCATAGTTCCACAAGAGAGCACCCAACTTGGGGTTTCCCTCATATTTATACAGGGAGACAAACAAGTCTCAGGAAGTCTGCCCCATATCATACGTGGCATGGTGCCAGCAAGTCTGGAGGTAGAGGGGCCCAGGCTATGCTATATGGTTATTATTACAACAGAATCTTATGTAGTTTGTACCCCAGCTAAAATTCATTATAACAGTGCCAATGCCTAGGTCTGTATTACTAACAGAAACCAAACCAAATCCTGACAGTAGACGTAAGCGCAAAAGCGCGATAACAGCTTTCTCGTGTATTTTTAAAAATATATATATTTCTATAATTTTATCAACCAGCCCTAGCTGATTATCAGTTCCGTCTGACTGTCTTTATGTCTTTAATTCTTTTGTCACACTTCTGACCCTCAACAGCTAATGTACACCTGTTCTAACAGTCACCGGAAAGGGTCGAGTTAGGGTATTCCTTTATGAATGAATGAAGGGATGGTTTGATATCCATCTCATGAAAACATATTATTTTTTAATTAAATGCTTTTGTTGTGTCAACTTGGTGATCAGGGTATTGGCAAGAACTGCATATGCATACGTATCACCATACATACAGTGCCTATAGAAAGTCATCATACCCCTTTGAAATAGTTACTATATTTGTCATACAGCCTGAAATCAAAACCCATAAAAAAAAACTTTTTCCAGCTTTATGTACAAATTTAGCCATACAACATCAAACTAATGAAAAAAAAGGCAACAGTTCTGAAAATGTATAAAAGATGAAAAACAAGAATAACAGGGTTGGAAAAGTCATCAGTCCCCTGATTTAATACTTTATAGAGCTACCTTTTGCTGCAATTACAGCCATCAATCTGTTTGGATATGTCTCTACTAGCTTTGCACACCTAGATTGGAGAATATTTGCCCATTCTTCCTTGCAGAATTGTTCAAGTTCAGTCAAATTCCGTGGTGAGCGGCGATGGACTGCTCTCTTCAAGTCCATCCACAGATTTTCTATCGGATTTAAGTCAGGGCTCTGACTTGGCCACTCAAGGACATTCACCTTTCTATCCTTAAGCCACTGCGTTGTTCTTTTGGAGGTATGTTTAGGATCGTTGTCGTGTTGGAAGGTGAATGACCTGCCCATCTTCAGCTGTCTAGCAGAGGGACGCAGGTTGTCCTCAAGAATTTGGGTGTACTTGGCAGCATCCATTTTCCCTTCAATCCTGACCAATTGCCCAGTCCCCGCTGAAGAGAAACATCCCCACAACATAATGCTGCTGCCACCACCATGCTTCACAGTAGGTATGGTGTGTTTTGGGTGGTGTGCTGTGTTTGGTTTTCGCCAAACATAGCGCTTTGGAGTTCAGTCCAAAAAGTTCAATCTTAGTCTCGTCTTACCATAAAACCTTTTTCCACATGGCAACAGAATCTTCCAGGTGTGTTTTTGCATAGCACAAACGAGACTGATTGTGGCACTTTTTCAGAAAAGGCTTCTTTCTTGCTACCCTGCCATACAGGCCAGCTTTGTGTAAAGCTTGTCAGATTGTTGTCACATGCACAGACAGACCAGTCCCAGCCATAAAGACTTGTAAGTCCTTCAAAGTTGCCTTTGGCCTCTTGGTAGCTTCTCTGATCAATATCCTCCTGGCTCGGTCATCTAGTTTGGACGGACAGCCTGATCTAGGCAAGGTGTTGGTGGTGCCATACGCCTTCCACTTCTTAATGATGCTCTGAACGGTACTCAGAGGGATAGCTAAAGCCTTCGAAATCTTTTTGTAGCCTTCACCTAACTTGTGCCTTCCTACAACTTTATCCTGGAGGCCTTTTGAAAGTACTTTTCCAACCATGGTGAATTCTTTGCAGAACCATGCACTTCTAGTAGTGGAATCCTCAAGAAACAGCTGGTTTTATTCTGAAGTAATCAAAACCACTACAATTGATGTCAGGTGGGGGCAATTAGCCTGGTGTTTGATCTGGAAGTTGATTGGTTGCACCTGAGCAAGTTTACAATGGTATACTCTAAGGGGCTGATCACTTAACCAAACCAGGTATTTCACTAATTCATTTTTAATAATTGTACAGAATTTTTTAATTTTTAATTTTCACTTTGATGATGAGGGTTATAATGTGTACATACAGCTCAAAAAAGTTAGATTTGATTTATTTTAATTTCCAGGGTGTAATGTGACAAAAGGTAAAGATTTCACAGGGTATGATGACTTTCTATAGGCACTGTAGGTCATGATACAATGCTATTGTGAT
Organism: Argentina silus; assembly: GCF_951799395.1. NCBI lineage: Eukaryota > Metazoa > Chordata > Actinopteri > Argentiniformes > Argentinidae > Argentina > Argentina silus. Next base: position 8,994,751 of record NC_139654.1, on the reverse strand, counting down.
ACAATACATATGGCGATACATTGCGATACTCTACATGTATTTACTGAAAATGTTGCCACTGCGTGTGTACCACCTTGGTAGTGTGTACAGTATGTATACCATTATCATGTAGAGATTAGGGCTGTGCAATAAAATCGATGCAGCCAATTATTGCAATATGATTTTTTCACTATACTGCATTGATAATCCAGGCCTTTTTTGGGGGGGCGGCGATTTGTTCCCTGAGCTATATCAATAATGTATGGAATCATTATGGGTATGGTCACATCACACGTGCTCTCCACCTTTACCCTACAGGCGCCGTGCGGGGTGTCCAGCGCCCGGCAGCTGGTGAGCCACGCCCTCCTGAGGTGGCGCCAGCGAATGCTCCGCGCCGACAACACCAGTGCCATCGTCATCGCCCTGCAGGAGCCTGGGGCGCCCCAGGAGTCGCTCCACCACGAGGAGGTGCTGCTGAACCTGGCCCGGTGGCCCCAGCGAGCCCCCGCCACGCGCTCCCACGCCAACACGCCCATCATCAAAGTGAGAGTGGGGGGTGAAGCATAGATAAACGCTAGATGCTAAGTAGGGTCCTTGAGACTACCCGAACATTAATAATAATGCATTTATTTTGAAAAGCGCTACATTTCATGGAGAGAACAAGAATAGATCAATTTTACAAAGTAAAACAAAAGCACAGTCAGTAAAAAACGACAATAAAAAATAGTAAAAGATTAAAGGCCAAACTGGTATCGATGCATTTTTTGGATGCTTAAACACATTCACTCAGCTTCATAGTATGGTAATGTAATATTGTGTAGTATAGCCATACAAAATAGTAGTACCTGCATTCCGATTTGACTTCACTTTTTTTTTTTCTCACCATAAAAAAGCAAAAGAACAACTTTTGACTGTGAAAAATGACTGTGCTGACGGTACATTTACCCCTTAGCGCACACTACATCCCGGTCTAGCAGATAGCTCTGTTTTTCACAACGTAAATAAGGGCGCACTCTTTTTCAATGTACTTTTTCGAAAGTCAGTGTCTTGTGATTTGTTTTTAATTGCCATATCCCCCCCCCCCCCCCCCACCAAATAAACAACTGTGTGTAATGTGCCTCTGTTGATATGAATTGAAAAAGTATTTTCTCTTTCTGACCTTTCACTCTCCTGGATTATCTGCAATAGGGACACAGAGGCTAGAGTATGAAAGCAGCTGTTAGGCAGTATTTGCAGTGGTTGGAAACTCTGATGGCTTTTTGTATTGCATGTATTGCAGACAGTTACTGAGCACTACTGTCTTCTCTCTCTGCAGGTTCCTGACCTGGAGATGTCCTCTGCCGTGTGTGAGCTCCTCCCCACCCTGGAGAGGCAGAACGGCCTATCGGGGAGCAACCTCTACACCCTGGCCCTGTCCAAGCCCTTCGGCACCCCGCCCCTCACAGACTCCGACGAGGACCACTCCAACAGCGGGTCTCCCCCGACGGACAGCGCTTCCACGGGGGAGGGGATTAGCGATGACACCCTGACGTCCAGCAGCAAAAGGACACTGGAGGGGTCGTCGTCGCCCGCACTGTCGGCCAAGAAGGTCCGATGCAGGAACGGGGAGAGAACGCCGTCTGTGAGACTTGGTAGTGAAAAAGGACAGGAACAATCGTCCAACGTCCCCACGCTACTCCAGCAGCATGCCGGGAAGACCACTGTGTGTGTATGCTGAGACACACACAAACATGCTGCCTCTTCCACAAACCACTGAGGGATCCATTTCAGGACCTTCGCTGTGGGTTTCATGTTTAGTGTATACATAGATGGCCATTTCAGTGCACATTTTGAGATTTTGGGAACACTACAGAACTAGTTACTGGGCTTTGTGTAACATCTATGGCACAGCACTAGGTCAGGTCATCATTAACACAATTAAATTAATGTAAAAGTTCAGGCAAACATCGGCCTACACTCCTCCCCCCCCCCCCTAAGAGAGCTAATAATCTCTCAGCATGATTTGCCTCATTGTTTTTTTGGTTTTGGTTTTTTGTATAGGTGGAGATTGATTTTACGTGGTCATTGGATGTTTTGGATGTTTTTAACCCTACTGCTCTACAAAAATAATTAGTTATGAATTTATCCCATCTGTAACTATTCTAAAAAGCTGATAGTTGTTCATTAATAAGTAAGTAAGTGCACATGGGTTACTTTCAATAAAGCAATATATATTTTATACATTGTTTTATTTGACTTATAGAAGCTGAAGAGGATATATACAATTTTAGATTTTTTCTGTGAACCCTTCCCGGATAAATTAGTTGTCACCATATAGCTTCAATCAACAGCCTTTTCATAGGTTTCAGTGACGCAACAGCTCTGTCATATTGGGGACCAACTGTTTTTCACAGCCTTTCCTTCACCTGCACTGATATCTCAGTTGTTAGAAACATGACTCCTCACGACCTCTTCTCCGTCCTCCACTCGTTTCCTCCTCCAATGTGTTTTCAGTAGAAGATGTAGGTTCCTCCCCTTAGATATTCTCCTCTAATGCTTTTTGAGGTCTACTCAAGTGGAGGACGGAGGAGAGGACGCGAGGAGTCGTGTTCCTAACAACTAAGTCAAGGATCAATATGTGGGGCTAGATCTCTGTCGACTTCATGGCTGAATCTCAAAATGATCTCCTTGATTCCTTGTGTCCTCACTCACAACAAGTCAGTTTGTCAAATTTCTGCCCTGCTAGAGCTTCCCCGGTCAATTGTAAGTGCTGCTATTGTGAAGGGAAAACGTCTTGAACAGCTCAGCCGCGAAAGCGGTAGGCCACACAAGCTCACTGAACGGGATCGTCTGGAAGCAACGTCAGCAAACGTTTTTTTTTACACTTTTGACATTTTTATCCAAAGCGACTTGCAACAAGTACATTTGTCTAAAGTAAGTGAATCATCTATACATCAATCATCATAAGCAAAAATCTATGCTAGGACCAGGTGCCATTGGCAGTCACAATGCTAGAAGAAGGAAGGATTATTATTATATATATTTTTTATTATTATTATTATTAACAGTAGAGGAACTGCACAGAGGGATAGTGGGGGGTGAAGAGGTCTTTAGGAGGGACAGTCAAGGCGAAGGCGAGGCGAGGTGGGTTGAGGAGTGAGGAAAATGTGGAGAATAGTTTCCTTGGGTCAGAGGCAGAGGTGTGAATTTTGGAATGGTGGTAAAAAACTTTAGCAGCTGATGCAGAGGAGGTGTAGTTGAGGAGGAGAGAGAAATAAGGTTTTAGGTCATCAGGGAGGCCGGTTTTTACATTTCCTCTCAGCTGCCCGGAGCCCTATTCTACAACGCGTGGAGAGGATCATGCTGGCCTTGAGGTCAGTGGACAGAGAGAGTCAAAGGATGAGGAAAGAGTGGACATGAGCGTGGAGGAGGCTGCATCAGTAGATCGAAGGGAGAAGGTTTCAACAGAGGGTCGGGAGGATAAGACAGAGGAAGAGAGCGGTGAGTGAGAGGGTACGCAGGTTGCGACGAGTGTATATTGTGTGGGTAGAGTCTGACTGGGAGGGGGTGGATTTGAGGGGAAAGGAGGAGGATACAAAAGAAACTAGAAGAGGGGTAACAGTAAGGTTGGAGGTATGGGAGGATCTGGTGTAGACGAGGTCGAGCTGATTGCCCGCCTAATGAGTCGGAGGAGAGTGGGAAAGGGTAAGGTCGAATGAGGAGAGAAGGTCAAGTAGTCCAGACAAGTGAAACTTCTGACTGGATGTTGAAGTCACGCAGTAGTGTGAGCGGTGTGCTGTCCTCAGGGAAGAAGCCGAGAAGGACATCCATCTCTTCTAAGAAGTCACCAAGTTTGACAGGGAAGGTGACAGAAACAGCATGGAATTGGAAGGTGGATATGGACAGGTGTGACAGGGGAAGTACATTATGTGACCACTTAGGTGAGACGAGGAGCCCTGTGCCACCCCCTCGACCAGAGAGTCTAGGGGAATGAGAAAAGGAGTAGGCATCAGAGAGGGCTGCCGGAGTAGCTGCGTTTTCCGGTGTAATCCATGTCTCTGTGAGAGCCAGGAAGTGGAGGGACATGAAGCAGGCATAGGCTGAGATAGCCTCTGCTTTCTGGACCGCTGACTGGCAGTTCCAATGTCCTCCCGGAACAGCGAGGTTGTGGCCAGTTGAGCATAGTGGGTAGACTAGATTAGATGGGTTGCGAGGGAGGGTATGGCGTCTGTGTCCTCCTGAGGGATGAAATAACAGGAATGGGGAGATAGCACATTGGCAGTTACAGGTATAGAGAGAGAGAGGGTTTGTTGGCAATACAACATGTAGGTAGCGCTAAAATACACTCAAAATAATACTTAGTAGTCTTTCCTCTCAGGCCTTCCTCGATGGACTCCACAGATTGACTCCTTCGTCTTTGTGTCAGGCGTCTTCGTGTCAAGAGGCTGTCTCTGTTTGACAGTCAGGAAAGAAGTACAGATTCTGTAATTGCTGATGACCTAGCAGGGTTGCAGCCCCTCCCACCTAACGATCAGTTAACGACCAGCTAGTCTGGGTACAGACTTCACCGCTCAAGTCCAAATGTACTTTGTTGTAGTCAGGAGCTGCCAGCCACTTAAGTAGCACAGTCTAGGCTTCAAGCACAGTCTATTCTCAACAGTAACAAGCTCCCTCGGCTTCAGGCAGGATAGCTTCAACTAACAACAACAACTAACAGCAACACACTGAGTTAAACAAGGTTAAATTAATTTACTTAGTCTAGAGACAGACTTCACTCAAGTCCAAATGTACTTTTGGCCACATAGTGTAAATATTCATTCATTCATTCATACATACACACACACACACATATTCATACATACACATATGTAGCTCAGAAAGAGCCTGGTCAGTCGTGGGGGCAATAGCATATACAACAGTGTCATCGGCATATACACTCACCCAACACTTTATTAGGAACACTATACTAATACTGGGTAGGGCCTCCCTTTGCTCTCAAAACAGTCTAAATTCTTCGTGGCATTTATTCCACAAGATGTTGGAAACATTCCTTTGAGATTCTGGTCCATGACGACATGATTGCATCACGCAATTCCTGCAGATTTTCCAGGTGCACTTTCAAGCTGTGAATCTCCTACCACATCCCAAAGGTGTTCTATTGGATTCAGATCCGGTGACTGGGAAGGCCACTGAAGAACACTGAACTCATGTTCATGAAACCAGTTTGAGACGACTTTTGCTTTGTGACATGGTGCATTATCATGCTGGAAGTAGCCATTAGAAGATGAGTAAATTGTGGCCACGAAGGGATGCACATGGTCAGCAACAAAACTCAAATAGGCTGTGGCAATCAAGCGATGATTGATTGGTATTAACGGGCCCAAAGTGTGCCAAGAAAACATTCCCCATACCATTACACCACCTCCACCATGAGAAGGTGTACAGGTGTTCCTAATAAAGTGTTCAGTGAGTGTAGATGCAGGTTACAATTATTTCCAGATTATCCAATATTGTTGATGTAAAAAGAACCAGACCAAGAATTGATCCTTGTGGAACACCCTTTGTTATGTCCAGAAAACCTGATTTAACACCATCAGTTAAGACACATTGGGCCAGTTTCACAGACAAGTCTTAAGACTAGTCCTGGACTAATTCACACTTTCAATGGCAAATTGCCACTGAGGATGCTTTTTTGTCTAGGACTAGGCTTAAGCCTTGTCTGTGAAACCAGCCCACTGTGTTCTGTCCATTAAATAATTTTCAAACCATCTACATGAAGCCTGATCCAGGCCTATTTCAGACAACCTCTGAATGAGTGGTCGACGATATCGAATGCCTTGGAGAGATCTATAAATAAGGTAGCACAATGTTTTTTTCGGATCTAGGCAATTTAACACATCATTTAAGACAAGTGTAGCCACTGAGACTGTGCTATGACCAGGTCTTTGGATTGGTGCACATTTAGAATAGAATGCGAAGATAAAAAGGTTCTTCGCTGGGAGTTGACCAGGGACTCTAATACTTTGGAAAGGCAAGATAGCTTGGATATTGGGCGGTATTTATCTAGGTCAGAGGGGTCACCACATTTATGGAGAGGGAGCACATGGGCTGCCTTCCAAACCTTGGGGATAGTACGTGAGATAACAGTCAGATTAAAAATATGTGTCAATGGGCCTCATGCAGCAACATTCTCTTAAATGTCTCTCATATTTTCTCTTAATTTTCTGTTAAGAGAAAAAATAAGAGAAGTCAACTCCACAAGCACCAAACATTCTTAACCATCCAAATCTGCTCTTACCCAGGTGTGCTGAATAATGAATCCCACTTGATCATACATTGGAAGCGTGTGGCCGATTGTTTGTTATTAGCATAGGTAACGCCCCCTAAACACTACATAAGGGCAGGTGTGGAGGCACAGAATTTGACCGGTGTGTGTTTCGCCTAAATTGAGGCTCCAGAGTGTTGCACAAATCTAAAAGCAGTGCTCTTGGCAATCTGAAACGGCTCAGCAGCCATTCATCCGTCTCATCAAATAGATCTGTGCAATCTCTAAAAACGCGTTCTCTGCATAAGGCCTGGATGGCCAAAGCATCTAAGAGCAGTATGTAAGCCATTCAGAAGCTGAACGCACGCAATATCATCCAAGGGTTTTCATAGTCTTAATTGGGATTAATGGACCAATAGTATTTCTTTAGCCCACACATTGAATAATCCAATCATTATAATTACTCTAAAACATATGATAATCTAAATTTGATTATATGACATTCATGCAGGTTTTTTTTGTTCCTCAAATTTAAAACTTATGTTTGGACAAACAATTTGTGGACTGAGAACAAGATGTTTTTTTCTTATCTTGGTAAGAGTGCTCTCGACCACTCGTAAAATGTTCTCTTACCTAAGAGAAGAGCAAAAATAAGAAAACATTGGTGAATCCCAGAAATCAATGGGTACTAACAAAATAAGAACAAATCGACTAAGAGGAAATTCGTATATCGCTTCCTGCATGAGGCCCAATGACTCGGCAATCAGCGGGGCCGAAACCTGCAATAGGCCTGGATCAAGCAGATCAGCCCGATAAAAAATTTGTTTTACAACAATTTTAAGCAGGGCATCGAGTACATCACAAGTAGAAAATGGTTGAAATGAAAACAAAGATTCACTAGTAGTTGACTGATCACTCATCGAGCCAACTGGGGGCTGGGAGATGGGAGCGTGACCAAGGTCAGCCAAACCACCATTTCTCTCCAAAAAAAAAGCCTGCTGAGATAAAATGCTGGTTAAAGGCATTACTTATCTACATTTTCTCTGTAATGGGGCCAGAGTCTGACAAAACTTCTTGAGATAGGGATGAAGAGGAATTTCCATGCTTCAGGGCATTCATTGTTTTCCCAAATTTTGTAGGATCACCAGCAGAATCCGAGATGGCAGTAGCTTGATTTAGCTTTCTTCATTGATGAGGTACATCTGTTTCTCAGTTGTCTGAGTCTGTTTTTCTAGCTTCGGCCCAGGCCTGGTTTCTCAACAAAAGGAGATCTGAGAGTTCTGTGGAATACCAAGGATTAGATCTATTCTTAATTCTAAGGCGTTTAAAGGGGGCATGTTTGTCTGCCAGAGATGTAAATATAGAAAAGAAATGTTCTAGAGCCAAATCGGGGTCAGGTATGCAGCTGTGATAGGGGAAAGATTTTATCTGAGATTGGAGACAACCAGTCTCGATTAAAATCACCTATTATTACTCCTTCAGAATGTAAATAGGAGGATAGAAGTGCAGTTAAATTATCAAGGGTACTATGATGAGCAGATGGTGGGCGATACACCATCCTATCACAGACAACTTAAAATTATTTTCAAAACACACACTTAGGACAAACATTCATATTGATTTGGTACAGTGGAGGACAGCAGAACAGATGCAGTAAAACAGTTTTTTACAAAAATAGCCAACCCTCCACGTCTCCCTTCTCTGTCTGTCCTAAATGTGGAATAGTCATTTTAGGACATATCATTGTCAGGCGCTGACAAATTTAGCCATGTTTCAGAGATCACAAAAATGTCTGGGTTTGCCTGTTGAGCCCATGTGTTGATGAAGTCCATTTTATCTATTAGGCTTCTGGCATTTAAATGTAGTCGTCCAAGCCCATTTCTCATTTCAAAAAGAAGGAGGACGAAGCTCTCCAGCTCTGCCTCCCCCGGAAGCCCCCGGCTCCCTCTCCGCCTGCGCAGCGCAAAACCTTCGCACAGGCTGCTTCCCAAGGCTCGCGGTTTAAGATTCCTAAACCGCCGAAGCCCCAGCCCGCCCCACCCGCTCAGCCCGGTCGGGCCGGCTGGTCCAAGAAACCCCCGGCCTCGGCTGCAGCTCCGCCGGCACAGCCCGCGCAGGCTGCCGCCTACCAGCCCAGGAAGAAGAGGAGAGCGGTCTGATCGCCCCTCTCTCCACCGGTGATTCAGCTGGATGTTCCCCGTTCTCCGGCTTCACCTGTTCGGCTTTCGAGCGTGCGAGCAGGGGCCCCCCACGCCCCCATCTCCCAGCTGCCACGGACCGTGCCAGAGCGAGCTGGGAGAGATGGACATTTGACAGCAGAGGGTTCAGCAGTTGCCCCTCTCTCATGTCCACAAGCACGCACACACACACACGTTTTCATAAAGAAAAGAAAATGTGTCCCGCTGCCGCATCCAGGCCGAGTGCCGAGGGCGCAGCTAATAAAAAAAGCCAAAATTATCAAAATAAGCAGCGCGGTGGCGACACCCGCTGTCCCGCATCGGCGGAAGGCCGCAGCCTTCCCCGAGGCGGGGGTTGTGAGGGCCCCGCCGCTGCGCTGTCCTCCTGGGCAGACGCACGCAGCGCTGCCTGGGCGCAGTGTCACTATTCTACCAAGAGAGGGCGCCACCGCACCGCGGCTGGAGCCTCTCATGGTGGAGAGACTGCAGTGTGTGTCCACTCTCTCCCTCAGACGCGAGAGATGGGCTGCGCTCGCAGCTTCACCCTGGGTGTTACAGACGATCTCGAGGGATACAGGCTGCAGTTCGCCGCTGTCCCTCCGCGATTCGCCGGTATAATACACTCCCAGGCTCAGGGAGAGTCAGCTCGCGTTTTACAGGAGGAAATCCTCTCACTGTTAAACAAAGGAGCAATTTGTGTCGTTCCTCCCGCACAGTGTCAGAGCGGTTTTTACTCCAGGTATTTTCTGGTTCCCAAACGAGGGGGGAGCGGGATTCGCCCTATCCTGGATCTACGTGCTCTGAACAAATTTCTCAGGAAATACAAGTTCAGGATGCTAACACATGCATCCCTGCTGCGCCTTGTGCGACAGAACGATTGGTTCACTTCTGTCGATCTGAAAGACGCGTATTTCCACGTCCCGATCTATCCTCCCCACAGAAAGTATCTGAGATTCGCTTTCCAGGGGATCTGTTACGAGTACCGCGTGCTCCCTTTCGGTCTGTCTTTAAGCCCGAGGGTGTTTGTGCGGTGCACGGAAGCGGCAATAGCCCCGCTGAGACGGCAGGGCATCCGCTTGGCCACATATCTGGACGACTGGCTGCTGTTGGCACAGTCGGAGCAGGAGGCCAGGGCGCACACGCGTATTCTCATACAACACCTATTCGATCTGGGTTTCGTGATAAACGCGGAAAAGAGCATGCTGTCCCCGGCACGGGACATAATCTTTCTGGGATTGTCTCTGGACTCGGTGACTTTCACAGCGCGCCTCTCGGCGGAACGAGTGAAAACTTTCAGGGCATGTCTCGCGCTTTTTCATCCAGGCAAATCTGTTCAATTCAGATTGTGTCTTCGGTTACTCGGGTTGATGGCGTCTGCCATCCTCGTAGTCCATCTCGGTCGCCTCCACATGAGGGAATTCCAGCTTTGGGTGGCCTCATGCGGGCTGGATCCCGTGCGTCATGGCGCACGGAGAGTGCTGGTCACACCGGGGTGCGTCAGGGCGCTGCGCCACTGGCGAGCCCCGTCCTTTCTGACACACGGGGTGCCCATGGGCGCCGTCCTGTCCAGGAAGGTGGTCACTACGGACGCCAGCCTGACAGGTTGGGGCGGAATTCACGAGGGCCGGTCTGTGAGGGGCCGCTGGAGTGTGGATCTCCAGCGGTCTCACATAAATTTTCTGGAACTTTCAGCGGTGTTCCTCTCCCTGAAACGTTTCCTTCCGTCTCTCATGGGTCATCATGTCCTGGTGAGGACGGACAATACGACGACGGTGGCGTACATCAACCGCCAGGGCGGGTTGCGCTCCCGTCAGTTGCATATGCTGTTTTACTCTCTGCGCAGCACGAACGCTCCCCTCGGCGTAGACGCACTAGCGCACGCCTGGCCGCACGAGCTTCTTTACGCGTTCCCTCCACTGGCCTTGATACCCCCCACTCTGTCCAGAGTGAGAGAGCACGGCCATGCACTGGTTTTGATAGCTCCGCATTGGCCTGCGATGCATTGGCTGGCGGAGATATATCGGTTGCTGCGCGCTCAGCCCTGGCAGCTCCCGCTGCGCAGGGACCTGCTATCGCAGGGGGGAGGGACGGTTTTCCACCCGCACCCAGAACGCATGGCGCTGTGGGCTTGGCCCCTGAGTGGCTCAATCTGTCAGCTGTGGGACTCTCACAACGTGTGATTTCCACTATACAAAGTGCTCGAGCCTCCTCCACTAGGTCTCTGTATGACTGTAAGTGGAGAGTGTTTGAGGGTTGGTGCCACGGAAACGGCCACATTCCCTTTCAGTGTCCAGTAGGAGTGATATTGTCATTCTTGCAGGACCTGATTGACAAACGAAAAGCCTTCTCCACGGTTAAAGTGTACTTGGCAGCTATCGCCGCCTGTCACGTGGGGTTTGGGAAGCAAACTGTGAGCCAGCACCCGCTGGTTTGCCGTTTCATGAAGGGAGCGCGCAGGCTTCTCCCCGTGTCCAGACCACTGGTACCACCATGGGATCTGGCTGTGGTTCTGGAGGGGCTTAAAGGCCCTCCTTTTGAGCCACTGGAGGGAGCAGACTTGAAATACGTGTCTCTCAAGACAGTGTTGTTACTGGCCCTGGCTTCAGCTAAACGGGTTAGTGACATCCATGCGCTTTCGGTGCATCCGTCATGCGCTCAGCTCTTCCCGGGGGATGTGAGGATGATTTTGAAGCCCAACCCGGCCTTTGTGCCTAAGGTGGTGGGCTTGTGTTCTCCTATTGACCTCGTGGCCTTCGCTGCCTCACCGGGAGAGCAGCGGCCACATGCGTTGTGTCCAGTCCGTGCGGTGCGCACTTACATGGGTAAGACGGAGGGTTTCAGGAGGAGCGATCAGCTGTTCGTCTCCTGGGCTAATCCTCATAAGGGGAAACCTATCACAAAGCAGCGCCTATCCCACTGGGTGGTGGAGGCGATTGCTTTGGCCTATACGAGTCAGGGTTTGCAGCCACCTGTGGGCCTGCGAGCGCACTCGACTCGGGGCTTGGCCACATCCTGGGCCTTGTTCAGGGGAGTTTCTGTTCAGGACATCTGTGCTGCAGCGAGTTGGTCCTCGCCTCTCACTTTTGTCCGTTTCTATATGCTGGACGTCTCCGCTCCGTGCGTGGCACGCGCGGTTTTGCTGTCCTGATTAGAACAGAGTATTTTTCCCTGCGGGTTGGTGGACGCTTGATAAGCTTGTCTGGCAATACGGGAGCTACCATATCCCATAGTGAGACATCGAACGAAATATTATGAAAGAGAACTTTAGGTTATTTACATAACCCCGGTTCTCTGAGTAATATGAGTGAGATGTCTCACCAGACAGCCCTTCTTGCTTGGGCGAGTGAGAAGAGGTGCTTATCTTGAATGACGTGGTGCCGTCCGCCTGCGCTATTTATGGTAGGTGGGACTACCTGAGGCGGACGCACACGTTTACCAGCCAATCAGGATTGGCGTAATGAGATTAATGCTTCTGAGGGCTGCAGCAGGCGTGCATCCCATAGTGAGACATCTCACTCATATTACTCAGAGAACCGGGGTTATGTAAATAACCTAAAGTTACCTTAACTGGGCTAGGGACTAGCATCCCCCCCTCACCATTTAACACCTTCTCCATATTCTTAGATAGGATCTCTGCTCCTCTTCTGTTTGGGTGTACTCCTTCACGTTTAAAAAATGTCTCTCCCAAAACAGGTCAAAATTGTCTACAAGTGGAATATCCTCGGTGTTACAGAATGCTTTCAGCCACCGATGTACCTGCCACCGATGTACCTACCGCCGTAGCCTGCTGAACCTCATGTCACCTGAGTGTAGCGGGGGGGGGGTAGTGAACCAGAGATCACTGGCTGTAGTCTTTCAGGGTGGAGAACTGTATAAAAAGTCAGTTTTCAGTTTCTCCGAACAGGCTAATTTGATGTCGTTTGACCCAACATGAACCACAGCAGTTTTTGCCAGGGTACGTTCCAGGACTGAGGGAAGCATCTGGTTTGTGTCCTGGACACATGCTCCCGGATAGCAGAAAGTTTTGCTTTCTCCGACCACGACATCCCGCACCATAGAGCTGCCAACTACTATCCTAGAAGGGGGGGGCAGTGAGAGATGTGCTCACTGGAGGCCTCTGGGCAGATGTGGGTGACTTCAGGGGTGGGGCAGTGGGTGATGGAACAGCTGTTGGCTGGATGGGAGGAGGGGTAGCCACTTCCGGGAGGACAGTGCAACTGGGGGGCCGGAGTGAAGCATCAGACTCCTGGGAGGCTTGGTGGCACCGGTAGGAGTTGAGGATGCTGCTGGGGCCAGGACCACTGTTGTCTGGGTGGGAGAGGAAGCATCATGTTCTAGAAGGTCAAAGCAGTTTGACAGCTCCACCAGGCCATCCTCAATGGGGGAAAACCTGGGGAGCGATACTTGCCTGGTTTGGGGACCGGTCTAGTACAGCAAGGCATGCTGTCTCAGCTGGTCTCAGCAATGATACAATCGTCTCTCACTTTCACCTCCTCTGTGAAGTGGAGGATGTCTGCCTGTAGTTCGATGATCCTTTACACACAAAAGGTTCCTCTGACTCTAAGCAGCAGTCTCCCTTCATTGATACTCAAAACATTTGACACAAGCCACATTTTAAAGTAACCATGTCCTCGAGTTGCTCTTCTGCAGAAGCCTCCTCAATGTCCACTGAAGGATAATTAAAAGGAGGCATGTTCCAGTATTAAGATGTGTGCAGATATCCAGTACAGTCATATCCAGAAGTCAAGAGTAGAAAAATAGAAATGTCCATGTAGATGATGTAAAGACCACCAAGAATCACACCGTTCATAAAAACCACAACGGACGGTATACTCAGCAAGCCAGAGCCCGACCACAGACTTGAAACCAGCCAGAATTAGGACCCACAGTCAGAAAACACTTCGAAAACACAATTCTCGCCAGCAGAACAAACAGCAACGAGAGAGCAGAGACTTACTCAATGCAATTTAACCACCAAGGCCCATCAGACAGCAACGCAGTGAAGGCTGAATTACCAGTGAAGGCCAGGGAGAAATGTATTTTAGTATTGTTGTTTTGTGAAATGTTGAACGCCGATTGATCAGCTGGTGTGCCTCCGCAGCAACACATAAAGGCCTAGAATATAGAAGCGGGGCTTTAGTGATTCTGACTTTGGTGTATTTGAATACTATTACTCTGTTCAACATATTTTGCTTCAACTATGTAGTTAGGAGTTCTACTCCTTAATGTTATCTTGTGGGATCCATAGAGTTTGTGGTCCGCAGAGCCTGGCACAGGACAAGATAAGACGAGGTGAAGAAGTAGCTCATTATTTGGTCAAGGTTTCACCTCTGCATGTGACTTCATACCCTGCAAGGAATTGATGTATCAGAATCATTTGGCCAAGTATATTTGCACATACAGGAAATTGACTTGGTGAGGTTGGTGTATGGACATAAAAAACAAAGAGCAAATATTGACAAGAAATTTACAAAATAGCAAAGTATTAACAAAATAGCAATAACAAATTTACAAAAAAGAGCAGCAGCACCAAGCTAAAAACACACACTACCCCCTCCCCTCCCCTCAATATCTCCCTTTTCAAATTTATGGCTGTTAAATATTAATGTTAATGTAAATGTTAAATATATTTATGTATGTATTTATACAGTATATATGTATTGGTAGGATATGAAATGTGGTTTCCATTTTTGTTTTATTTTTACATCTTGTAGGCTGTGTGAGACTAAATGGCAATGAAATGAGGCTGTGAAATGGTTGTGGGGCATGTACACTATAAATTAGAATAATTTTAAATAATTATAAATTACACTGTCAGTGCATTGTTTGTGTGACAGGGTTGGGGGGGGGGGTGAGAGGCAGGGGGCTTGGTTGTGGCCCCACTGCCATGGGGAAGAAACTGTTCAGGTGGCGCAAGGTTTTAGTCTTGATTGACCGGAACCATTTGCCGGAAGTCTCTGGAAGAGGTTGTGACCAGAATGGGAAGGATCAGCGATGATTGGTCCTGCTGGTCCTGGAGTGGAACAGGTCCAGGAGAGATGGCAGGTTGCAGCTGATGACCTTCTCGGCTGACCGAATGATCCGCTGCAATCTGCCTTTGTCCTTGGCAGTGGAAGCAGCGAACCAGACGGTGATTGATGAGCTGAGGATGGACTCAATGATGGCCGTGTAGAACTCAACCATCACTTTCTGCGGCATGTTGAATTTCTTCAGCTGCCGCAGGAAGAACATCCTCTGCTGGGCCTTCTTGATGGTGGAGGTGATGTTCTCCGCCCACCTGAGGTCCTTTGAAATTATTGTCCCCAGGAATCTGAATGACTCCACAATGTTGACTGGGGAGTCACACATGATGAGGGGGGTGGTTCGGGCTGGGCTTCTCCTGAAGTCTACTACCATCTCTACAGTTTTTAGGGCGTTCAGCTCCAAGTAGTTCTAGCTGCACCAGGAAGTTAGGCTGTCAACTTCCTCTCTGTAGGCAGCCTCATCACCGTTGGAGATTAATCCAATGAGGGTTGTGTCATCCGCGAACTTCAGGAGTTTGACAGAAGGGTGGCTAGAGGTGCAGCTGTTGGTGTAGAGGGAGAAGAGTAGAGGAGAGAGCACACAGCCTTGTGGGGCTTCGGTGCTGATGGTCCGGGGCTCCGAGACAAGCTTGCCCAGCTGTACCTGCTGCTTCCTGTCTGTCAGAAAGTCAGTGATCCACCTGCAGGTGGGCTCAGGCACGCTCAGCTGGGATAACTTGTCCTGGAGGACAATGCTGAGCTGAAGTCCACAAACAGGATCCTGGCGTAGGTGCCGGGGGAGTCTAGATACTGGAAGATGAAGTGAAGTCCCATGTTGACTGCGTCGTCTACAGACCTGTTGGCTCTATAGGCAAACTGCAGTGGGTCAAGGAGGGGGTTGGTGATGGCCTTGAGGTGGGTGAGCACGAGGCGCTCAAAGGTCTTCATTACCACAGAGGTCAGGGCGACTGGTCTGTAGTCATTAAGGCCTGTGATCCTCTGCTTTTTGGGAACTGGGATGATGGTGGATGTTTTGAAGCTGGCAGGTACCATGCATTCAACCAGTGAAGTGTTAAAGATGTCCGTAAACACTGGAGACAGCTGGTCTGCACAGTGTTTCAGTGTGGAGGGGGAGACAGCATCTGGTCCAGCTGCCTTGCGGGGGTTCTGTTTCTTTAACAGTTTGTTGACGGATGGAGTTTGTTGTTCCTGGATGGAGAGAGGTGCGACAGGGGGGAGGGGACTGTAGAGGTTAGTGTCTCTGTCCAGGCTGGGAAGAAGAGGTGTGATAGCTGTGGGGGAGGGTTGGTTTTGTGGGTCAGAGTCAGGGCTGCTCCATTGTCTGTCAAATCTACAGTAGAAGTCGTTCAGGTCATTTGCAAGTCTGAGGTCATCCATAGAGTGGGGGGTTTTGGAAACAGCTCACTGTTGATTTTAAACCCAAAACCTGTTACGGTGTTCTAATATGATATGGAAGGAATCAAAATCAACCTAAGAAACGCTAAATCTGCCGTAGAACCAGGTATAACTGTGAATGCAGAGGAGAATGATTGTGGGGGGACAGGCAGCATTCGGCCTGTAGAGGGAGCTACAGGACCGTGGCCGGGGTTTACGAAAGCGAGGCTTCGTTGCGCACCTGTTGCGAATGAAGCCTCGTTGACGAAATGGTTTAAGATGTGTGTGCCTCTGCTTTCAGGAGGTGGGCTTGAAACGGCGGAGCAGGAGAAAACGTCTGAAAAGAGAAGAGAAGAGGAAAGGCTGGAAAGCCAACGACTGAAAAGTCCATAGCGAACTGAAAAATAAACAGACAATTCCCTCATTCCAACACTGCGTCTGCCTCTGTGTGTCATGGACATTGCTACATTGGCGCCCAACGTGGGGCAGAGGCATGGAGACGCTGACTACGGCCATTGCGAGGATGACGCTGATCCTAGAACAGCAGGCCCTCCTGCAGCAGAACCAGCAGGCCGCGGTGGGAGAGATGACAGCGGCGAGGGCTGAGGACCGTGCCCTCCTCCGGGACCTCGCCGGGGCCATCGAGGCAGGGCCGGCGGCCGGGTCGGCACAAGGTCCTCCCAAGATCCACCTCCAGAAAATGGGGGACCTGGACGACCCGGAGGCGTTCCTGGCGGTGTTTGAGGGGACGGCGAGGATCTCGGGGTGGCCGGACGGCGAGTGGGCGTACCATCTGCTGCCCACAGCCTACCAGCGGCCGCCCAACGGGACTACCCGTCCCTGGCACGGGCAATTCGAGACCGCCTGGGCCTCACACCGGAGGAACACCATCGCCGGTTCTGGGCCCTGACGATGGAGGAGGGGAGCCGGCCCTTTGCCTACGCCCAGCGGCTGCGGGACAGCGCGTGGCGGTGGCTGGACCCGAGAAACAGCTTGGCGGAGGAGGTCGGGGACCGGGTGGTGTTAGAACAGTTCCTCACGGGGCTCCCGGCCCGAACCGCCGCCTGGGGCGCCAGTACCACCGACCCCAGGATCTCGTGGCCGCCGTAGGCTTGGCAGAGGACCATCTCTCCCTCCCACCGCGGGAGCCACGACGACCAACCCCGGCCCCGTGAGGAGCCGAGGGACCGGAAGGAGAGAGGCCGGCGCCCGCTCCGAGGACGAGATGGCAGGGGCGCGCACATCGAGAGCCAGCCCTGGCCCCGCAGGAAGCACCCCGAGCGACAGGGGGGGTGTGTTGGCGGACGGCCGGGCCATGTTCAGGCCGAGTGCCCAGTGATGGAGGTGGGGCAGGTCGTCCGCATCGGCGACATACCGGGCCCTCCCCCCGGACCAGGAGCGGCATATCGTGTTCTGGTAAGGATACAGCATGATATGCACCAGGCGTTCTTGGATTCGGGCTGCATGCAGTCCATGATCCAGGAGCGCCTGGTTCGACCGGGGGCATTGTTAAAGGCATCGAGGGTGAAGTGTGTGCATGGGGACATCCACGAATATCCTGTGGTCGCTATCGAAATTCATTATGAGGGAAAAAAACATAGTGTACATGCGGCGGTTAGCCCGCGCCTCACGCATTCCCTGATTCTGGGTGTAGATTGGGAGGGGTTTCCTCAAGCGGTAAAGCGGGCTACCGGGGTGCATGCACGACAGAGAGGGAGGTGTGAGGCGTGTAATGTGCTCTGCGCTGAGGCGGCGCCTCGCGACACTGCCGAGGAGCCGGAGCCGGCGGGGGGGGTCTCAACCCGAGATTTCCCCACCGAACTATCCGCTGCTAGGCGACTTCCCCCTCGAGCAGTCTCGTGACGAGATCCTACGATCGGCCTATGACCAAGTGATAGCAATTGATGGTACTTTGGTACGGCCAGACACAGTACGCGCCCACCCCTATTTTGCGATTATCAGCGACAGGTTATACAGAGTAAGTCGTGACTCACATAGTCAGGAGGAAGTAACCCAGTTGTTGGTTCCCCGTAGCCAGCCGGGAAATGGTCTTCCAGGCGGCTCATTTCAACCCCATGGCGGGCCGTTTAGGTTATGATAAGACACTAAACCGTATAATGGCTCGATTTTATTGGCCGGGAATTCGGGCAGAGGTGTGTAGGTGGTGCGCTTGTTGTCGCGAATGTCAGTTGGTAAATCCCCCAGCCATTCCACGGGCCCCCTTGCGGCCCTTACCATTGGTCGAGAACCCATTCGACCGCATTGCCATGGATATTATCGGGCCATTTGATCGGTGTACACAGGGATATCGATTTGTGTTGGTCTTGATAGATTACGCAAACCGATACCCCGAGGCAATACCGCTGCGCAATATTTCTGCCAGGAGTGTAGTGCAGGCATTGTTTCAAGTAATCTCCCGCGTGGGAATCCCGAAAGAGATTCTCACCGACCAGGGCACTAATTTTATGTCACGCACCCTCAAAGAACTTTACGGGTTGTTGAATATCAAGGCGGTTCGAACCAGTGTTTACCACCCGGCCACTGATGGCCTTTGTGAGAGGTTCAATCGGACCTTGAAATCAATGATCCGGAAGTTTGTACACGAGGATAGTCGGAATTGGCATAAATGGCTAGATCCCCTACTGTTTGCAGTACGGGAAGTCCCCCAAGCTTCCACCGGGTTTTCCCCGTTTGAATTGCTCTACGGGCGTAAGCCTCGACCTTCTTAAAGAAAATTGGGAGGAAGGGTAAAAGTGAGATTCAATACGTCCTGGACTTGCGCACAAAGCTCCACGCCCTAGGGGTTATTTCACGCGAGCATTTGCAGCAAGCCCAGGAGCGTCAAAAGCGCCTATACGACAGGGGAACTAACCTGCGAGAATTTACACTGGGAGACAAGGTGCTCGTACTGTTACCCACCTCCAGCACGAAATTACTCGCGAAGTGGCAAGGGCTGTTTGTGGTCACACGTCGCATGGGGGATGTGGATTATGAGGTAGTACGCTCGGACCGGGGGGATAGCTTGCAGGTGTATCACGTAAATCTCCTAAAAAAATTGAACGACGTGGTCACTGTTGCTCTGGCTACAATAATTCCAGAGAGAGATGAGTTTGGACCGGAAGTCCCAAAATCAAAAGTTAGCACTCCGGTCGGTATTGATAACCATCTCTCTGCTAGCCAGGCCACGGACGTTGCAGATTTGCAAGCTAAGTTCTCTGACATGTTCTCTCCCCTGCCCGGTCGGACTACGCTTATCGACCACCATATAGAAACGCAGCCGGGTTTAACGGTGCGCACGCGTCCCTATAGGTTACCGGTACACAAATGAGACACGTGCAGGGAATTGGAAGCCATGCTGGAGCTGGGTGTGGTCGAGGAGTCCCGCAGTGACTGGTGTAGCCCCATCGTGCTTGTTAACAAGCCGGATGGGGCTATACGGTTCTGTGTGGGCTATAGAAGGGTTAATGCGGTCTCCAAATTCGATGCCTACCTGATGCCCCGGATTGACGAGCTCTTGGACCGGCTTGGCACGGCCAAATATTTCATGACATTGGATTGCACGAAGGGATACTGGCAGATTCCACTCTCGCCGGTATCCCGGGAGAAGACTGCATTCTCCACTCCGCTCGGGCTATACCAGTTCACGGTGCTCCCTTTCGGGTTGTTCGGAGCCCCAGCCACTTTTCAGCGCCTCATGGACCGCATTCTGCGGCCGCACTCTGCCTATGCTGCGGCCTACCTGGATGACATTGTCATTCACAGTGACACCTGGGCGCAGCATGTGCAGAGTGTGGCTGTTGTCCTGCGGTCCCTGAGGCAGGCTGGGCTGACGGCCAACCCGAAGAAGTGCGTGATCGGGCGGAGGGAGATCCGGTATCTGGGGTACCACTTGGGTCGAGGGGAGGTGCGGCCGCAGATTGAAAAGACTGCGGCCATCGCCGCCTCTCCGCGGCCCAAGACGAAGAAGGAGGTGAGGGCCTTCCTGGCTATTACCGGCAGTTTGTGCCGGGATTTTTAGAGCTGGCCAGTCCCTTGACGGACCTCACCCGGAAGGGTGCCCCGGATCCGGTCCAATGGTCGGGCCAGTGCCAGGGGTCGTTCGAGGCCCTTAAGGGCGCTCTTTGTGGAGAAACGGTCCTGTATGCGCCTGATTTTAACCTCCCTTTCTCCCTACAGACGGACTCGTCGGATAGAGGCCTGGGAGCAGTGCTGACCCAGCAGGTGGAGGGGGCTGACCAGCCGGTGCTGTACCTGAGCCGCAAATTGCCTTTTCGGTCGTGCACAGACCGGGGGTGCAGATGGTCGTGGCAGACTTCCTCTCCCGTGCAGGGGGGGGGAGAGTAGGCTGTCGGCCGTCGTATCCCTGGCCTGTGTCGGGCGGTGGGGGTATGTGGGGGGACATGCAGCGTTCGGCCTGTAGAGGGTGCTACAGGACCGTGGCCAGGGTGCGGGAGCGAGGTTTTGTCGCACACCTGTTGCGAATGAAGCCTCGTTACCAAATGGCGTAAGATGTGTCTGCCTCTGCTTTTCAGTAGGAGAGTGGTGGTGAAGAACGGAGGGCTGAAGACACGCAGACTGAAAAGTCGCGGAGCTGGAAACATATTACTCACTGCAGACTGAACAATAAACGGGTTGATTCCCAGACCACTACCTCTGTGTCCGGACCATTCCTACAGTTCCAGAGTCTAGGGGCCCTAATGGGGCCTCTGTGGCTCAGTTGGTAGAGCATGGTGCTAACAACACGTAGGTTGTGGGTTTGATTCCCGCTGGGATCATCTGTACTGAAAAATGTACACTCACCGGCCACTTTATTAGGCACACCTTGCTAGTACCGGGTTGGACCTCCTTTTGCCTTCAGAACTGCCTTAATTCTTTGTGGCATAGATTCAACAAGGTGCTGGAAACATTCCTCAGAGATTTTGGTCCATATTGACATGATAGCATCACACAGTTGCTGCAGATTTGTCGGCTGCACATCCATGATGCGAATCTCCCGTTCCACCACTTCCCAAAGGTGCTCTATTGGAATGAGATCTGGTGACTGTGGAGGCCATTGGAGTACAGTGAACTCATTGTCATGTTCAAGAAACCAGTTTGAGATGTGTGACATGGCACGTTATCCTGCTGGAAGTAGCCATCAGAAGATGGGTACACTGTGGTCATAAAGGGATGGACATGGTCAGCAACAATACTGAGGTAGGCTGTGGCGTTTAAACAATGCTCAATTGGCACTAAGGGGCCCAAAGTGTGCCAAGAAAATATCCCCCACACCATTACACCACCACCACCAGCCTGAACCGTTGATACAAGGCAGGATGGATCCATGCTTTCATGTTGTTTACGCCAAATTTCGCAGCAGAAATCGAGACTCATCAGACCAGGCAACGTATTTCCAATCTTCTATTGTCCAATTTTGGTGAGCCCGTGCGAATTGTAGCCTCAGTTTCCTGTTCTTAGCTAACATGAGTGGCACCCAGTGTGGTCTTCTGCTGCTGTAGCCCATCTGCTTCAAGGTTCGACATGTTGTGCGTTCAGAGATGGTCTTCTGCATACCTTGGTTGTAACGAGTGGTTATTTGAGTTACTGTTGCCTTTCTATCATCTCGAACCAGTCTGGCCATTCTCCTCTGACCTCTGGCTGGATATTTCCTCTTTTTCGGACCATTCTCTGTAAACCCTAGAGATGGTTGTGCGTGAAAATCCCAGTAGATCAGCAGTTTCTGAAATACTCAGACCAGCCCATCTGGCACCAACAACCATGCCACGTTCAAAGTCACTTAAATCACCTTTCTTCCCCATTCTGATGCTCGGTTTGAACTTCAGCAGGTCGTCTTGACCATGTCTACATGCCTAAATGCATTGAGTTGCTGCCATGTGATTGGCTGATTAGATATTTGTGTTACCGAGCAGTTGAACAGGTGTACCTAATAAAGTGGCCGGTGAGTGTACATGCCCAAACCTAGCACCATATTTCACAGATGAGGTGGTATGCTGTAAATCTTGAGGCAGATCCTTTTTACTCCAAACTTGCAATCACTCTGGTAAATGATCATATCAATCTTATCTGTCCACAATACCTTTTTCCAGACCTCTGCAGGTTTTTTAGGTACTTTTTAGCAAACTGTAACCTGACCATCCTTTTTGAGGATAACTAGCGGTTTGCACATTGCAGTGAAGTGTCTGTAGTTTGGCTGGTGACATATTCTGTGTCCTGTGCATTACATGTTGGTTGTCTTTGTTTTTGTTATTCATTTATTTCCTGTTTTACTCACGTTGTTTTTCATTTCTGTCACTTCGTTATCCGCCCTTCTGTGTTTTCCCGCTTGTGTGATTGTCTGCCCCGCCTCGATTGATTTCACCTGTTCCTTACCATCATTCCCTGTGTATATAGTCTGTGTGTGCCGCTGTTTCGTTGCCAGTTTGTTTATTGTGCCTCTGTGTCAATACATCCCAGCAATCTCCCTAGTGTATAGTTTGTTTTTGTTTTTTCATGGTTATTGATATTTTAGTGTTCTTTTTTACTTCGCCTTTTTGCCTTCTCCCTTTTGGACTATCTGCCTGGATCTGGATCTCGGATTTGATTACCTGTGTACCATTCTCTGTTTTGGCTTCAACATTCTGGATATGCGCTACCGATTGACTGCCCCCCCGTGTACTGAACCTTTTTCTAGTTAATACTATTCTTTTGGATCAAGCCTGTGTCTGGGTCGTGCTATTGAGTTCTCTGTCCAAGAACTAGTCATTACAGAGGTAGTCATATTTGGCCCTCCTAGCTCTTGGCTGTCTCTCTGCCAAAGGCAAATCTTCAGCTCGAAACCTAGGGGTTAATGTTCATGCTGACCTCAATTTCAAGAAACAAATCAAAACAGTTTTACAGTTATGTTTTATCATTTGCTGATCAAGAAAAAGTCATCCATGCATTCATCTTGTTTAGATTATTGCAACTCCCTCTATTCTTCCCTCAGTAAAAGACCCTCTCACGCTTACAGATAGTCCAAAATGCAGCAGCTAGGCTTTTAATCAGAACAAGGGAAAGAGACCACGTCACCCCAATTTTAGCCTCCCTACACTGGTTACCTGTTACACTGTCGTTTCTACTGTTTGTAGCTGATTATGAAGGCTTATTAAGCTACCTTTCGTGTTTGGTACACTGTGGGGGGACATGCAGCGTTCGGCCTGTAGAGGAAGCTACAGGACCGTGGCCGGGGTTTACGAAAACGAGGCTTTGTTGCGAATGAAGCCTCGTTGACGAAATGGTTTAAGATGTGTGTGCCTCTGCTTTGGAGGAGGAGGGCTGGAAAGCGGGGACTGAAAAGTCCTGACAGACACTTATAAAATAAACGGGATTTTCCCACACAGCAACCTCGAGTCCGCCTCTGTGTCACAGATCGTATTACAGTGGCGCCCAACGTGGGTCACAGAGTGAAGGCGGACGAAAAAGAGGAAAATGGAGGCGTTAAGCGCGGCCATCGAAAGGATGGCCCTTGTACTGGAGCAGCAGGCCCACCTCCAGCAGGAGCAGCAGTCCGCGATGGGAGAGATGGCGACGGCGAGGACTGAGGACCGTGCCCTCCTCCGGGAGCTCGTCGGGGCCATCAAAGCGGGACCGGCGCCCGGGTCGACACAAGGTCCCCCCAAGGTCCACCTCCAGAAAATGGGAGACCTGGACGACCCGGAGGCGTTCCTGGCGGTGTTCGAGGGGACGGCGAGGATCTCGGGGTGGCCGGACGGCGACCATCTGCTGCCCCAGCTCGCTGCCCACAGCCTGCCAACGGCCGCCCAGCAGGATTATCCCTCCCTAGCCCGGGCGATTCGAGACCGCTTGGGCCTCACCCCGGAGGAACACCGTCGCCGGTTCCGGGCCCTGACGATGGAGGAGGGGAGCCGGCCCTTTGCCTACGCCCAGCGGCTGCGGGACAGCGCGTGGCGGTGGCTGGACCCAGGGAACAGCTCGGCGGAGGAGGTCGGGGACCGGGTGGTGTTGGAGCAGTTCCTCACGGGGCTCCCGGCCCGGACCGCCGCCTGGGTCCAGTACCACCGGCCCCAGGATCTCGTGGCCGTCGTTACATTGGCGGAGGACCATCTCTCCCTTCCGCCGCGGGAGCGCCTGGTTCGACCGGGGGCATTGTTAAAGGCATCGAGGGTGTTGGTGAAGTGTGTGCATGGGGACATTCACGAATATCCTGTGGTCACTATCGAGATTCATTTTGAGGGAAAAAAGCATAGTGTACAGGCGGCGGTTAGCCCGCGCCTCACGCATCCCCTTATTCTGGGTGTAGATTGGGAGGGGTTTCCTCAAGCGGTAAAGCGGGCTACGTGCACGACAGAGAGGGAGGTGTGAGGCGTGTAATGTGCTCTGTGCTGAGGCGGTGCCTCGCGACACTGCAGAGGAGCCGGAGCCAGCGGGGGGGTCTCAACCCGAGATTTCCCCGCCGAACTATCCACTGCTAGGTAAATTCCCCCTCGAGCAGTCTCGTGACGAGACCCTACGATCGGCCTATGACCAAGTGATAGCGATTGATGGACTTTGGTACGGCCAGACACAGTGCGCGCACACCCCTATTTTGCGATTATCAGCGACAGGTTATACCAAGTAAGTTGTGACTCACATAGTCAGGAGGAAGTAACCCAATTGTTGGTTCCCCGTAGCCGCCGGGAAATGGTCTTCCAGGCCGCTCATTTCAACCCCATGGTGGGCCATTTAGGTTATGATAAGACACTAAACTGTATAATGGCTCGATTTTATTGGCCGGGAATTCGGGCAGAGGTGCGTAGGTGGTGCGCTTCCTGTCGCGAATGTATGCAAGAGGGCCACCACATGCTGGCATAAGTTTGATGCAAGACCAAAGAGAAAACCACACACAAGTTTCATAGTTGCTTTGAACTTCAGCAGGTCGTCTTGACCATGTCTACATTCCTAAATGCATTGAGTTGCTGCCATGTGATTGGCTGATTAGATATCCAGCAGTTGAACAGGTGTACCTAATAAAGTGGCCGGTGAGTGTAAAGCTGCCACTAAATGTATTAACTTAATTAATGAAGTGTACAGAAACATGCCTCCAAATGTATTGGATAGCGCTTTATCATACAGTAAGACAATGACCACAACATACTGCCATAGCAACTAGGGAGTTTTTCAGGGCCAAAAAGTGGAAAGGTCTTGACTGGCCTTTTATTAGGACCATAATTAGACCAAGATAAGGTATGCACTATATACAAGTCAGAAGCTTATGGTCCTCCTTGCTTGGCAGTTGACCTACTGCAAGAGTTACAGAGTTTGTCGCCGAGGGCGAGATTAGTATGGCCTTTTCCCGGCCTAAACACCATTCCCAACGTTACCCAGTTAAGCACAGCAGGAATGGCCTATGGAGGAGAAGTGTCCTTCCTTGATTTGATCTATGAAATGACCCAGTTTGATGTGTAACTGATTGATGACAAGTTGAATCAAAAGTGTATAAACACTAATTGATGACAAGTTGATTCAAATGTGTGTAACTGATTAATGATAAGTTGATTCAAAAGTGTGTAACTGATAAGTTGATTCAAATGTGTGTAACTGATTAATGATAAGTTGATTCAAAAGTGTGTAACTGATAAGTTGATTCAAATGTGTGTAACTGATAAGTTGATTCAAATGTGTGTAACCGATTAATGATAAGTTGAGTCAAATATATATAATTGGTTAATGATAAATGAGTTCAAATATGTGCAAAAGGCAAAACTTAACAAAAGAAATTATAAAGGTAGTGTATGACTCCAGGTCAACATATCTAGTTGGACCTAGTGGTGATAACGGTTTAACTGATACTGAAGTAGGCAACCAAATGTATTAATGTTTGACTGTATAATTCCTACTCAGAGATGATTGCTGAAGTAGGCCATCATACTAATGTTTTACTGTATAATTCATGTGTGCTAATGATAATTGTATACCATATGTACTAAATGTTAACTTTGAGAAAGGCCTAGATTATTATGTTACGAAAATAGAATAGAATTGCAGAGGTCCACAATAAGAAGTGGCCTTGAGTCCAGTTTGAGCAGGAGAGTGATAAGTATGTCTAGTAGACATAACAACAGGTGCCCTTAGGCCCATGACTAAGCATGAATGCGAATTCAGGGTGATGTAATGAATTAGATAGAATTCTATGCTTGACTGAGAACTAGATCGAATTCAATGCCTGACGTAATGAATTAGATAAGAAAGGGTGGGGGTAAAGGAAAGCCCCATTGCAAACTATAAAAAGAGCTCCCTGGAGCAGTACAACGGACTTTCCCCGCTGCGGAGCGTAACACCTGAAGGACCGGAGCAGGACCGAGTGTGTTGAAAACCGAATACTCTAGCAGATTCTCCTTGTCCGGAGCTCACACTCTGATTGAATTCTGACTGTCGGCCTTGCCACACTAGTACAACGGAGGACCTTGGCGGACCTTTTGTTTGTATAACAACAGCTCTGGCGGATAGAGGAACCGGCTATGCTCGACGGGGTGAAACTGGGACTTCTCTAAATTTCATAGGCAGAGTAGGGACAGACTGATAGGTTTTATTATTTTCAAATTTTTATCATTTTTGAATACTAGCATTTTACCATTTAATCACTCTGCCTGTAATGCTGCAATGTTTTAAGCCATCATTAAAGAATTTAACCTGCATTTAAAGGAACAGTTTTCACAATTTTAATTCTTAATATATATATATATATATATATATTTTTTTTATTATTTCTTATTTTTATATTTTTAGTCATTCCATCCCTCATAAGCCTTTTCACCTCCTCCTGGTAACATAAAATATTATAGATTGCTGTGCATAATACATCTTAGGATCTGAAGGGTTATATCTGACCTCTTATTACCTCCTTTGGGTGAATTATCCTTACCGATAAACCCTTTATCCGCAACCACACCAACTGGCACTCATATCAGATTAGAGCGGTCGTTAACCATAGAGACTACCCACTTCGGTGTACAGTTTTTAGGTTTGGGGAGATTTTTCAGTTCAGCTGAGGTGGGTAGAGGAAGATATGGGAGGAACTATGGGATGTAGACCGTTAACAGCGGAGTGAATCTAATCGACACCAACCTACATAGGACCAGTCAGCATCTGACAGGGTAAGACCCCTCAGGCTGAGGATCCATAACCAGTTATCTGATGGTTGGTCGGGGGTTCTGTACTGAGCCTAAATTCCCGGGAGACATTTTTGGCGCCCAACGTGGGGCTGGGGAACTCAGGAGCCAGTGAGGAAGAACTCATTGGGGACCTCGGGGGACCAGTCCTGAGGAACGTCGACCCGGGGGAGGAAGAGAAAAGAAGGCGCCGCTGGTGTTGGAAGGACGACATTGCGAGCGAAGACAGCTGGGGTCTGAGAAACAGGCTCTGCAGCAAACCCGGGGGAGGAAGAGAGAAGTAGGCGCTGGTGTTGGAAAGACGACATTGCGAGCGAAGACAGCCCACAAACCTCCACGGCCGGCCCAGGAGCACTGGGAAGGGGGAGCAGCAGACTAGGACAAAGGGTGTTGGGAGGAAAGCATTCGTGACCAAGGCTCCTCTTGCCCCGAAGAAAATAACCCCAAAGAAGTATCAGAACCAGAGACAACCTGGGGAGGTTGAGGTTGAAGTCGAGGTTGAAGAAAAGACCAAGACTGATCGGACCTGGAGGGGACCTGAAGGATTGAAGATCGACCGAGGACTCCAGGTCTACCCGCTGCCGACTATCAATCATCCCAGAGGGGCAAAAGATTCCAAATCAGGAAGGACCTGAGGAGGAAGAAACGAATACAGAAGTGAGAGACGAGCTTGAAAAGAAGTCCATCTACCAGCACCAGCCTGGACGAATACAGAAGTGAGAGACGGATCTGACAAGAATTTTGGCCTGAAGACCCGTCACCTGCCATAGTCAAGGAGAGCTGCACAAAGACACAAGCTATCATAATGGAGGGGGAAGACCCACCACCAACTGCCCCAGTAGTAGCGCACTGAGGGTACTGGGAGGAGACCTGGAGGGGGAACCCACCTATGTGAGACCCTTCGTAGAAGAAGAGGAGGAGCAGGGAAGGAGGTGAACCCATCCCCATGGGGAAAACTGGGGGCTAAGCCTAAGGCCCTACAAAAGGAACCACCAACTGCCCCAGTAGTAGCGCACTGAGGGTACTGGGAGGAAACCATGGAGGGGAAACCAAGGGGGCCCCTAGGCACCTATGTGGGGAACTTGTGGGGAACCATACGAAGAGTGAACAGAGAAAAATAAAAAGGCTACTATTGTGCACAAGCTCTGAAGGAGGATCTGGACATATGGGAAGGAGAACGGTTTCGAGGGAGCTAAAGGCAAAGAAGTGGCTCACTGAGACCTATGGAAAAAGATAGCCGAAGTGAAGCTAAAACTAACAATGGAAATAGTGCACCAGCGAGCGCACACAACACAAGGAGAGCACTGGCGAGGACACGCAGAAGTGGATCGCTACGTGCAACTCAGCAGAGTCATAATGGTCGGCAGTGGGAAGTGGGAGAAATCACCTAAGGGCAAGGTGGTCCCACTGGAAAGCGTGGAGGAGGTAGTGCAGGCTGTGCATGAAAATGTGGGCCATGCAGGCCTGGTACCCACACGCGAAGAATTGGAGAAACTGCACCTGTGGATCCCTGAGCGCCATGTCCGGGAAGTCCTCAAAAGATGTGATGTATGTGGTCAATATAGCGCAGGCCGGAGAGGGCAGGAGTGGCAGGACAGACAATCAAGAGCATCATCCCATGGGGAGCCGTTCGCATGCACGTGACCGGGCCCATGGGGGTGAACAGGAAAAAAGGGGGAGAAATATCTCCTAGTACTCGTGGATTCGATGTCAGGATAT
This sequence comes from Argentina silus, assembly GCF_951799395.1. Taxonomy (NCBI): domain Eukaryota; kingdom Metazoa; phylum Chordata; class Actinopteri; order Argentiniformes; family Argentinidae; genus Argentina; species Argentina silus. Next base: position 8,966,109 of record NC_139654.1, on the reverse strand, counting down.
GTGATAGTGAAAGCAGTTAGAAAGGCTAACAGCAGCAGTGTGGTGGGAATGTTGGATCAGACATTTGGAATTCTGGGGGTGCCTAAAGAGTTAAGGACGGATAAAAGAATGAAGCACGAAAACACTGGAGCTGGGAGAGGCGCTGAATGACAGATGTCGAGAAGGCCGACCCTCCCCAGCAGAAGAATTAAACCGACGACCATTCCGGTCAGAGGATATAGGAAGAGGCACCCCAGCAGATAAACCAGAGCCCAAGCCAAAAGTACCATTCAAGGTGGGACAGAGGGTCTGGATAAAAGCAAGATACCATCCAACCGATGCTGCAGTAAAAGCAAAATACGAGAAGTCAGACATAGTAGTACAGATACTCGACAATAACTCAGTGTTATTACAGAGTACGGGGGTCCAGGGAGTGGCGCAGTGGAAACCAATTCTTTAGTTGGATAAAACCAGGATCCCAAAATATGGCCACAAATGTACAGAGTCTACCACCCTGGGTCCGTGTGGCCACGGTGAAGGGGGTGGTTGTTACCAGGAGAGATGCAAGAGGGCTCAGAGCAGGCCGAGCCCTCAACCTATTGAAATTAGCTAAGAACGGATTCATGTCACATGAAAAGTGCAGGTGCCAATGGGATGGAGCCACACTGAGCAGGTGTGCGTGTTGTCAACTTGGGATTCAAACAGGGCAGATGACTGACGTGGCTGAAGCCGAGGGGTGGTAGGTGAGAAAATTCGTGGACCCCCTGCTGTCTCTAACCCCTCCAGACTTGACAGCCTACGAGCTCCCCAGCCCGACACCAGAGAGAGTGGGAGCACTGTGGTCAGGGGGCCAAGAGGAGCCAACAGCCCCGGAGCTTGATCCTGGCCTCTGCAACCTACTCGACCCGGAGGGGGGTCTAACTAACAGATGGAAAATAGGATTAAAAGGATGCTGGCCATACACAGAAGGGAGCGTGAGGGTTCACACTCCTCCGATGTCCACCAGCCAGACCCCGCTAACATTCAGGGTTTATCGTGATCCCGCTGACCCCAAGGCTTCGCGAGAGGAGACCTTGCCCGACCACCTGGGAGAAAAAGCCTGTGAAGGAGGATGGGAGGGTCCCTGGGAGCTAATCACATGGGGTAAACTAATCGAGGAGGTATTCCTAGACACAGAGGTGCCAGCCATACAGATAATGAGAGAAATCCCCTGTGAGAGGGGACGAAGAAACACTGATCTGCCCTACAGTATCACCAGCCTGGATGGCTGCGGCCGCTCAGGGTTGGTAATGAAGGAGAAGAGGGCTATCAGACGAGTCACGCCCGAGGACTGGCGCAGAGAAGGACAGATGTAAATTCCCGGGAGACATTTTTGGCGCCCAACGTGAAACTGTTATTTTTGTGGGAATAAACTATGGGAAAAATGTCTCCCGGGAATTTAGGCTCAGTACAGAACCCCCGACCAACCATCAGATAACTGGTTATGGATCCTCAGCCTGAGGGGTCTTACCCTGTCAGATGCTGACTGGTCCTATGTAGGTTGGTGTCGATTAGATTCACTCCGCTGTTAACGGTCTACATCCCATAGTTCCTCCCATATCTTCCTCTACCCACCTCAGCTGAACTGAAAAATCTCCCCAAACCTAAAAACTGTACACCGAAGTGGGTAGTCTCTATGGTTAACGACCGCTCTAATCTGATATGAGTGCCAGTTGGTGTGGTTGCGGATAAAGGGTTTATCGGTAAGGATAATTCACCCAAAGGAGGTAATAAGAGGTCAGATATAACCCTTCAGATCCTAAGATGTATTATGCACAGCAATCTATAATATTTTATGTTACCAGGAGGAGGTGAAAAGGCTTATGAGGGATGGAATGACTAAAAATATAAAAATAAGAAATAATAAAAAAAAAAAATATATATATATATATATATTAAGAATTAAAATTGTGAAAACTGTTCCTTTAAATGCAGGTTAAATTCTTTAATGATGGCTTAAAACATTGCAGCATTACAGGCAGAGTGATTAAATGGTAAAATGCTAGTATTCAAAAATGATAAAAATTTGAAAATAATAAAACCTATCAGTCTGTCCCTACTCTGCCTATGAAATTTAGAGAAGTCCCAGTTTCACCCCGTCGAGCATAGCCGGTTCCTCTATCCGCCAGAGCTGTTGTTATACAAACAAAAGGTCCGCCAAGGTCCTCCGTTGTACTAGTGTGGCGAGGCCGACAGTCAGAATTCAATCAGAGTGTGAGCTCCGGACAAGGAGAATCTGCTAGAGTATTTGGTTTTCAACACACTCGGTCCTGCTCCGGTCCTTCAGGTGTTACGCTCCGCAGCGGGGAAAGTCCGTTGTACTGCTCCAGGGAGCTCTTTTTATAGTTTGCAATGGGGCTTTCCTTTACCCCCACCCTTTCTTATCGAATTCATTACGTCAGGCATTGAATTCGATCTAGTTCTCAGTCAAGCATAGAATTCTATATAATTCATTACGTCAGGCATTGAATTCGATCTAGTTCTCAGTCAAGCATAGAATTCTATCTAATTCATTACATCACCCTGAATTCGCATTCATCCTTAGTCATGGGCCTAAGGGCACCTGTTGTTATGTCTACTAGACATACTTATCACTCTCCTGCTCAAACTGGACTCAAGGCCACTTCTTATTGTGGACTTCTGCAATTCTATTCTATTTTCGTAACATAATAATCTAGGCCTTTCTCAAAGTTAACATTTAGTACATATGGTATACAATTATCATTAGCACACATGAATTATACAGTAAAACATTAGTATGATGGCCTACTTCAGCAATCATCTCTGAGTAGGAATTATACAGTCAAACATTAATACATTTGGTTGCCTACTTCAGTATCAGTTAAACCGTTATCACCACTAGGTCCAACTAGATATGTTGACCTGGAGTCATACACTACCTTTATAATTTCTTTTGTTAAGTTTTGCCTTTTGCACATATTTGAACTCATTTATCATTAACCAATTATATATATTTGACTCAACTTATCATTAATCGGTTACACACATTTGAATCAACTTATCAGTTACACACTTTTGAATCAACTTATCATTAATCAGTTACACACATTTGAATCAACTTATCAGTTACACACTTTTGAATCAACTTATCATTAATCAGTTACACACATTTGAATCAACTTGTCATCAATTAGTGTTTATACACTTTTGATTCAACTTGTCATCAATCAGTTACACATCAAACTGGGTCATTTCATAGATCAAATCAAGGAAGGACACTTCTCCTCCATAGGCCATTCCTGCTGTGCTTAACTGGGTAACGTTGGGAATGGTGTTTAGGCCGGGAAAAGGCCATACTAATCTCGCCCTCGGCGGTTACATGTCATGTCCCCCTCAACCTCAATGGGACTTAATGCATTAATAAAGGTTGAATATTAAAAAATAATATTAAAATATACAATGTGTTTTCTATCTAATTTAAGTATACTTTTAGCATACACAGAAATATGCTAGTGACACATTATTAATTATTTATTTTGATATTGTAATTCAATTATAATATACTTCATACTATTTCACAGACGCTTTGAATATGACTAAAATTACATTCTAAGTGTGTTGAAAGTACATTTCAGATAATCTTAAGATAAGTGTACTTAAATATTAATTAAGAGGGGTATGTAACATAAATGTAACATATTTCAAGTACACTTAATATGCTTAAAACCTACATAATTAGTATATTAAATACAACTTTTGTACAATTTAAGCTGGGTCATTTTAATATCAATTGATATCCTTTAGTATATTTAAACTCAAGTATACTAGAAATATAATAGTTAAGTATACAGAGTCAGATGCCACAGCCTCTAAAGGTGCTCTATTGAAACTTTTGTGTATTTCTTGGATGTGTTGATCTGTGTTCTCTGAGCTCCAAAAAGCTCCAGATAGCTCCATTAAGACTTCAGTTTTCGCGGCTTCAAAATAAAAGAGCGAGTTAAAACATAAACGGAAAGTGATGGTATCACAAAATGTTATCTTATTTTTGCTGAAATAAGCACAAATTATTAAGATGATTACGATATTTTTTTGTGGTTCCTTGACCCCTATTTACCATGTTTAAATGCAAAATAAAGTTGAACTTGGGTGCTCTTATTTTAAAGAAATCCTTACTTACATATATTTACATTGACCGGAAGTAGATGGGCGGAGTTCCACTCTTGGAGCTCAGAGAACACGGATCTGTGTTCTCTGAGCTCCAATAAACTCGAGCTAGCGCCATTAAGACCTCCGGTTTCGCGGCTTTAAGATTAGATTAGATTCAACTTTGTCATTGTGCAGAGTACAAGTACAAAGACAACGAAATGCAGTTAGCGTCTAACCAGAAGTGCAAAAAAAGCAGAAAAGTGCAGTGTGAATATGGTAAATTTAAAGACATATACGGGTTGTAATCCCACACCTAGGGGAAAAGATCACAAGAAAACAGATGGTTTTAAGAATATTTGAAGAGTGCAATTAAGGAGGGGTGAGGTTAAACCGGGTGCTATTCCACCGCAGATTCCCGACGCATGTGGCAAGGCCTGCAACACATCACAGGCTACCGGCAGAGGAGCAGGGGGGCCACAACCAGCCAACTCACACTGCCAGATGAGCTGAACGAGTTCTATGCACGCTTCGATACCCTCAACACCAACCAACAGAGAGGGATTTCGACCACGGAGCACACACAGGACTCATCACTCACTGTGACATCAGCAGAGGTGTGTACGGCTCTGAGGAGAATAAACCCACGGAAGGCAGCTGGCCCAGACAACATCTCCGGGCGTGCCCTCAGGGTCTGCTCATCAGAGCTGGCTGAGGTGCTGGCTGATATTTATAACATGTCACTAGCACAAGCTTTGGTGCCCACCTGCTTCAAGACAACCACCATCGTGCCCCTACCAAAGAAAAACACCGTGACCTGCCTGAATGACTATCGACCCGTCGCACTCACCCCAATAGTGATGAAGTGCTTTGAGAGGATAGTCATGACGCACATCAAGAGGACCATCCCAAACACCTTAGACCCTCTACAGTTTGCGTACCGTCAGAACCGGTCCACCGACGATGCAGTCAACGCCGTCATCCACACCACCCTCACACACTTAGAGGGAAAGGACACATATGTAAGACTACTCTTTATTGACTACAGTTCAGCATTTAACACGGTTATCCCACACAAACTCTGTGCAAAACTCCTCACTCTTGGACTGACACCTGCTCTCTGTAACTGGGTGCTGGACTTCCTATCAGACAGACCCCAGTCAGTCAGAGTAGGCAACCGCACATCAGGCACAAGAACCACAAGCACAGGGACCCCCCAGGGCTGCGTGCTGAGCCCCCTGCTGTACACCCTCTTCACATATGACTGCGTGGCCTCCCAGGATAACACCAGCATCATCAAGTTTGCGGATGATACGACAGTCATTGGACTGATCACCGGGGGGGCTGAGGCGGCATACAGAAGAGAGGTGGCGGATCTGGTGGCCTGGTGTCAGGACAATAATCTCTCCCTGAACGCAGACAAGACCAAGGAGATGATTATTGATCCACGAAAGAAGAGTGTGCAGCACACACCACTGCATATAGATGAGACAGAGGTGGATAGGGTGAAAACCTTCAAATTCCTCGGAACCTACATCAGCGAGGATCTTACCTGGTCTCACAATGCACAACAGAACATTAAGAAATCCCAGCAGCGACTGTACTTCTTAAGAAGGCTGAAGAAATTTGGCATGCCATCCAAAGTTCTCAGCAACTTCTATAGATGTACAGTTGAGAGCACCCTTACCAGTTCCATCACAGTCTGGTATGGAAACTGTACAGCCCAGGACAGGAAGGCACTCCAGCGTGTGATAAAAACTGCACAGTATATCTCAGGAGCAGCCTTCCCCTCACTTCAGGACATTTACAACACCAGGGTCACCAGGAGAACACACAACATCATCAGGGACTGTACACACCCCCAGCACAGACTCTTCACTCTCCTACCATCAGGCAGGCGCTACAGGAGTCTGAAATCTAGGACCACCAGACTGACAAACAGTTTCTATCCACAGGCCATCAGGCTTGTGAACAAGCTACCTCACAAAGCCCTCCCCCTTCCACCCCCCCACATCACTTGCATTACTTGACTTGACTGATCAACTGTGAACTCGACAGACATTCTGACTGCTGCTGTGACTTCACTACTGTTTGCACTACTACTGTTTGCACTAAATACCTCATGCAATTTGCAACAATGCATAAGCGCACTTTATAACTTTATAACTGTGATCCACCAGGTGCAATATAGAATTTGTATATGTATATATGGAACTAGTTTTTTTTTCTTTAGTTTAGTCTGTTGTGTTAGGGGGGACTAGCAAAGTAAGATTTTCATTGTGTGGTGTAACTGTCTGTTTACTGTGCATATGACTAATAAATATCTTGAATCTTGAATCTTGAATCTTGAAACCAAGGGCTGACCAGAGGGTAGGAACACAATGGATCAAAGCTGCAGAAACAGGATAGAGTGATCTAAGGACAGGATAGATGAGTAATAAACACAGTTGTAAAACAGCCAGGACAAAAGGCTTCAGAAAACAGCCTAGGTCAATTGATCTCTCAGTAGACTGACCGACGCCAAACCAGGTAGGAGTATCTTCCTGGATGATGAAATGTAGTTCTTGAATGTTATTGGTGTATGTAGACAGGAATTAGAAGTTTGTTGAATGAAGGGCGTTGACTTGTGTGATGTTTATAAAAAGACAGGTAACGGAAGTGGAAAGGTGTTCAACTTTGCAAACCTGACACGGCTTCTTTCTCTGTGAATAAAGTCTTTGAATGAATCAACAGCTCCGGTTAACGGTATGTTATTTCAAAATACCATTACTTAAATTCTACGACATAATTGGCGTCACGAACAGGATTGCATAAATAAGGCTCGCATCGTGAACTATCGTAGAGGAGGGGACCGGACGATTTATATAAATTAATGAGCTCAAAATAAGGTAAGCAGAATTCCTGCTTTTAGTATAGAAAATGTGTATAAATCGTTCTGGATTTCCGGCCTCTACGGTAAGAAACTAGCATGAGTCTTACCAATAAAGAAACCAAATTTAGGATTTGAACTAGAGCTGTTGAGGATTTCAGAAAATGTGCATGCACTAACTGTTCGTACTGTAAATAAGTTTAACTGTCATGTTGAGGAGGTGTATTGACAGAAAGGTTAGCTGTCATGTTGAGGAGGTGTATTGACAGAAAGTTGATAGTATAGGCCGAAGCTAAGCGACTAAATTCTGTGTTCGTGTTGAGGAAGTGTATCGGATACATTGTTGAAGTGTTGGATAGAAGTATTAAGTAGGCGGACGTAGAGGACAGAAGCGCTTGTTAGCGCTGTGTTTTAAAAGAAAACTGCCGCCTGTAGTTGTAGTGAAATATTGCGGGGTATATTAGTATTGTGACGTAACGGACGTAGATGGCCGAAGTGCCGCTTGTAGTTTTAGTGTAAGGACGCAGTGTCGTGTGGTGATAATATTTGTACAATTGCTGTGTTGAGTTGTGAAAATGTTTGTAAAAATTGCTATGTTGTGAGTGTTTGTGAAAAGCGCTGTGTTGTGTTGAGAGAGTGATATTTCGTTGTGCTGGCTTATGTTGAGAGAGATATTCTGTATAAACACTGTTCGGGAATTGAGGACTACAGTTAGTATATAACATAAGAGAGAAGACAAAAGTCTAACCAATTAGACATATTATAGAAATTAGGAATAGAAGAATAAAGAGTAAAGAGAACGGGTTAATGTGTGAACTTTTTAGGCCTCCCAGAGTACAGAATAATGAGAATACAGTGTGATATATATATAGTATATCTGTGTATACGGAATTGGAAGAAAGTGCCTCTTAAAGGAAACGTAAGATACTTCTTGTAAAAGCCAAATAATCAAAAGTAGGAATAGAGACAACCCTTTGGGGAGTCGGAGTAAGAATTGTGAGAGACAGTTGAAATAAAGTGGAGAGACGTTAAAGTAAAAACGGGAAGACCGCCATCTTGAAACGTCATTCGAGTTGGGCGGTATTGTTGTAAAAGGGGGAGGGAACTAACTGAGTGGGTTGAGTGCGTATTATAACAATAGACTCCACAGCAGTTAGGATTAGGATGAATGAATGAATAAATAATGAAATAAATAAATAAGATAAAATAAGAATATTTTATTATATAACTATATGCTGAGTGAAAGTGATTCTTAATTGAAGAGATTCCTGTCGAAGCTCACACTGATTTAATTCACATTCTAGGAACATACCCACACCCTACATTCACACCCACTCTACACACACATACCCCTCCCCCTCATTCACACTCACACACATAGACACACACACCCACACACACATCTTATACACTCATACACACATCATACTTACACATAGACACACACACACATCTCATACTACACTCATACATACATTACACTTACACAGACACACACACACATCTCATACTACACTCATACATACATTACACACTCACACACAGACACATACACATAATTATACTAATATAGACACACACTCATTCATACATTGTCATACATACAACTACATTCTCAAGCACACATACATACAGTGGGGGAAATAATTATTTGATCCCCTGCTGATTTTGTTAGTTTGCCCGATTACAAAGAAATGAGCGGTCTATAATTTTTATGGTACTTTTATTTTAACAAATAGACACAGAATATAAAAAAAAAAAGTCCAGTTATAAATTAATTTGCATTTGATCGAAGGAAATAAGTATTTGATCCCCAAGCAAAACATGACTTGGTGGAGAAACCCTTGTTGGCAAGCACAGAAGTCAGACGTTTCTTGTAGTTGGTCACCAGGTTTGCACACATCTCAGGAGGGATTTTGGTCCACTCCTCTTTACAGATCCTCTCCAAATCCTGAAGGTTTCAAGGCTTTTGCTTGGCAACTCGAAGCTTCAGCTCCCTCCACAAATTTTCTATAGGATTAAGGTCTGGAGACTAGCTAGGCCACTCCATGACCTTAGAGTGCTTCTTCTTGAGCCACTCCTTTGTTGCCTTGGCCGTATGTTTTGGGTCATTGTCATGCAGGAAGACCCATCCACGACTCATCCTCAGTGCTCTGGCTGAGGGAAGGAGGTTCTCGTCCAAGATCTTACGGTACATGGCCCCGTCCATTGGCCCCTCAATGCAGTGAAGTCGTCCTGTACCCTTAGCAGAGAAACAACCCCAAAGCATAATGTTTCCACCTCCGTGTTTGACGGTGGGGATGGTGTTCTTGGGATTGTAGCATTCAGCATTTCTCTCCCTCCAAACACGAAGAGTCGAATTTATGCCAAAGTGTTCAATTTTGGTCTCATCTGACCACATCACCTTCTCCCAAGCCTTCTCTGAATCATTTAAATGTTCATTGGCAAACTTCAGATGGGCCTGTACATGTGCCTTCTTGAGCAGGGGGACCTTGCGGGCACTGCAGGATTTCAATCCGTTACGGTGTAGTGTGTTACCAATGGTTTTCTTGGTGACTGTGGTCCCAGCTGCCTTAATATCATTACCAAGCTCCTCCCGTGTAGTTCTGGGCTGATCCCTCACCCTTCTCATGATCATCCTTACCCCATGAGGCGAGATCTTGCATGGATCTCCAGGCCGAGGGCGATTGATTCTTATTTTGTATTTCTTCCATTTTCTAATTATTGCACCAACAGTTGTCTCCTTTTCACCAAGCTTCTTGCTGATGGTCTTGTAGCCCATTCCAGCCTTGTGCAGGTCTACAACTCTTACCCTGATGTCCTTTGAATGTTCTTTGGTCTTGCCCATGGTGGTGGAGAGGTTGGAATGGAAGAGATTGATTCTATTGACAGGTGTCTTTTATACCCATAACAAGCAGAGATTAGGAGTACTTTCTTAAAGTGACAGGAGTAATCTGTGTGCGTCATGGGCATAAAACCGGTCTGTATGAGCCAGAATTCTTGCTGGTTTGTAGGGGATCAAATACTTATTTCCTTCGATCAAATGCAAATGAATTTCTAACTTTATATAATGTGTTTTTTCTGGACTTCTTTGTTGATATTCTGTCTCTATTTGTTGAAATAAAAGTACCATCAAAATTATAGACCGCTCATTTCTTTGTAAACGGGCAAACTAACAATCAGCAGGGGATCAAATAATTATTTCCCCCACTGTACATGCAAATACAGTTGTTGGTTATACCTATATTTGATTCCCAGGGTGTAAGACACCAATTGTGATTAGGATATCTCAAGCTGATTCCAAAGTGGTTGCCTAACATATCTCTTTCATTTTACAGTGATATCCTAGATAACCAATAATACAATATTGTTTTCTTTTGACAAAATTACAGAAAAGAGTGAAAATTAAGACATTTTACAATAACCCTAAAAATAATTACTGCAAAAGGAAAAATGGAGAAAGGGATTACCATGGTAACTCCAGTAGAAATATTAGAGAATAAAAACCCTCTTTTAAATAATCAAATAAAAGAGAAAAATGGGAAAAACGAACCAGTAAGAATTATACTAAGTGGCCTAAGGAAGGGACATTTGATGTTGCAGTGTGTAAGGAAATGGGAACACTGATAAGAAACCCCAAACCTCGAGTAAATTCAAAAAAGAGACAGGAGAAAAGAAAGAGAGAAATGGACATGTTGAAACTGTTCAAAACAGAAGGGGAAGCAATGTTAAAAGAAGAGAAGGAAAGTGAAGTGAGAAGGGGATCAAAACGCCCCCTCGAGCTTGATTGTTATGCAGAACTAAAAGAAACCCAAAACCAGGTAGACAAAGGCGGGTGGAGGTCAGAGTCAAGACAAGAGAAGAGGACTAAACCAAGCGCACGCCGAACAGAGAAACAGCTATACAGCACACCCAGAGATGAGGGGGCAACCGCCTGGGAACCCAAAGATGACCCAAGAGATGACCCGAGGTCCGGTGACGAGAAACAGGAGGAGAGGAGGTCTGGGATAAGCCAGAGGGAGATAGACCAAGCAAAAACAATAGATGAAATATTTAATGACTGGGAAGAAAATACTAGGAGAAGACATAAGGAAGAATACAGAACAACAGAGCGAGAGTTGAGGGATAGGGGATAGATAGGTCGCCCAGATAGATATCATTGCCCCATCCTGATAAAAGGAAATCAAGGACACTGTGCCCTGGGGTATGCAGGACATGCAGGGAATAGTTAACAGATTACCTGACATACATGATGGAGCAGGTAAATGGATTAGAAGCTTTGAGGAAGAGACTGCAGGGAAACTGCTGGCGGTGGGAGACCTCAAAGCCCTGTTGGCCAAGGTACTGGGGGTGGCAAAGATGGAAGACATTCTCATAAGCTGTGGACTGGAAGGAGCAAAGGGCAATACCAGAGCCGATGGGATGTCATTTGACCAGACCAGAAATGAGATGTGGACAACCCTGAGAGAAGAATATCCACAGAGGCTGGATATTAAGACCCTGAAGGCAGACCCACTGGGAGAGACTGAGAATCCTGCCACATACCTGCACCAGCAATTGAAGAAGTGGAAACTGGAGACTGAAGTAGACCCAGAGGGAGACCCACTGATGACAACTCTGTTCAGAACCGCAGTGATAGATGCCATGTCCCCTCCGGTGAAAAGCAGGTTAGAGGATGGAATTCTGTGATCATCTGGTCCATGCAGTGGAAAAATACCGGAAAGATGAGTCAAGGCTAAAGGAGCAAGAAAAGGAGGACCAGAGAAAGTTAACACAGCTCCAGCTGAGGGAACTCACAGAACGAAACAAAAAGAAGGTACAAGGCGTAATGGACGCCGAAACCGGGAAACCAGTTCCATACAGAGCTACACCAGAACCACTTCCAGTGCTGAGACCTCAGGGACAAGAGCAACCCACCGTACTTGTAGTTCAGGTGTATACCCAGCAGCCCCAGCAGTTTAAGCCATGGAAGGGCAGAAAGAGACCCCAAGGAAGGGTCAAAATTGGTTAAAATGGAGAAAATATATTGAAGCCCAATTGCCAGATGCAAGGATGCCACGATTTGACTGTCACTGCACTGTGCAGTTTGACCCAAATTGCAACTCCTGCCAAGAACAAATCTGACGGGAGCAAACCAAAAATCTGGTTGTCCCATTAATGTCACAATATATTATAGGGGGAAAACAGGGAGCAGCTATGCAAATAGATGAATCAGAATTCGTACAAAAATGGTATAATATACCTAATGCCTCTCCTCATGTGTCATTAATGGTAAATAAAGGGTATAGAGCAAGAGACTTGGGACCAATGATGAGAACCGCATTAAAAAGTAATTGGAAAGAAACAAGTAACCCATTGATAAAACATTCTGCAGGCAGGGAATTCATAAAGAATAAAGATAATATATACCACAGGAAGTAGCCATATTGGTTAAACAACAGGTTCAGATGAAAAAAAAGTCAGATAATCAATTAATAGAACCAATAACGCAGCTAGAGGATATAATACGCTTGCAACAGATGGCAGGGCCGTTTGAGCAATTCATGTGGCTCCGAAGGGGGGCGAAGGTGGACTCTACAGGATTGTGGAGATCGCATGAGGGTACTATAGTAGCACCTACAGTGCTACTGGGGATTTTGATCACTGGTGCGCATGGTTTTGACCATTGCGCAAGGGGGGAAGTTGTGAGAAAGATAAAAATCCAAGGGTATTGGGCACCCTATTTACAGGCAATGGTAGAAAATGCATTTAAACATTTGGTAATGGACTATGGAGACATGATAGAAAGGTCAATGGGAATAGATACATGCTTGTTGTCATAGATAGATTCAGCAGATGGGTAGAAGCAGGAACAGTGGTTACATTTCTAACAAGAGAAATAATACACAGATTTGGAATAACTAATGAGATTAGCTCAGATAACGGTGCAGAATTTATTCAGAAAACTGTGAAACAAGTCATACAGCAGTTAAGAATAAAGCAAAGATTGGGTTGTGTCTCCCATCCACAATCACAAGGAATGGTAGAAAGAATAAATGGTACCCTCAAAACAAAGCTGAATAAGATATGTGCCAGCACAAAGCTTAACTGGGTAAATGCCTTGCCACTTGCATTAATGAATTATCGCATGCAGACTAACAGAAACACGCATTTAACACCCGCATGAAATGCTTACGGGTCGACCCATGCCAGTGCTAACAATAAGAGGACCTTATAAAGGACCACCACTTGAACAACCCCAGATGGAATTGAAACAATATATGAAACAATTAACAGAGATACACAAAGTTATATGTTCACAGGAAAAAGACAAGCAGCCGGAGCCGGAGACACCCCTGCCCAATCCCAGAACTCCAGGAGACCAGGTGTCCCGAGGCAAGAACTCAGGCAAACCAGAGAAGAAGACGAAGGAATGGGTGAGATCGTACAGGAGCACAGAGGAAATGAGGGCACAGACTTTGGGAAATTAGACTGGTTTGACAACATCCTAGGATCATGGGGAGGAATGTTGGCGAAAATGGGAATAATGGTTGTGATAGTGATTGTAGTGTTAGGACTGTTATTTTGTTGTATAATGCCTGTTTTGAGATCCTTTTTTACAGAGCACAATTAAGCAGATGAGTGTAACCAGAGGGATAGCTCCGATGGCACTCAACAAAATGGGAGGCCACCTAGACCTATATCCTGTTCTCAACTGGGGAGGCAGCAGTGAGTCTTCTGCCCCCTCATCCGAGGATGACGAGATCGTCTAGACTCCCAGCCAGGACTAGCAAGCGCTAACAGCTACACCTACTTGGGAGGAACATGGCTACAATCATCAAGTAGGACGAAACCCTGGCCATACAAGGACTATATTCCCTTTGGGAATATTGACAATTTGAATGGACATTGATGTGTTTTAAGGTGTTGTGTAGCAATTATTGTGTGTAGTACTGATAGAATGACCATGTTAAATGTATGCATAGAGGCACAATGGGAGGGCCATGGTTAAGGGACAAGGAATGTTCCCCTGTGTTGGACATATAGGTCCCATTATAGGTTGATGTGTTGTTTTACTTTTTATTAACAATTTGTGTAGTCATTTAAATGTGTTGGAAGTTGCTCATGGGGACGGGTGCTCATTTGCAGACCTGTAAAGTGGTTGCTCAATGATGATTGGATAAGGTGAGAACCGTGGGGGAATTTTCCTAAGTATGAGGCTGGGTTTTTCGCCCCCACCTTTAAAGGAGGCGTGTCCCCAATAGCTAATAGACTGTCATACTGTTGATGCCATACATGTTATGTTTGCTTCTGTGATTTGCTTCTGTATGTTGTCTTAGATCACTTACATGTTTTATTAGTATATCATTTACAACTTATTAATATAGGATGTGGGACTATTAAGTCCCAAAGGGGGGAGTATATGGTAAATTAAAAGACATATAAGGGTTGTAATCCCACACCTAGGGGAAAAGGTCACAAGAAAACAGATGGTCTTAAGAATGTTTGAAGAGTGCAATTAAGGAGGGGTGAGGTTAAACCAAGGGCTGACCAGAGGGTAGGAACACAATGAAGTACAATGGATCAAAGCTGCAGAAACAGGATAGATGAGTAATAAACACAGTTGTAAAACAGCCAGGACAAAAGGCTTTAGAAAACAGCCTCGGTCAATTGATCTCTCAGTAGACTGACCGACGCCAAGCCAGGTAGGAGTATCTTCGTGCATGACGAAATGTGGTTCTTGAATGTTATTGGTGTATGTAGACAGGAATTAGAAGTTTGTTGAATGGAGGGCGTTGACTTGTGTGATGTTTATAAAAAGACAGGTAACGGAAGTGGAAAGGTGTTCAACTTTGCAAACCTGACACGGCTTCTTTCTCTGTGAATAAAGTCTTTGAATGAATCAACAGCTCCGGTTAACGGTATGTTATTTCAAAATACCATTACTTAAATTCTACGACATGAACAATATATACAGGTAGTGCAGTACATGAGCAGTATAAGTAGTGCAGTATAAGCAGTATATGTATTAACAGTAACATTATAAGCAGAATAAATATAGAATGCAGTATGAACAGTATAAGCAGCATATGAGCTGTATAAGCAGTGCAGTATAAGCAGTATATATGTATTAACAGTAACATTAAAGCAGAGTAAATAAGCAGAATAAATATGGAATGCTGTCACACCTGAGGTTGCTGTCTGGTGACTCTGGCGCCCTCCTCTGGCGGTACGGGGCCAGTGCCCTCCTAATCTACCAGTATTCGTTTCACCTGTGTGTTCTGTCCCCTGTTTGTTATTTATAGCCTGTGTGTTTCCCCATGTCCTTGTCAGAGATTCTCCCTGTTTTGTTCGTGTATACCCTACCAGTCGGTCCTGTATTTCCAGTTGTTTACCCCGTTGCTGTATTCCGTGTTCGCAATTTCCTAAGTTCTACGTTATGCCACTTGTGAGGTGAGTACCTTAGTTATCGGAGCTTAGTTTTCTCCACTTTTATTTTTACCTTTTTCCCCCCAGTGTTTGTTTGTATATCGTGCCCCGATCATCCCAATTAAAGTAAACGTCTTGTCCTTTCGCCTTTTTGTCTGAGTATTTCTCCGCACTTGGGTCCACTGCATCAGCACTGCTAACAGTATGCATTATGAACAGTATAAACAGATATGTACAGTATGTACAGATATGTGCAGTGTATTAACAGTAGGATTATAAGATTAGTAAAAAAAAATAAGGGTATGTGCATTATGAACAGTATAGACAGATATGTACAGAAGAGCAGTAGTATATAGTATAAGAGCAGTGTATACAAGATGATACAGTATGTACAGTTTATAGGAATACTATAGGGTAAGAGTAGTACAATTGTCCGGGGGGGGGGGGGGGGTGAAGGGGTTGGTAGGTTGTCACCTAGGTGCAGAGTTGGAGTTCAGTAGGGTGACAGCCGCAGGGAAGAAGCTTCCTCTGAACCTGCTGGTTCGGGGGCGGAGAGACCTGTATCGCCTCCCGGAGGGGAGTGGGGTGAACAGTCTATGATTGGGGTGAGAAATGTCCTTGACGATGCTGCGTGCCTTACGCAAGCATCGCTTGCCCTGGACAGCCTCAATGGAGGGGAGTGAGGAACCGGTGATGCGTTGGGCAGTTTTCACCACCCTCTGCAGTGCTTTCCGGTCAGAGGCAGAGCAGTTGCCATACCATACTGTGACACAGTTGGTGAGGATGCTCTCGATGGTGCAGCGGTAGAAGTTCACCAGGATCTGAGGAGACAGATGGACCTTCTTTAGTCTCCTCAGGAAGAAGAGACGCTGGTGAGCCTTCTTTATCAGGGTGGAGGTGTTGAGGGTCCAGGAGAGGTCCTCAGAGATGTGGACACCCAGAAACTTGAAGCTGGTGACTCGCTCCACCTCAGTCCCGTTGATGAGGATGGGGGTGTGTGTGCCAGCTTTTGACTTCCTGAAGTCCACAATGAGCTCTTTGGTCTTCCTGGTGTTAAGAGCCAGGTTGTTGTTGGTGCACCACACTGTTAGGTGCTGGACCTCCTCCCTGTAGGCCGTCTCATCGTTGTTGCTGATGAGACCAATCACTGTTGTGTCGTCTGCAAACTTAACAATGGTGTTTGAGCCATGTACAGGTGTGCAGTCGTAGGTGAAGAGGGAGTAAAGGAGGGGGCTCAGCACACAGCCTTGTGGAACGCCAGTGTTCAGGGTGAGGGTTGAGGAGGTGTGGTTATGTAGCCTAACAGACTGCGGCCTGTTGGTTAGGAAGTCCAGAATCCAGTTGCAGGGGTATTGATGCCCAATTCACTGAGTTTGGTGATCAGTTTGGAGGGGATGATGGTGTTGAATGCTGAACTGAAGTCAATGAACAGCATTCTCACATAGGTGTTGCTATTGTCAAGGTGGGACAGGGCGGAGTGAAGTGCCGTTGAGATGGCATCCTCTGTACTCCTGTTCTGACGGTAGGCGAATTGGAAGGGGTCCAGTGTGGGTGGTAAACAGGTCTTGAGTTGAAAATATGAATGGAAAGTGATGGCATCACAATATTTTACCTTATTTTTGCTGCAATAAACACAATTTACTCAACAAAAAGTATATACAATTGTGAAAAAGTAATTTTGAGCTTTAAAATGTACATGTTGGTGGAATTACATGTCATTTTACACATGCCAATTACATGAACTGTGTAGAACACATAATTGACTGTACACAATTATTTTTCAAGGATTTCAATACTTCTCTGGTACCACTCTACTCCTCAACACTTCTAGAATGCATGAGGTGAGTTTGAATCTAGAGCGATGTCATTGCATATGTTGCTGGCTATTTACTCCAGCCATACACCTCAAAGTAACCAATTTTCACCACCTTAGTTCTGCATGTTGAGAACACAAAGACAACCTACACATTCTGTTCCAAACAAACTCCTTTGCATCACTGGAAGTGTTGAGGAGTAGAGTGGTACCAGAGAAGTATTGAAAAATAGCTCTGTACAGTCCATTATATGTGTCCTACACAGTCTAGATTGGGTACTCTGAGGCGTATAGCCGCAGTAAATAGCCAGCAACATTTGCAATGACATCACTCTAGATTCAAACTCACCTGATTGATATGCATTCTGGAAGTCTAGATTGGGTACTCTGAGGTAGAAGAATAATTACAAATCCTTCTGGGGCAATACTATACCAAATATTGTATGATTATGTTTGATATATATTTGTTAAGATGATTAGCATATTTTTTTGTGGTTCCTTGACCCCTATTTACCATGTTTAAATGCAAAATAAAGTTTAATTTGGACGCTCTTATTTTGAAGAAATCCTCATTTAACATAAAATGAACATTGACCGGAAGTAGATGGGCGGAGTTCCACTATTGGAGCTCAGAGAACACAGATCACAGACGGAGGGATCTGGGTTGCAAAGGGAGAAATGAGGGAGAAACATGGAAGCAAGGGGTTGTTGTCTTTGTGATTTCTGAGCAAGAAGTGAAGGGTGTATGAGGAGTTTCAGAGAAAGTATTTTTGGACCTCGGAAAGGTAGCTAGCGACGGTAGTGTGAGTTGGAGGGGGGCTGTTCCAGGATTTGGAGAACCAAAACAATATGACTGCGGTGGAGCTAGAATGGATCCCAGAACCATTGTACAACACTGCTATTTCAGCAGTGGTGGACAATTACAGTCGATCACGAAGAGACATTCGCTCCCTTCCTGAAAATATACAGTTTGATGTGTACTATAAGGTAAGGACACCGTGTTTTTTTAGTCGAAGTTTACTGTCTGACACTATCACTGACAGTCAGTAGCTTACTGTCAAGACATAGGCTAGCTTCCTCAGCTGTTGTGTTGGCTTCTTGTGGATAGACACGTAGCTGGCTGTCTGTATGGCTAGTTACAGTATACTAGCTAAAAAGTTGTCAGACAAAGTTTTTGACGTTTTCTACATAAATATCTGCTACTAGGTAGCGGTAACTACTTAGTGTCGCCTCTTCTCTTCGCTGCTACTACTACTAGAGTTAGTGATGGGCAACCGAGGCTTTCTGAACCGTTTGGGGCTTTCACCAAATTGTGCCGAAAAACGTTTCGTTACTCTGAGCTTTTAACACAATGCGCATCTGACACCTACTGGTCAGGAATAAATATTTCATATTTACATATACTTTTTTCTCCACCACATCTACCAAATCATTGTGGAGCAGTGGAAAGACATGAGGTATGCTTATTTAAATGTACTTGTGGGATTCGCGTCCCACAACCTACCTCACCTTTTCCTTCCAGGTAAATTTTATTTTCTAAAATTGTGCATAATTGGTATTATTTAGGATGCTGAAGACAAAATAGTATCATAAGCTACACAGAACAACACAATTATTTCAACAACAATGGGAAGATTGTGGTTTCAAAGAAGATCACATGCCAAACATCACCGGGATTCGATCTCCAGCCAACACCAGTGTCTAGTTACAATTGACATCTGACACTACCTGATGAGCTATCACCCATGGCTTGAAAATGTTAGTATTTAAATTGACAATAAGATGTCGGCATTTCAAAGCACTTCAGCGTCGAAGAAAGCACTGGCACCAAGGCTAAATCAGTGGGATCTTGCTTTTTCGACACACGGTTTGAAAAAGCACGTGACCAAACGAAGCTTTGAACGTCATCAATCACGTGGTATTGTTATTTCGATACAAACATTGGTACATTGTGTGGTACAATAGTGCTTTGAAAACTGCATAGGAGGTCTGGTATCAATCATCCCATCACTAACTAGAATCAAAATTGAGGGTTCTAGCTAGCATGCTGAACTTACTTACCTGCCCCCATTTACATTCATGGCATTTAGCAGACGCCTTTATCCAAATCGACTTACAACAAATACATTTGTTTAAGTAAGTGAATCAGGAGAGACCGTTAAGATGTAGCCTGAAGAGATGGGTCTTCAATCTACGGCGGAAGATAGGTAGTGACTCTGCAGTCATGACAGCAGTGGGAAGCTCGTTCCACCAGCGGGGCGCCAGGACAGTGAAAAGCCGTGACCGAGTAGCGCGGCTGCTGCATCCATGTAGAGGCGGCGGTGCCAGGCGACCAGCCGAGGTGGAAGAGCGGAGTGATCGGGCAGGGGTTTGGGGGCTGACCATTGCTTGCAAGTAGGGAGGGGCTGTTCCCTTTCCTGCCCGGTAGGCGAGCACCAGGGTCTTGAATCTGATGCGAGCTGCTACCGGGAGCCAGTGAACGGTGCGGAAGAATCTACAGGAGTGTGCTGTCGCTGTGATGTTCGCCACACAGGATAAGTGGTTGTCAAGGATCACCCCAAGGTTCTTGGCTGTATGGGAGGAGGTCACAGTAGAGTTCTCTACTGTGATGGAGAAGTCTTAGAGAGGGCAGGCTTTCCCTGGGAGGAAGAGCAGCTCAGTCTTGTTAAGGTTGAGCTTAAGGTGGTGGGCTGACATCCAAGCAGAAATGTCTGCAAGACACGCACGTACTTGTTGCCACCTGTGAGTCAGAAGGAGGGAAAGAGAGAAAGAGTAGAGTGTCATCTGTGTAGCAGTGGTAGGAGAAACCATGTGAGGAAATTACCAAGCCAAGGGATTTGTTATGGAGGGAGAACAGTAAGGGCCCTAGGACAGAGCTCTGGGGGACCCCAGTGGTGATGGCTCCTGGTCACCTGGTAAGAGCGATCGGCCAGGTAGGATGCAAACCAGGAGAGTGCAGATACATAGTTCTTTGGTCGTACTGTATCCACATTAAAATAAAATAAACTTGCTTGACACCACTTGTCAAGGATGCTGGCCTGTTTTTTTTATACTATTTATCTGTATATATTCTACCATATTGATACTTATATTGACTGACTTATTATTGTTGATTGTATTTAGTATTTTACTGCCTTATTAGTACTTTACTGTGCCCTATTGTGTTTGTTATTATTCTCTTTTATTCCTATCCTTTTATTTACACTGCAGTGTTGAGAGATGCCGACAAGCGTTTCATTGTACCATGTACATCTGTATCCTGTGCATATGATAAATAAACTTTGATGTGATTTGATAAAGGCAAAGATAAGGCTTTCTATAGCTTACATTCTGGGAATGAGATGAAGCCCTAACCTATCAGAGCCAAAGAGCGCTGTCAATGCTCTTTTGCTCCACAAGGTGGCTTCCTGTCTGACGCAGGTTGGTATGGCGATGCAGAGAAGGTGTTCCTGTCATGCCTGCAGCTTTGCACACTACACGACGATGTCATGCACTGGTACCGCGCCGTGGAGGGCTGTGCCAGGTCAGTCCTCTCTGTCCCTCTGTTTGTCTCTCTGTCTGTCTGCCCCTCTCTCTGTCCCTCTCTCTGGCCCTCTGTCTCTCCGTCGGTCTGTCCCTCCTTCTGTCTCTGTCCCTCCTTCTGTCTCTGTCCCTCTGTCTGTCCCTACCTCTCTCTGTCCCTCTCTCTGTCTTTGTCCATCTCTCTCTGTCTCTCTGTCCCTCCCTCTGCCTGTCTGTCTCTCTCTGCCCCTCTGTCCTTCACTCTGTCTCTGTCCCTCTGCCTGTCCCTCCCTCTGTCCCTCTCTCTGGCCCTCTGTCTCTCCGTCGGTCTATCCCTCCTTCTGTCTCTGTCCCTCCTTCTGTCTCTGTCCCTCTGTCCCTCTGTCTGTCCCTACCTCTCTCTGTCCCTCCCTCTGTCTCTGTCCCTCTGTCTTTGTCCCTCTCTCTGCCCCTCTGTCTCTCCATCTGTCTGCCCCTCCCTCTGTCCCCCTGTCTGTCCCTCCCTCTGTCTGTCTCTCCATCTGACTGCCCCTCCCTCTGTCTCTGTCCCCCTGTCTGTCCCTCTATTTCTCCCTCTGTCCCTCTCTCTGGCCCTCTGTCGGTCTGTCCCTCCCTCTGTCTCTCTGTCCCTCCCTCTGTCTCTGTCCCTCTGTCTGTCCCTCCCTTTGTCTTTGTCCCACTGTCTGTCCCGCCCTCTGTCTCTGTCCCTCCCTCTCTCTGTCTCTCCCTCTGTCTTTGTCCCTCTGTCACTGTCCCTCTGTCTCTGTCCCACTGTCTGTCCCGCCCTCTGCCTCTGTCCCTCTCTCTGTCTCTCCGTCTGTCTGCCCCTCCCTCTGTCCCTCTGTCTGTCTCTCCATATGTCTGCCCCTCCCTCTGTCTCTGTCCCCCTGTCTGTCCCTTTATCTCTCCCTCTGTCCCTCTCTCTGCCCCTCTGTCTCTCCGTCTGTCTGTCCCTCTGTCTCTCCCTCTGTCTCTGTCCCTCCCTCCCTCTGTCCCTCCCTCTGTCTCTGTCCCACTGTCTGTCCCTCTATCTCTCCCTCTGTCCATATGTCTGTCCCTCCCTCTGTCTATCTCTCCGTCTGTCTGCCCCTCCCTCTGTCCCCCTGTCTGTCCCTCTATCTCTCCCTCTGTCCCTCCCTCTGTCTCTGTCCCTCTGTCTGTCTCTCCGTCTGTCTGCCCCTCCCTCTGTCTCTTTGTCCCTCTGTCTGCCCCTCCCTCTGTCTTTGTCCCTCTGTCTGTCCCTGCCTCTGTCTCTGTCCCTCTCTCTGCCCCTCCCTCTGTCTCTGTCCCCCTGTCTGTCCCTCTATCTCTCCCTCTGTCTGTCTCTCCGTCTGTCTGCCCCTCCCTCTATCTCTGTCCCCCTGTCTGTCCCTCTATCTCTCCCTCCCTCTACCTCTGTCCCCCTCTTTGTCCCTCTGTCTGTCTCTCCGTCTGTCTGCCCCTCCCTCTGTCTGTCCCTCCCTCTGTCTGCCCCCCCTTCTGTCTGTCCCTCCCTCTGCCCCTATGTCTGTCCTTCTTTCTGTCTCTGTCCCTCTGTCTGTCCCTCCCTCTGTCTCTGTCCCTCCCTCTGTCTCTGTCCCACTGTCTGTCCCGCCCTCTGTCTCCGTCCTTCTGTCTGTCCCTAAAATACTTTGAAATAAAATGCCAAAGACTAGAGCTGAAGGTTTATTCAGAGACTTCAAAAAGCCGAGGTGGTTCGCGAAGCATCTCTCGTTTGTCTCCCAGTACACCATGTTTATACAATTCAAATGTAGGTTCCATCCCTCATAATCAAATCATTTACACTTCCTGGCTGTTCGCCACCAATATCATTCACCCGGTTCCTATACCTCGTCACGGCTTGGTTTCCCCTCCCATTTCTAAAGATAGTTCTCGGGTTGCTACAATATTGGTGGTGAGCTCATCGTAATTATCAAAAAGAATATTACATCATCCTTGGTACTGATTAGTACTGTTCCTGTTAACATATTTCTAGTGCTTGGTACCCCTGGATCTGCTTCTTTCATGGACCGACTTCTAGGCACTTCCTGATATCACTCCCTCCATAAAGCATTACTCCCTCTATCCCTTAACCTGTTTTCTCATGGAATATTTATTATTGGTTTTCATAACTCACTTTTGGCCTCTTTGTCCTGTCTTATATGGAATGTTTATAATTGGTTAATATTACATCACCCCCTGTTCTCCTTATTACTGTTTCCTGTTTTTATGCTCTGGGTATCTACTTCCTCTAGGCTCTGATCCTTTCATGCACCACCTTCTAAGTACCTCTTGATATCATTCCCTCCATAAATCAACATCTGGTTATCTCCTGATTTGACTCCCTCTCTACATCAACCTTTTTTATGGACATTTATATTTGGTTTTCATAACTCAGTTTTGGCCCCTTTGTCCTGTCCTATGTGGAATGTTCTCTCTTTATTTGCAATAGAAATGTATCATATATTCCCCCCTTTGGGACTTAATAGTCCCACACCATCCACAAGTGATTAAAATGATATACTAATAAATCATACAAGTGATTCAAAGCAATATATATATATATATATATATATATATATATATATATATACAGTACCAGTCAAAAGTTTGGACACACCTTCTCATTCAATGGTTTTTCTTTATTTTTTATTATTTTATACATTGTAGATTAATATTGAAGACATAAAAACTATGAAGGAACACATATGGAATTTTGTAGTAAACAAAACAGTGTTAAACAAACCAGAATATGTTTTATATTTTAGATTCTTCAAAGTAGCCACCTTTTGCTTTGATGACAGCTTTGCACACTCTTGGCATTCTCTCAATCAGCTTCATGAGGTACCATTCACCTGGAATGGTTTTGCGACAGTCTTGAAGGAGTTCCCAGAGGTGCTGAGCACTTGTTGGCTGCTTTGCCTTCACTCTGCGGTCCAACTCATCCCAAACCATCTCAATTGGGTTTAGGTCGGGTGATTGTGGAGGCCAGGTCATCTGACGCAGCACTCCATCACTCTCCTTCTTGGTCAAACAGCCCTTACATAGCCTGGAGGTGTGTTTGGGGTCATTGTCCTGTTGAAAAACAAATGATGGTCCCACTAAGCGCAAACCAGATGGGATTGCATGTCGCTGCAGAATACTGTGGTAGCCATGCTGGTTAAGTGTGCCTTGAATTTTGATAAAATCACCAACAGTGTCACCAGCAAAGCACCCCCACAACATCACACCTCCTCCTCCATGCTTCACAGTGGGAACCACACATGTAGAAACCATCCGCTCACCTTTTCTGCGTCTCAAAGACACGGCAGGTGGAACCAAAAATCTCAAATTTGGACTCATCAGACCAAAGTACAGATTTCCACTGGTCTAATGTCTATTCCTTGTGTTTCTTGGCCCAAGCAATTCTCTTCTTCTTGTTGTTCTTCCTCAGTAGTGGCTTCTTTGCAGCAATTTGACCATGAAGACCTGATTCACACAGTCTCCTCTGAACAGTTGATATTGAGATGTGTCTGCTACTTGAACTCTGTGAAGCATTTATGTGGGCTCTAATCTGAGGTGCTGCTAATTTGCGGTTTCTGATGCTGGTAACTCTAATGAACTTATCCTCTGCAGCAGAGGTAACTCTTGGTCTTCCTTTCCTGGGGCGGTCCTCATGAGAGCCACTTCAACTCCTGGGGACACGTCCCTTTTACAGGCAGGGGCGAAAAACCTGGACTCTTATCCAATATCAATCTGCCAGGAAAATTCCCCTGCAGCTCTCATACCATCCAGCCAACCTTGAGCAGCCACTTCTGAGTACCCGTCCCCATGAGCAACAACTTCCTTCATACTTATATGGTTACACAATTGTTAATAAAAAGTAAAATACTGCAAAATAAAGCAACCTGTAATGAGGCCTATACTTATCCATTATAAGGGATCATCCGTTGTGTCCCTGAATCTATGACCTTCCCATTGTTGTCTCTTTTACACACTTTCAATATAGACATTTTATCAGTCATACAAACAATAGTTGTTACAAATGTGATGTAAGCATGCATTAGCCACTTTCTTCTATCAGCATTTTGCCCACCTGTTGCGGTGGTTATGTATTCACACAATCATAATATTTCTTTAACATGATAATACACTGAATTTTGCTTTCATAATTTTCAGCCTGGCTTTAAGAGCCATAGGTATTCTTTCTTCCCAAATCTTACATTCACCATTCCACATTGAAACAACACTCAGTTTTCCTGAGCATGTGTAAGACTCATGCCGTCCTCTAAAGTTCTTTGGGTTTAGTGAGTTGCGAAAGTAGGCTGAAGCACAGCTAGAGTAATTTGTCCAACATTGCAGAACAACCTGCCTCTGCAGTTTGTAGTCCGTCCGGCCCACGCTGAGGCCACCTAGTGTTGGTAGTTATATTTTTTCAATGTCCTCAATCCTTGTAAGGGCAAAAGTGTCACAAAAGCCAATTTCTGGGTTATATCCCAGAGGTTCCATAATGTCCCATTTGATACCATAAAACACATCACTGTCCGGTGAGTTGCAAATATTTCCAAGGGGGACATATGGCCAGCCGGCAATGTTTATTTCAGGGGTTTTCTTTTTTAATGAATGGAGCAGTGGTACTCTCGAGTAGGTGTAGGTCACTGGGTCAAACAGGTTTTTAATTCGTCTTTCATGGTCCAAGAACTGTCGGAAGCTCGAGAGTCATTGCTGGGAATCTGGATGATCCTGTCGTCGTCTGAGGGGGCAGAAGACTCACTGCCTTCCTCCTCCCAGTCAGGGACAGGGTATAGGTCTGGTTGTTGTCCAACTCTGTTGACTGCTATCGGCGCTGTCCCTGCTGTCACACTCATTTGCTTAACTGTACTCTGTACAAAGAAAGATCTCGAGTGGCGTTATACAACAAAACATTAGTCCCAGCACTACAATCAATTGGACAGATGAACAAGATGGCGCCTCATACGGCTGCCATGGTGTGTTGGTGCGCACTTCTTTGTTTGTTTTTTGTCTTTAATTCCGTTAATTGTGATTCCACTAAGTTTATTTTCACGAGGGATGTCGCCGAGGGCGAGATTAGTATGGCCTTTTCCCGGCCTAAACACCACACCCAAGGTTACCAAGTCACAACTGACAAACCATCAACTAACAGGACCACTTCTGACAGAGCATCAGCTAAGAAAACCACAAATGAAAAAGCTTCAACTACCAGGACCACTTCTGACAGAGCAGCAACTACAAAAATGACAACTAAAAAAGTTTTAACAAAGGGGACTTCAAAGACAAAGAGAGCATTAATAAAGGAGGAAGAGGACACGTCTGAGACGACAACGGGGTTAATCTATACCCCCTGTGGACAGAAGGCCTCTGAAGACACCAAGACTGAGGCCAACAGACCTAGGCCTGACACTACACAAACCCCTAGCAAAATGGCAAAGTACAGTGTGCAGAGGCCCACAGGGGGCAGAAGGGTGCATGAGAGGAAGGAGGTCATGCCACCACCACCAAAAGTATCACAGGGCCCATCGGAGCCAGAGATAGAGATACCGCCTGACTGGGTGGTATTGGACGAGGCCCTCAGCTCTCCCTGCTCACCTCAGTCCCCATACTCGCCGCTCACAAAAACAGAATTGATCATACTGGAGCCAATGGCTGAGGTTCCTGAAGATCCTGTCCTGCCAAACCTGATGGGACTGTGGACCCCCGAGGAGGCTCCTGAAACAGTCTTCAGCTTCGATTTAGCCCATGACATAGAGATACAGAGGTATGACCCGATGCCAATTATTACTCTAGACACAGAGGATTTACAGTTAGATTCCCCACCAGGAATGGCCTATGGAGGAGAAGTGTCCTTCCTTGATTTTCTCTATGGAATGACCCTGTTTGATGTGTAACCACTGATTGATGATAAGTTGATTCAAATGTGTGTAACTGATTAATGATAAGTTGATTCAAAAGTGTGTAACCACTAATTAATGATAAGTTGATTCAAAAGTGTGTAACCACTGATTAATGATAAGTTGATTCAAAAGTGTGTAACCACTAATTAATGATAAGTTGATTCAAATGTGTGTAACTGATTAATGATAAGTTGATTCAAATGTGTGTAACTGATTAATGATAAATGAGTTCAAATATGTGGAAAGGGAAAACTGGATAAGAGAAATTATAAGGGTAGTGTATGACTCTGGGTCAATATATCTGGTTGGACCTCGTAGTGATAACGGTTTAACTGATACTGAAGTAGGCAACCAAATGCATTAATGTTTGACTGTATAATTCTTACTCAGAAATGATTACTGAAGTAGGCCACCATACTAATGTTTGACTGTATAATTCTTACTCAGGGATGATTACTGAAGTAGGCTAATCGTGTGTGCTAATGTTGATTGTATACCATATGTACTAAATGTTAACTTTGAGAAATGCCTAGATTAGTATGGCACAAGAAGGGTTGATAGTGTAGGATCTGCGGGATGTAATGGGTCAGGTTGCAGAAGTCCACAATAAAAAGTGTCCTTGAGTCCAGTTTGAGCAGGAGAGTGATAAGTATGTCTAGTAGACATAACAACAGGTGCCCTTATGCCCATGACTAAGCATGGGTGCGAACTCAGGGTGATGTAATGAACTAGATCAAATTCTATGCTTGACTGAGAACTAGATCGAATTCTATGCCTGACAAAATGAACTAGATAAGAAAGGGTGGGGGTAACAAAAAGCTCCATTGCAAGATTATAAAAAGAGCTCCCTGGAGCAGTACAACGGTCATTCCCCGCTGCAGAGCGTAACACCTGGAGGCCCGGAGCAGGACTGAGTGTGTTGAAGACTACCCCGGAGTGGATACTGGAGATTTCATACTCTAGCTCCCGAGCAGTTCTCCATGACCGGAGCTCACACTCTGATTAAATTCTGACTTCAGAACTCGCCACTCGAGTACAACGGAGGACCTTGGCGGACCTTTGTTTGTACAACAACAGATATGGCGGAAAGAGGAACCGGCTACGCTCGGGCCAAGTGAAACTGGGACTTCTCTAAATTTCACAGACAGAGTAGGGACAGACTGATAGGTTTTATTATTTTCTAATTTTTATAGTTTTTTTGAATACTAGCATTTTACCATTTAATCACTCTGCCTGTAATGCTGCAATGTTTTAAGCCATCATTAAAGAATTTAACCTGCATTTAAAGGAACAGTTTTCTCAATTTTTATTATTATTATTATTATTATTTTTTTTTTTTTTAGTCATACCATCCCTCATAAGCCTTTTTACCTCCTCCTGGTAACATAAAATATTATAGACTACTGTGCATAATACATCTTAGGATCTGAAGGGTTATATCTGGCCCCTTATTACCTCCTTTGGGTAAATTATCCTTACCGATAAACCCTTTATCCGCAACCACACCAACTGGCACTCATATCAGATTAGAGCGGTCGTTAACCATAGAGATTACCCACTTCTGTGTACAGTTTTTATTTGGGATGATTTTTCAGTGCAGCTGAGGTGGGTAGAGGAAGATATGGGAGGAACTATGGGATGTAGACCGTTAACAGCGGAGTGAGTCTAATCGACACCAACCTACATAGGACCAGTCAGCATCTGTTATCAGATGGTTGGTCGGGGGCTGCTGTACAGGGCCTGAATTCCTGGGGAGACAGGGACGAGATGCTTAACATCAGGGACTCAACACCATCTGATTTATGTCCCAACTTTCTCGCCTCATCTGTGGATTTTCTGGACATTCTGGTCAAAGGTGCTCTGTCCCTTGGCTTCAGGGAGAGAGGATTACGCTCGCCTCTTCCGGGAATACTCTCAAATGTCCGCGTACTGTGCAAAAAAATGGACGAATTGCGTCTTCTTATCAGGACAAATAGAGACTTTTCCCTCTCTTCTGTTTTGTGTTTCACTGATGGAATCAGTGGCTGATGGAATCTACACCGGACTCCGCTGTACAGCTGCCCGGCTTTCAGCTGTTACGGGCGGATCGCGACCCCATTTCTACTCGCAAGGCGAAAGGAGGACGGATTTGTTTCTATATAAATCAACGCTGGTGCAACGACGTGAAAGTGATTTTGCAAACTTGTTTTCCTGACCTGGAATCATTTTTCATCACCTGCAGACCGTTTTACTCTCCACGTGAATTCACTTCTTTTATATTGGCTGGAGTTTACATCCCCCCGCAAGCTGATGTGAAAGTGGCTCAACGTCAACTCGCCGACCAAATATTAGTAGTGGAGAGAAGGAGAGCGAACACATATTCCCCAGTTATTGTCCTTGGGGACTTTAACAAGGGCAACTTAACTCACAAACTCCCTAAATATAAACAGTTAATCAAATGCCCGACCAGGGAGGAGAAGATTTTGGATCACTGTTACAGGACCATCAGCAGAGCTTATCACGCAGTTCCCTGCGCGGCTCTGGGACTATCAGACCCACACTCTTATTCATCTGATCCCGGCATACAGGCAGAAACTAAAACTTTCTATACCTGCTGTGCGGACATCAAAGAATTGGAGCAGCAGAGAAGCAGTGGAGAATCTGTGTGACTGCCTTGACACCACAGACTGGGACATTTTTAGGACTGCTTCTAACAGCCTGGACGAATACACAGAGTCTGTGACATCATACATCAGCTTCTGTGAGGACAGATGTATTCCAACACGCACCACGGTGAGGTACAACAATGACAAGCCCTGGTTCACAGCAAGACTCAAACAGCTTCGTTTGGAGAAGGAGAGGGCTTTCAGGAGTGGAGTCAAGGAAAGGTTTAGACTGGCTAAGTACACGTTTGGCAAGGAGATTAAGGAGGCCAGACGACAGTACTCAAAGAAGCTAGAACAACAGTTTGCAGCCAGCGACTCCTCGTCAGTCTGGAAAGGCCTTCGAGTGATCACAGACTGCAAAACCAAATCCCCCCACTCTATGGAAGACCTCAGACTTGCAAATGACCTGAACGACTGCTACTGTAGATTCGACAGACAATGGAGCAGCCCTGACTCTGACCCACAAAACCAACCCTCCCCCACAGCTATCACACCTCTCCTTCCCAGCCTGGACAGAGACACTAAAGTCTACAGCCCCCTCCCCCCCGTCGCACCTCTCTCCATCCAGGAGAGAGACGTTAACAAACTGTTAAAGAAACAGAACCCCCGCAAGGCAGCTGGACCAGATGCTGTCTCCCCCTCCACACTGAAGCACTGTGCAGACCAGCTGTCTCCAGTGTTTACGGACATCTTTAACACCTCATTGGCTGAATGCATGGTACCTGCCTGCTTCAAAACATCCACCATCATCCCAGTTCCCAAAAAGCAGAGGATCACAGGCCTTAATGACTACAGACCAGTCGCCCTGACCTCTGTGGTAATGAAGACCTTTGAGCGCCTCGTGCTCACCCACCTCAAGGCCATCACCAACCCCCTCCTTGACCCACTGCAGTTTGCCTATAGAGCCAACAGGTCTGGAGACGACGCAGTCAACATGGGACTTCACTTCATCCTACAGCACCTGGACTCCCCCGGCACCTACGCCAGGATCCTGTTTGTGGACTTCAGCTCTGCATTTAACACTATCGCCCCAGCTCTCCTCCAGGACAAGCTATCCCAGCTGAGCGTGCCTGAGCCCACCTGCAGGTGGATCACTGACTTCCTGACAGACAGGAAGCAGCAGGTTACCGCTGGGCAAGCTTGTCTCGGAGCCCCGGACCATCAGCACCGGAGCCCCACAAGGCTGTGCGCTCTCTCCTCTACTCTTCTCCCTCTACACCAACAGCTGCATCTCTAGCCACCCTTCTGTCAAACTCCTGAAGTTCGCGGATGACACTACCCTCATTGGATTAATCTCCAACGTTGATGAGGCCGCCTACAGAGAGGAAGTTGACAGCCTGGCTTCCTGGTGCAGCCAGAACTACTTGGAGCTGAACACCCTAAAAACTGTAGAGATGGTAGTAGACTTCAGGAGAAGCCCAGCCCCAACCGCCCCCCTCATCATGTGTGACTCCCCAGTTAACATTGTGGAGTCATTCAGATTCCTGGGGACAATAATTTCAAAGGACCTCAGGTGGGCGGAGAACATCACCTCCACCATCAAGGCCCAGCAGAGGATGTTCTTCCTGCAGCAGCTGAAGAAATTCAACATGCCGAAAGTGATGGTTCTACACGGCCATCATTGAGTCCATCCTCAGCTCATCAATCACCGTCTGGTTTGCTGCCTCCACTGCCAAGGAGAAAGGCAGATTGCAGCGGATCATTCGGTCAGCCGAGAAGGTCATCGGCTGCAACCTGCCATCTCTCCTGGACCTGTTCCACTCCAGGACCAGTAAGAGAGCAGGAAAGATCATAGCTAATCCTTCCCATTCTGGTCACCACCTCTTCCAGAGACTCCCATCCGGCAAAAGGTTCTGGTCAATCAAGACTAAAACATCGCGCCACCAGAACAATTTTTTCCCCATGGCAGTGGGGCTCACAACCAAGCCCCCTGCCTCTCTCCGACCCCCCCCACCCCGATTCTGATTCTGACATCTATCTTTCTGCATTGGTCTCTAAAAGTCTGATCATAAAATCGATGATATCTGGCGTTGCTTAAGATACAAACGTTCTGATTCTTCTAGTTGACAGATCTTTTGATTAAACTGTGCACAAGCCTGGTATGTGTGTGCGTTAGGTACAACTCGTAGCTTTTTGAGTGGTGATGCACTACACATGAGGCAATGTCCTTCTGTTACTGACTGGGCTGTAAACTCTACCCATTTGTACCAGTCATTTTGCCTATCCTGCTCCCATAATGGATTTTCCTTGTCTGCTCTGTCGTGTTCTATTTTTGTATTAATGTATGTGTTGGCCATTTTTCAGATTTTTGTTGTCAGATTCAGCATTTCTACCCTTTCTGGTGGTTTCTCTGCTTCTAATAAAGGCACTTTCCCGGGGGACAAGCACTACCCTATTTTTCTTTCTTACAGGGATGTTTTCTAGTCGTAGTGTCTCCTGACTAGGGACGATCTGTGTCTGGTTCCCTACGTTGGGTCCTAAAGTCGATAGTAGAGAAGTATCCTTCCTGCTCTGGATCTGATTGCCTGTCATCTGTGTTTCCTCCACTTCCTGAGTCAATTCTCGCGGCAGGGCCTGTTCCACTTGGGACAGCAAATAGATACAGTGGGGGAAATAATTATTTCATCCCCTGCTGATTTTGTTAGTTTGCCCGATTACAAAGAAATTAGCGGTCTATAATTTTTATGGTACTTTTAGTTTAACAAATAGAGACAGAATATCAACAAAGAAGTCCAGAAAAAACACATTATATAAAGTTATAAATTAATTTGCATTTGATCGAAGGAAATAAGTATTTGATCCCCTACAAACCAGCAAGAATTCTGGCTCATACAGACCGGTTATATGCCCATGAGGCACACAGATTAGTCCTGTCACTTTAGGAAAAGTACTCCTAATCTCTGCTTGTTATGGGTATAAAAGACACCTGTCAATAGAATCAATCTCTTCCATTCCAACCTCTCCACCACCATGGGCAAGACCAAAGAACATTCAAAGGACATCAGGGTAAGAGTTGTAGACCTGCACAAGGCTGGAATGGGCTACAAGACCATCAGCAAGAAGCTTGGTGAGGAGACAACTCTTGGTGCAATTATTAGAAAATGGAAGAAATACAAAATAACCATCAATCGCCCTCGGCCTGGAGCTCCATGCAAGATCTTGCCTCGTGGGGTAAGGATGATCATGAGAAGGGTGAGGGATCAGCCCAGAACTACACGGGAGGAGCTTGGTAATGATCTCAAGGCAGCTGGGACCACAGTCACCAAGAAAACCATTGGTAACACACTACACCGTAACGGATTGAAATCCTGCAGTGCCCGCAAGGTCCCCCTGCTCAAGAAGGGACATGTACAGGCCCATCTGAAGTTTGCCAATGAACACCTAAATGATTCAGAGAAGGCTTGGGAGAAGGTGATGTGGTCAGATGAGACCAAAATTGAACTCTTTGGCATAAATTCGACTCTTCGTGTTTGGAGGGAGAGAAATGCTGAATGCTACAATCCCAAGAACACCATCCCCACCGTCAAACATGGAGGTGGAAACATTATGCTTTGGGGTTGTTTCTCTGCTAAGGGTACAGGACGACTTCACTGCATTGAGGGGCCAATGGACGGGGCCATGTACCATAAGATCTTGGACGAGAACCTCCTTCCCTCAGCCAGAGCACTGAGGATGGGTCGTGGATGGGTCTTCCGGCATGACAATGACCCAAAACATACAGCCAAGGCAACAAAGGAGTGGCTCAAGAAGAAGCACACTAAGGTCATGGAGTGGCCTAGCTAGTCTCCAGACCTTAATCCTATAGAACATTTGTGGAGGGAGCTGAAGCTTTGAGTTGCCAAGCAAAAGCCTTGAAACCTTCAGGATTTGGAGAGGATCTGTAAAGAGGAGTGGACCAAAATCCCTCCTGAGATGTGTGCAAACCTGGTGACCAACTATAAGAAACGTCTGACTTCTGTGCTTGCCAGCAAGGGTTTCTCCACCAAGTACTAAGTCATGTTTTGCTTGGGGATCAAATACTTATTTCCTTCGATCAAATGCAAATTAATTTATAACTTTATATAATATGTTTTTTCTGGACTTCTTTGTTGATATTCTGTCTCTATTTGTTAAAATAAAAGTACCATAAAAATTATAGACCGCTCATTTCTTTGTAATCGGGCAAACTAACAAAATCAGCAGGGGATCAAATAATTATTTCCCCCACTGTAAGTACTACTACTATGTATAGCACTAGTCCCTTCCCTGGGATCCCCCCGGGCTCGACTGCCCCTCCTGTTCGGCTGAGGGCTGGGTTTCCGGCCCTGGTACAGCCTTTGTACCTGCTTCTTCATATTCCAGGTCCTCTTGTGCGATCTCACCCGTTCCTTCATCCTCGTACCTGGTCTGCCTGAGTGTTTGCCTCGGGACCCTGGTGCAGTGGTTCAGGTGGTACCAGGTTAGACTCCCTCTGACCTGTATTACAGTGGGGGTGGCTCGAACTACCTCGTAAGGTCCCTCTCTCTCCTTGGCTCGTTCCACTTCCTCCGGAAGACCCTGATGTACACCTGGTCCCCTGGTGTTATTTGATTGGGAAAGGGTGGCTCCGGCTCGGGCTGCTTGTCTTTCTCCTGTGAATATATAACTTTGTGTATCTCAGTTAATTGTTTCATATATTGCTTTAGTTTCATCTGGAGTTGTTCCAGTGGGGGTCCTTTGTAAGGTCCTCTTAGTGTTGGCACTGGCATGGGTCGACCTGTAAGCATTTCATGCGGTGTTAAGTGCGTGTTTCTGTTAGCTTGCATGCGGTAGCTCATTAATGCAAGTGGCAGGGCATTACCCAGTTAAGCTTTGTGCTGGCACATATCTTATTCAGCTTTGTTTTGAGGGTTCCATTTATTCTTTCTACCCTCCCTTGTCAGTGCGGATGGTAGACATGTAGTAGAATTTAAATAATGGTATTTTGAAATAACATACCGTTAACCAGAGCTGTTGATTCATTCAGAGACTTTATTCACAGAGAACGAAGCCGTGTCAGGTTTGCAAAGTTGAACACACTTTTCACTTCCGTTACCTGTCTTTTTATAGACTTCACATAGGTCAACACCCTTCATTCAACAAACGTTTCCTTCCTGTTTACATACACCAATAATATTCAAGAACTACATTTCGTCATCCCGGGGCTACGCCCCCTTTGGCTTGGCGCCGGTCAGTCTACTGGAGAGATCAATTGACCTAGGCTACTTTCTAAAGCCCTTTTGTCTTGGCTGTTTACAACTGTGTTTATCACCCATCCATCCTGTCCCTAGATCACTCGATCCTGTTTATACAGCTGTGTACCATTTTACTTCAAAGCATCCATACCCTCTAGTCAACCCCCACTTATCTGATCTCACCCCTCTGAGATGTTCCAGGACCCTCTGGTGTCCTTGTGACCTTTTCCCCTAGGTGTGGGATCACAACCCTTATATTGTCTTTAAATTTACCATAGACACAGCCCAGATTTTGTTTTATTCTTAACTGTTGTATGACTTGTTTCACAGTTTTCTGAATAAATGCTGCACCGTTATCTGAGCTAATCTCATTAGGTATTCCAAATCTGGGTATTACTTCTCTTTTTAGAAATTTGACCACTGTTCCTGCCCCTAAGTTTGCTGATGGAGTTGCTTCTACCCATCTGCTGAATATATCTATGACAACAAGTGTGTATCTTTTCCCATTTACCTTTTTTATCATGTCTACATAGTCCATTACTAAATGTTTGAATAGCCCATCTGGAACCGGTATGTGCCCTAAGGGTGTTATTGGTTCTACCAATACCATTAGGGCCAATACAGCCACTGCACATTTTAATGCTCGATTTGCTGCTTCATCAGCAGCATGGTTTCCCTGGATAATGTAATTATTGCCTTTCCGGTGTGCCTGGCATTTAATGATGGCTAATCGCTTTGGTTTCATCATGGCCAACATTAATTCTTTGATTTGGTCAAAATGTTGTATGGGTGATCCATCACTTTTCAAAAACCCTCTCTGTTTCCATACTGCTCCAAACAGATGACAGACTCCATACGCATACGCTGAGTCAGTATAAATATTCACTGATTTGCCTTTTCCCTATCTACAGGCTTCCGTCAGTGCTTTTAGTTCTGCCAATTGGGCAGAGCATGGTTGTTGACAACTGGTCTATCTTTTCTTCTTGGAATGACTACCCTATTTGTCTAACTATGCCATACGCTGCATGATTCCCAAGGTGATCTTTATAACATGAACCATCTACAAAATATGTCTCTTCTGCTTTCAGTAAGGGTGTTGATTCTAAGTCTGGTCTTAACCTGGTGAATGTTAGCGAGTGTGCTATACAATCATGTTCTTCCCCTCCATCTGCCAATGGTATTAGTTCAGCCGGATTGACTGTGCTACATCTCTTGATAGTGGGTTTGTTAATAACGACAAATATGACAGGTTCCTAGCCTGCATCAGAACAAACCTTCCCTGCTCTCACAGTTTCACTGTCTTGTGATGTGTGTATATTGTTATTGGGTAGCCCATTGTGACTGTCGAGGCCTTCTCATAGGCATAGTGCATGGCCGCCACTCCCTGAAAGCATGGCGGGTACCCTTGAGCCACACTGTCTAATTTGGTGGTATAGTAGGCTAGGGCTTATTTTTTCCTACCACTGCATGTGTCCTGTGCTAGTACTACTGAGGCATACCCATTTCTTCTAACAGGAATGGTTTGTCATCGTCGGGCACAGCCAATGCTGGCGTCCGTTGCATTTCCTTTTTCAACGTCTTGAATGCTATTGTTGCATCTTTTGTCCATGTCAAAGGGGCTTTTAAGTTCTGCTGACTGGCTGTTTTCATCAGCTCCCTCTGGGCTGCTGTTTTTATCGCATAGTCCTCTATACAATCTCCACTGAATCCTGTCATTCCAAGAAACGTCATCATTTGGCCCACAGTTACTGGTTTTGGTGCTTTGCTTATTCCCTCTAATTGTCCTGGTGATATTGCCTTTGACCCATGTGCTATTGTTCTTCCCAGATATTAGACCTGGGGTAAGCAATACTGCAGTTTTGTTTTTGAAACCTTGTGTCCCCCTACTGCCAATGTTTGGAGAACTTTTATGGAGTCCTCATGACACCGTTCCAATGTGGGTGAGCAGATTAGCAAATCATCCACATATTGGATTACAGTGCTGTTTAGCTCCAGGTCTTCTAGATCAGCTTTTAACACCTGGTTGAATACATGAGGCGAATGTTTGAACCCTTGAGGTATTCTAGCATAAGTGTATTGTTTTCCTCTGTAGGTAAATGCAAACATACTTTCTTCTGCCAATGGTACACTGAAAAAGGCTGAGCATAAATCTATCATTGTATAGTATTTGGCCGTTGGAGGGACATTTGTTAACAGTGTGTGAGGATTTGGTACGTCTGCTGGCCAATCCTGTACCACATCATTTACTGCTCTTAGGTCATGTACCAATCTCCATTTTGACTTGTCTGCTTTTAAAATTGGAAGAAGGGGGGTATTGCACGGGCTGTTTGTTCTTTCTAAGACTCCTGCTGTTATCAATCCCTCTTTTGTTTTGCTTATTGCTTCCTCAGCTTCAGGTTTCATAGGGTACTGGGCTTTTCTGCCCTGTTTAAGAGTTATTTTTATAGGGCATGCTGATTTTACTAAGCCCGCATCAGTGTCATGTTTTGACCAGAGGTTTTCTGGAATCTGTTTTTCCATGTCATCTCGCAGCTGGTTGTCTAATTTCTCTTTCACCTGCACTTGTTGTTTGATCGGTATGGCTACCTCCTGTGGTATTCCATTCATAGGCATGGCACATAGTATTTCTATTAATTCTTTATCTGCAGAATGTTTCATCAGGGGGTTGTTTGTTTCTTTTCAATCACTTTTTGATGCAATTTTCATCATTGGTCCCAAGTCTCTTGCTCTATACCCTTTGTTTACCATTAATGTCACATGAGGAGCGGCGTTAGGTACATTATACCACTTCTGCATGAATCCTGATTCATCCACTTGCATAGCTGCTCCCTGTTTTCCCACTATGATGTGTTGTGACATTATTGGGACAACCAGATTTTTAACTTTGCTCTTGCCAAATTTGTTCCCGGTGGGGGTCACAATTTGGATCAAACTGCATGGTGCAGTGATAGTCAAATCGTGGTTTTCGTGCATCAGGCAATTGGGCTTCAATAACCTTTCCCCATTTTAACCAAGTTTGCTCTACCTCACTGTTTATTTTCCCCAACCAATAAACGTTTGCGCTCCCATTCATCAGTGACATTTGTGTCCTGATTGCTGTTTTTTCTACATATACAGTTAGGTCCGGAAATATTTGGACAGTGACACAATTTTCATAATTTTGGCTCTGTACGCCACCACAATGGATTTGAAATGAAACAACTGAGATGCAATTGAAGTGCAGACTTTCAGCTTTAATTCAAGGGGTTGAACAAAAATATTGTATGAAACGTTGAGGAATTGCAACCATTTTTATACAGTACATACAGTCCCCTATTTTCAGGGGCTCAAATGTGATTGGACAAATTAACAATCATAAATAAAATGTTCATTTTTAATACTTTGTCGAGAATCCTTGACTGCCTGAAGTCTGGAACCCATGGACATCACCAAATGCTGGGTTTCCTCCTTTGTGATGCTTTGCCAGGCCTTTACTGCAGCTGTCTTCAAATGTTGTTTGTTTGTGGGTCTTTCTGCCTTTAGTTTTGTCTTCAGCAAGTGAAATGCATGCTCGATCAGGTTGAGATCAGGTGATTGACTCAGCCATTGCAGAATATTCCACTTCTTTGCCTTAAAAAACTCCTGGGTTGCTTCCGCAGTATATTTTGGGTCATTGTCCATCTGTACTGTGAAGTGCCGTCCAATCAACTTTGCTGAATCTGAGCAGACAGTATATCCCTAAACACTTCAGAATTCACCCGCTGCTTCTGTCTTCTGTCACATCATCAATCAACACTAGTGACCCAGTGCCATTGGAAGCCATGCATGCCCATGCCATCACAATGCCTCCACCGTGTTTTATTGATGATGTGGTATGCTTCGGACCATGAGCCATTCCAAGCCTTCTCCATACTTTTTTCTTCCCATCATACTGGTACAGGTTGATGTTAGTTTCATCTGTCCAAAGAATGCTGTTCCAGAACTGGGCTGGCTTTTTTAGATGTTTTTTGGCAAAGTCTAATCTGGCGTTTCTATTCTTGAGGCTTATGAATGGTTTGCACCTTGTGGTGAACCCTCTGTATTTGCTCTCGTGAAGTCTTCTTTTTATGGTAGACTTGGATAATGATATGCCTACCTCCTGGAGAGTGTTCTTCACTAGGCTAGATGTTGTGAAGGGGTTTTTCTTTACCATGTTTACCACCAACGATCCTGCGATCATCTACCACTGTTGTCTTCCGTGGACATTCAGGCCTTTTTGTGTTGCCGAGCTCACCAGTGCATTATTTTTCTCTCAGAATGTATCAAACTGTTGATTTGGCCACTCCTAATGTTGCCGCTATCTCTCTGATGGATTTTTTTGTTTGTGCAGCATAAGGATGGCCTTTTTCACTTGCATTGAGAGCTCCTTTGACCGCATGTTGTGCGTTCACAGCAACAGCTTCCAAATGCAAATGCCACACTTGGAATCAACTCAGACCTTTTACCTGCTTAATTGATAAAAAAAATAGCGAAGGAATAGCCCACACCTGTCCATGAAACAGCTTTTGAGTCAATTGTCCAATTACTTTTGGTCCCTTGAAAAAGAGGGGGCTACATATTAAAGAGCTGTAATTCCTAAACCCTTCCT
Organism: Argentina silus; assembly: GCF_951799395.1. Lineage (NCBI taxonomy): Eukaryota > Metazoa > Chordata > Actinopteri > Argentiniformes > Argentinidae > Argentina > Argentina silus. The sequence continues at coordinate 8,927,082 of NC_139654.1, read as the reverse complement.
CCAATTTGGAATTTGAAATTAAAGCTGAGAGTCTGCACTTTAGAGGGTGTAGAGGGTGCTACAGGACCGTGGCCAAGGTGCGGAAACGAGGCTTTGTCGCACACCTGTTGCGAATGAAGCCTCGTTAACAAATGGTTTAAGATGTGTGTGCCTCTGCTTTCAGGGGACGGCTGGAAAGCGGGGACTGAAAAGTCACCCAGGTCCTGACAGACAAACATAAAATAAACGGGGTTTCCCCTCAACAGAAATATTGAGTCCGCCTCTGTGTCTACGAACCTTGTTACAATTATATAACTGTAACTTGAATATGTTTTGTTAAACAGCTAAAATAAGAAAAATTGTGTCGGAGTCCAAATATATATACACTTAACTGTACACCTTCTGGGGAGCACCATATTTTTATCCCCAGTGTGCATAATGTATGGGCAGGGTTGAGGCTCTGTCTCCTATTTTCAGACATACTGGAGTTGTCATTGGAATTAGCTGCACTTGTCCCGCGAATCCTACTGTTTTAACAAATTTCCCTGACAGGGGGAGGTGAGAGGCATAGTTTGGACCTACACAAGTGTAGGTCGCTCCAGTGTCTATCATCATGGGTATGTCTCTATTTTGTATTTGAACCTGCAGCATTGGTTCTTGATCAGCTTCTGTGGTTAACACTGGAAACTGACCCTCCCATTTAGGATTCTCTGGGCACCTCTAGTAACCGTAATTTGGTCCCCTATAGGGATTGGCTGGTCCTTGCGGAGGCTGCTGCTGGTGCTGGCTATAACCCTGTTGTCTATTCTCCCTTGGCTTCCATGGATTAGTTGTACACTGCCTAGTGTGTCCTGGTTGTTGACATCCCCAGCATACGCCGGGTGGGCCTTGTGGGTCTTTCTTTTGGAACCCTCCTTGGGGTTTTTGTCTGCCTCTCCATGGCTGAGACTGCTGGGGCTGCTGAGCATACACATTGATTACAGGTACGGAGGATTGCTCTTGTCCCTGAGGCCTCGGCACTGGAGGTGGTTCTGGTGCGGCCATGGAACTGGTTTCCCAGGTTCGGCGGACATTACCCCTTGTGTTTTCTTTTTGCTTTGTTTTGCTTCGTGTTTCTCTGGATCTCCTTTTCCTGTTCTTTTTGTTTCAGTTCATCCTTTCGGTATTTTTCCACCGCATGGATTACATAATCACAGAACTCTTTGTGTGTTTTTGACGTGAGTCCCACCACATCCTCTAACTGGCTTCCACCACTCCGGTTCTGAACAGAGTTGTCATCAGAGGGTCTCCCTCTGGGTCTGCTTCAGTTTCTTGTTTCCACTTCTTCAGTTGATTGTGCAGGTATGTGGCAGGGTTGTCGGTTTCTCCCAGTGGGTCTCCCTTCAGGGTCTTAGGGTTAGGTTTAGCTTTTGTTGATATTCTTCTCTTACAGTTGCCCACATCGAGGGTCGGTGTCGATCAAATCCCATCCCATCGTATGTGGCATCGTCCTTTGCCGGTCCCAGTCCACAGGCCTGGAGGATGTACTCCATCTTTGTCACTCCCAGCACCTTGGCCAGCAGGGCCTTGAGGTCTCCTACCGCCAGCAGCTTCCCCATTGTCTCTTCCTCAAAGATTCTAATCTAATTCTTCCATTTTCCTGCTCCCTCATGTATGTCAGGCAATCTGCTGATTATCCCTTGCATGTCTTGCCTTCCCCAGGGCACATAGTGTCCTTGTGATCCTTTTACCAGGATGGGGCACTGGAGTCTGTCTGGTTGATGTAACGTTCCTCTATCTCTTAACACTTGTGTTGTTTGTCTTTCTCTTTCCTCATGTCTTGTCTCTCCACTACCCTGGCCACTATGCTTATTACCCTGTTTGCTTCTGGCTTCCTGTTTGTAACCTCTCCCTCAATTCTTCTTCTTTCTCCCTCTGGGTCGTCCACATCTCCTGCCCCCACTGTTCTCCTTCATCAAACTCAAGAGTTGTCGGTTGACCAGGCGATCTCTTCCTCATATCTGGGTGTGCTGTGTGGCTGTTTCCCTTTTCTGCATTCTCTTTGTTTCTTCATTCGTTGTAGCTCCTTGTCTATTGCTTCCTGCAACAGTCTGTCATCCTTTCTTCGTTCTGACTCTGACTCCCATGTGCCTTTCTCAACCTGTTTTAGGGCTTTTTTGATCCCTGCATAGCAGTCAAGTTCTATGGGTTTTTCTGCTCCACTTTTTGCCTTACGTTTCTTCTCTTCCTCCTTTTTCTCTGGTCCTACCTCCACTTCTCCCTGTATCCTTCTTCAACCTTCTTCTTATTTCCTTAGCATATTTTAACCTTGCTTCTCCTTCTGTCTTGGACAATTTCAATATGTCTGTTTCTCTCTTCCTTTTTTTTCCTGTCTCTTTTTTGAATTGCTTCGAGGTTTATGGTTTTTTATCAGTGTCCCCATTTCCTTACACAGTGCAAATGTCAAATGTCCCTTCCTTCGGCCATTTAGTGGGAAGTTTCCTAGTTCGTTTTTCCCATTTTTCAGACATATTTTTAATGTCTTTATTCAAAAGGGGGTTCTTGCTCGCCAGTAGGTCCACTGTTGTCATGGTGGTCCCTTTCTCCATTTTCCCACTGTGGTCGTTGCTTTGTATTTTCTTCCTCCCCAATCAATCTCTAATCTTTCTACCTCTGTATGACCCTCTTGGGTTTTTATTATATCCTGCCACTTTCCTATTTCCCACCTTACTCGCCTTGGCGTTACCCAAATGGTCAATTTAGGGTCTTCAATCTGACCCCCTGGAAGTATAGCCACAAAGCCCTCCTCTATCCCAAGCAATTGGTGTATAGGGAAGCTTGCGGTTCCTCCACACCAATCACAGAGTTGTTGGAATATTTGGTCCAATTGTTTCACTTTCCACACAGCTTTAAGTATTCTTATCCAGGGTATTTCTGGGAACCTTTCTTGTATTTCTGCTAGGTTTATCCACCTTGTTATTCCCCACAGTTTTTGCTCTATTAGTTCCTGTTCTTGGAACTTGGAACATTTACCTAACCCACCTCCGAGTGATTGTGGTTACCACTATGATAGGGCAAGGTGTTGACAGTGCTCTTCTTCTTTTTATCCCTTTGCTTGTGACAACTATTGTTAATTTGGGCCGTGGTTTTATATTCAAGTGAGGGACATTTCCTTTATCTTTACTTCAATGAATATTCCCCACAGTTGAATTTGGTACTCTGTTTCTGTTTTTATTGAATAGCACAACAATCTCATTTGCTGTTCTTTTCTGCCTATCAAATGGTCAATTACACAGTTTTATTTCCTCTGTTTGTTGTATTTTTTCCTCAAAATCTGTTTCCCACGTACTGTCTAGTAACCAGTTTATTATTTGATCTAAAAAATGTAGGGAGTGTACTTCTCTCAGCTGTGTTGCTTTGCGTACCTTAAAATATTCTGTGGGGCGCGGTAATACTACTTGCCGTCTTATCCCCTTCTCATATTCTTTAAATATCCTTCCCTTTATTTTGATGTCTTGCCAAATTAACTCTTGCCCCAACCTTATCTCTACCCAGTGAGTGAATCTCACTCTGTCTATTAGTCGGGTATTTCTGTAGCTCATATTTATTGGTATTGTACACTGTAATTGTTTTTAAGGTGATCGTAACATTTAAAACTATCCTGTTCACATTTGGTGTATAACACCCTGGGTGGTAATAATGGGGTAAGACTAACAAGTGTGTGTGTGTGTGTGTATGTGTATGTGATATGAGAGTGTATTAGAGCGTGTGTGTGTGGTACCTTAGAATGTGAAATAAATCAATCTGAGCTTAGACATGGGATTCTACAAAGTCAAAAAGTTACTTTCTCACAGCATATACTACACAATATAAATGTCAAGTCAATTTCCACTGTGTCTCTTGCAGCTTTTATCCCAATTACCCAATGGTTGTCTCTCCTGTCTGGTGTTCTTATTTTGATGAATGTTTTAACACATGTATCAAATGTTTCCTCTAAGAGAAAACGATGGTTTCCTACCAATGTCGAAAACACCTGAATCTATATTCTTATTATTTTGTACTCTGGGAGACGCGTGTCACGTTGACACTTCATCTAAAAAAATGTTTACCCTTTGTTCTTCTGTATGTAATGTCTGCAGTCTTTCTGTTAAATTAGACATTTGTCCCCATTACTTATCTTAGGTTCTGATTATCTTCCTCAACACCAGACAAGCAGTTTTATACAGGATTTCTGTCTCCCTATTCAGCCTTCCGTTGCTACACTTCCGCACATAACACAACGATATCACACTTTCACAACAAAACACAGCGATTTTATATATTTTCACAACACAGCGATTTTATACACTTCCGTCTACCTATGTTGATCCACTTCCGCCTACACAACACAGTATTAATGTACACTTTCACAACATAGTAATATTGTACACTTCTGCCTGCCAATTCAGCCCTATATTACATACAATATAACGGTATCCATAGGATTTCGCCTACCTGTTCAGACCTATATTGATTAATAATACAGCGGTATACGCAGGACTTTCACATGTGACCCTATCTAGGGCTTTATGGTGGTACCCCCAAGACTTATTTACAGTTAGTGCATGCACATTTTCTGAAATCCCCAACAGCTCTAGTTCAAATCCGGAAGTTCAAATCCTCTTTTAATTGGTAAGACTCGTGCTCGTGTCCTACCATCGAGTCCGGAGACCCAGAGCGAACTACACACATTTTCTAAAATAAAGCAGGAATATTTTGTGGCCACTATTTGTGCAGTTCGTCCAGTCCGTCCTCGACGACCGTCCACCGTGCCCGGGTCTCTTTCCAATCCTGTTTGTGACCCCAAGAATATGTTAAAAGTTAAGTTAAAATACCTAAGTTAAAATACTTTGAAAGAAAATGCCAAAGACTAGAGCTGAAGGTTTATTCAGAGACTTCGATTACCAGTAACAAAAGCCGAGGTGGTTCGCGAAGCATCTCCCGTTTGTCTCCCGATACACCATGTTTATACAATTCAAATTTAGGTTCCATCCCTCGTGCAAATTATTTACACTTCCTGGCTGTTCGCCACCAATATCATTCACCTGGTTCCTATACCTCGTCACGGCTAGTTCTCGGGTTGCTACAATATTGGTGGTGAGCTCATCGTAATTATCAAAAAGAATATTACATCATCCTTGGTACTGATTAGTATTGTTCCTGTTAACATATTTCTAGTGCTTGGTTACCCCTGGATCTGCTCCTTTCATGGACCAACTTCTAGGCACTTCCTGATATCACTCCCTCCATAAATCATTACTCCCTCTATCCCTTAACCTGTTTTCTCATGGAATATTTATTATTGGTTTTCATAACTCACTTTTAGTCTCTTTGTCCTGTCTTATATGGAATGTTTATAATTGGTTAATATTGCATCACCCCCTGTTCTCCTTATTACTGTTTCCTGTTCTTATGCTATGGGTATCTACTTCCTCTCGGCTCTGATCCTTTCATTCACCAACTTCTAAGTACCTCTTGATATCATTCCCTCCATCAATCAACATCTGGTTATCGCTTGATTTTACTCCCTCTCTACATCAACCTTTTTCTTCTGGAACATTTATAATTGGTCTGTCCCTCCCTCTGTCTCTGTCTGCCCCTCTATTTCTCCCTCTGTCCCTACGTCTGTCTCTGTCCCTCTTGTCTGCCTGTCCCTCCCTCTGCCTGTCTGTCTCTCTCTGTCCTCCTGTCTGTCCCTCTATTTCTCCCTCTGTCCCTCCCTCTGTCTGTCCCTCTGCCTGCCCCTCTGTCTGTCACTCCCTCTGTCTCTGTCCCCCTGTCTGTCCCTCAATCTCATCCTCTGTCCATCTGTCTGTCCCTTCCTCTGCCTGTCTGTCTCTCTCTGCCCCTCCCTCTGTCTCTCTGTCCCTCTGTCTGCCCCTCCCTTTGTTCTCTGTCCCCCTGTCTGCCCCTCCCTCTGTCTCTGTCCCCCTGTCTGCCCCTCTGTCTCTCTGTCCCTCTCTCTGTTTCTGTCCCTCTGTCTGTCCATCTGTCTGTCCCTCTGTCCATCTGTCTGTCCCTCCCTCTGTCTCTATCCCCCTGTCTGTCCCTCTATTCCTCGCTCTGCCTGTCCCTCCCTCTGCCTGTCTGTCTCTCTCTGCCCCTCTGTCTGTCACTCCCTCTGTCTCTGTCCCCCTGTCTGTCCCTCAATCTCTCCCTCTGTCCATCTGTCTGTCCCTCCCTCTGTCTGTCCCTCCGTCTGTCTCTGCCCCTCTGTCTGTCTGTGGGGGTGAAGAGGTATTTAGGAGGGACCGTTAAGATGTAGTCTGAAGAGATGGGTCTTCAATCTATGGCGGAAGATTGGTAGTGACTCTGCAGTCATGACAGCAGTGGGAAGCTTGTTCCACCATCGGGTGTGGTGGAATTCCAAGTTAAAATACTTTGAAATAAAATGCCAAAGACTAGAGCTGATGGTTTATGCAGAGACTTTGATTACAAGTAACAAAAGCCGAACTGGTTTGCGAAGCAATTCCATTCTTTCTCTCAGTACACCATGTTTATACAATTCAAATTTAGGTTCCATCCCTCATATGCAAATCATTTACACTTCCTGGCTGCTCGCCACCAATATCATTCACCCGGTTCCTATACCTCGTCACGGCTTGGTTTCCCCTCCCATTTCTAAAGATAGTTCTCGGGTTGCTACAATATTAGTGGTGAGCTCATCGTAATTATCACAAGAATATTACATATGTAATTACATATTACATTCCTTGGTACTGATTAGTACTGTGGTTCTAGTGCTTGGTACCCTTGGATCCGACTCTTTCATGTACCGACATTTGGCACTCCCTCTTATCAGTACCTCCATAAATCATTACTCCCTCTATCCCTTAACCTGTTTTCTCATGGAATATTTATAATTGTTTTTCATAACTCACTTTTGGCCTCTTTGTCCTGTCCTATGTGGAATGTTCTCTCTTTATTTGCGATAGAAATTTACCATACGGGGCGCCAGGACAGTGAAAAGCCGTGACCGAGTAGTGCAGCTGCTGCCTCCACGTAGAGGCGGCGGTGCCAGGCGGGCAGCCGAGGTGGAAGAGCGGAGTGATCTTGCAGGGGTTTGGGGACTGACCATTGCTTGCAAGTAGGGAGGGGCTCTTCCCTTTGACGCCCGGAAGACGAGCACCAGGGTCTTGAATCTGATGCGAGCTGCTACCGGGAGCCAGTGAAGAGTGTAATGGCAAAAAATATATTGTCAACATCTATACAGACAGTAGATACGCATTTGGCGTAGTACACGATTTTGGCGCCCTGTGGAAACATAGACAGTTCTTAACCTCCACAGGGAAACCCATAGCTCATCACAAACTTGTGTCTGCTCTCCTTGATGCTGTTCTGCTTCCCTTATCAATTGGTGTGGTCAAATGTGAAGCTCACACACGGAACACTGATGAAGTGTCATTGGGTAACGCTCATGCTGACAAACAAGCAAAGGCTGCAGCCCAAAAACCATATGATGACTCTTCTTTCTCTCTCCTAAATGACAGCACACCTGCCACACCCTTCCTTGACTTACAGGAAATCCAGAGGAAGGCTCTACCAGACGAAAAGTCCACCTGGAGGAAGAATGGCTGTGTGGTAACAGAGGGTGTCTGGTATGGTCCTGACAACAAACCATGTCTGCCTAAGTATATGTTTCCCCAGTTTGCTAAATTGACACATGGTCAAGACCACGTGTCAAAAGGGGGGATGTTAGCATCCATTAACCAACACTGGTACACAAAAGGGTTCGCAATATTCTCACAAAAATTCTGTGAAGCATGTATAATTTGTGCAGCTCACAATCCTGGCAGAGGGGTTTCCACCCCGCAAGCAGCACACCCACCTCCAGACAGACCATTTGACCATCTCCAAATGGACTTCATTGAACTCACCCCAAGCGAAAGTAAAAAGTATTGTTTGGTAATGTGTGACATGTTCTCAAAATGGACAGAGGCCTTCCCAACAAATAAAGCTGATGCAGCAGCAGTTGCCAAGGCTCTGGTAAGAGAGGTCATACCAAGATGGGGTATTCCAACAAAGATTTCTAGTGATAACGGCTCACATTTCGTGAATGCAACATTAAGGGAGGTGGGAACATACTTTGGCATTGATATGAGACAACGCTGTGCGTATCACCCTGCCAGTGGCAGAGCAGTTGAAAGACAGAACGGAATCTTGAAAAACAAATTGGCAAAATGTTGTGCTGAGACAGGATTAACCTGGATGAAGGCACTCCCAATTGTGCTCCTCCAAATGAGAGCACGAGTCAGACCAAAATATGGGCTAAGCCCATTTGAAATTCTATTTGGGAGACCAATAGAAACAGGCATTGGACCACGCCAGAGACAGCTCCCATCCACAGACCAATGTGAAGATGAAATGTTAAGATACTGTGCTAACCTCTCTTCTACCCTTAGAGACATTCACAAGCAGGTAGGAGACGGCTACACGTCGTTGGCAAGGACCATTCCAAGTGCTCCTGACCACCCACACCGCAGTAAAAGTTGCAGAGAGAGCTACGTGGATCCATTGCAACCACTGCAGACGAATCAAGACGACACCAGAGGACGCCAGACCAGAATAACGACGCTCTCAAGCCAACAGGACAGGGAGACAATCGGTTGTGCCCTGGTCCCAACAAGTGGAGTGCCAATCCACCAACTGCAGAGAAAACTACACCCTCAAACCAACAGGACAGGGAGACAATCGGTCGTGCCCTGGTCCCAACAAGTGGAGTGCCAATCCACCAACCGTAGGGAACTCCCTGCAGCAACAAAGGACAGTCTAGATCATCAAAAACCCTGAATACCAACATGAAGTGACAACAACAAAGACCATTGCATCCATTCAGACACCCAGGTTTTTGTGGTGCCAGGGGCACCATTCTTTTCCTACTATTAATGACATGTGTGATAGTAGGACCTATATTGTGGCTCCTAGACCATAGAACTGACGTAAATGGTAGTGATGCTAATGATAAACAAAACCGCTCGACACTCTCCTCCACGGTCAGCCCAACAGCAGGTCCAGAAGCCCGTAAAACAACTAGATCTCGGCGAAGTGTTTTAAATACATCTATGTCCAATCAGACTCAGAATCTGTGGTATCAACCCATATACAGTGGGGGAAATAATTATTTGATCCCCTGCTGATTTTGTTAGTTTGCCCGATTACAAAGAAATGAGCGGTCTATAATTTTTATGGTACTTTTATTTTAACAAATATAAAAAAATATAAAAAAAGAATATAAAAAAAAAAAGTCCAGAAAAACATATTATATAAAGTTATAAATTAATTTGCATTTGATCGAAGGAAATAAGTATTTGATCCCCAAGCAAAACATGACTTAGTACTTGGTGGAGAAACCCTTGTTGGCAAGCACAGAAGTCAGACGTTTCTTGTAGTTGGTCACCAGGTTTGCACACATCTCAGGAGGGATTTTGGTCCACTCCTCTTTACAGATCCTCTCCAAATCCTGAAGGTTTCAAGGCTTTTGCTTGGCAACTCGAAGCTTCAGCTCCCTCCACAAATTTTCTATAGGATTAAGGTCTGGAGACTAGCTAGGCCACTCCATGACCTTAGTGTGCTTCTTCTTGAGCCACTCCTTTGTTGCCTTGGCCGTATGTTTTGGGTCATTGTCATGCTGGAAGACCCATCCACGACCCATCCTCAGTGCTCTGGCTGAGGGAAGAAGGTTCTCGTCCAAGATCTTACGGTACATGGCCCCGTCCATTGGCCCCTCAATGCAGTGAAGTCGTCCTGTACCCTTAGCAGAGAAACAACCCCAAAGCATAATGTTTCCACCTCCGTGTTTGACGGTGGGGATGGTGTTCTTGGGATTGTAGCATTAAGCATTTCTCTCCCTCCAAACACTGTTGCGTCAAAAGACAGAACACACTAAAAATGAGGAACGGCAGCTTTTCTTGGAAAGAACTCCAGGCCCGAAGAGGGCAGAATAACCCAAATGCATGGGTGGACCTAACAATTTAGCCAGCGTTGCTGGAGGGACTGCTTTGACCTGCGCACCTGCCAGACAAGCATGGGTATAAAATGTTAGGAGTTAGCTTTGCCACCCTTTTGCTTGGATTCCTCAACCTGCAAACAAGAAACACAGCTCATTGTTCAACCCTAAAGAAGCAACTGGTATGAAATGTTTGGAATGATTTATTATGTTGCATTCAGTGCTTAGCACAAGTTCCATGTTTAATTCTAGTTGGAGTGGTGACTCCTTTTATTTTTGAATAGTTCCTGACTGCAGATAATGTAGCAGTGGAAGTAATTGCTTGAAGTGCTAGGTTGAATTGAGATGGTTAAACATTTACTGTATTCAAAGCCATGCTTTGTTGCTTTGTCATGCATTGTTTATTAGGTAAAGTAATTCATGTTTATTTTCTGTTTATCTTTAAGGTTATCAACCTATTCCCTATTTCTTAGTCCCTAATCCTGTGTCATTGAATTCATTTCATCTACTCTATTCAACAATTCAACTGTTTCAACATATTACCAATGCCATCAAAATCATCTGGAAGAAAAATAAAACACCAGAAAGGAATTGAGTTGTCCCTTTGCATCCTTCATGTGTTGAGCAAGCCGTTTTCAAGTTTGGGCAGAGCTGAACTGATTGTAACACCTAGATAACTTGACAGTTGATAACCACCGTGGCAGTGAGGACAAAAGGATTAACGGCCTGAAGTCAGGAAAGCTGTCGTCGCAGAGAGGAGGATTGACTGACATCTCAAAATGGCGGAGGAAGCTCTTGGGAAAACAGTGAAGGAGCTGAAGCAAGAAAGAACTTTAGCTAAAAGCGCTTTTACCAAGCAAGCAAACTTCCTTAGCAGAGGCGCAAAGCACATGACTAAGAGTGAACTACAAGAGGAGTTCAAGAAGCTCATGTCGGACGCGAGGAAGGTCAGTGAGACAAATGACGAATACAGGACTGGCCTTCTGGCAGACATTGAAGCTGAAACCGATGAGGGTGAAGAAGCTGACCTGAACAAGCAGCAGCAGACTGAACTTGAGAAGACGTTCCAAGATTGCGAAGCACGATTGGATGAGGTCAGGAAGATGATCCAGTCCAACCTATGGCCTAGATACGGGGAAGAAGAGGTGAAGTCTGCAATCAAAGAAGCCGAAACAGCCTGTGATGGAGTTGCTCTAATACCTGTTACCGCTGTAAATAGAGATGGCTATGAGCTACGGTGGGATGGTGCGAAGACACAAGTCCAAGATGCAATCACAAGCCTAGCAGAGTGGGAGATGTGGATTCCAGTAGCAGAAAAAGAAAGTCTGGAAGGCAGAGTGAAGGATCTGAAAGCATTCAGCAACAACCTTGAAGCAAGGAGGGCAGAATTTCTCACAGCGCAAAGAATTGCAGAAGAGGCGAGAGAAAGAGAGAGTGCCAGAGATGCCCGTGCCAGCTCCACAGCCGACACTGAGAATAAAACCAATCTGTCTACCCAGGTTCAGCGGGTATAAAAGGAGTTTCCATCGATGGAGAAGAGACTGGGAGAGTCTGCAAAAGCAGGGGGAACCAACAGGCTCAGTCGAGGTGAAGAAGATCCAGCTCCTTGACAGTGTAGATGAGAGAATATGCAGAGACCTCCGTTTGTCTACTTATAATACTGCAGAGGACATGTTCAGGGTGCTTGGGAACAGATATGGAAACAAGTCTACAATCACCTTGGAGATAATTGAGGATCTGGAGAAAATTCCTGCTTTAAGAGCAAATCAGCCTAGGAAAGTTATCGACATGATCCAAACTATAGAGAAGGCCCTGGATGACCTCACAGAGCTTGGAAATACAGGAGCCATCAACAACCCTCTAGTGATCAGATCCATAGAAAGCAAGTTACCTGACAACATCAAGAGAGATTGGCTTGTCTTCATGGTTAACCCGAGGAGTAATGTCACGCCAGACAATCACTTTGAGAACCTTCTTAAATTCCTGAAAACACAAGAGGAAATTCTTGAAAAACTAGAGCAGCTGGGAGTGAGTGAAAAGCCAGAAAAGAAATATGCTTGTATGGAGAGGAAATATGCGTCCACGCGGTCCACAAGGAAAGGCGGCTGTGTTGTCTGTGGAGATGAAAAGCATAGAGAAAAGCTCTTCTTTTGCAAGCGTTTCAAAGAACTGAAGCCTGTGGAGAAGTTGGATGCTGTAGAAAAGCTGGGGGCCTGCAAGAGGTGCTTGGTCTGTCATGGAGAAGATGATGAATGCAAAGACACTTACCTGTGCAGGAACAGAGGCTGTGAAAAAGACCACCATTTCTTTCTTTGCCTAAAGGGAGCCTTCAAGAGGAGTGACTCAGAAAGAAGGCAATCCAATGTGAGAAGGCGTAAGCTTACAGAGGAGCAGGAGGAATTTGTATCTAAGCTCTCCCCAGAGATGGCGGAAAAATTCAAGAAAGCGTTCACCAACATCACTGCGAAGACAAACTGTGTTGAGAAGAATCAGCTTGGAGTGATTGAGTCAGGTGCAGTAGAAGAATTGCCAGTTATTCTAATGCTGCTTGAGGTAACTGCCAATGCAGGACAAAAAATTGGGACCCTGATTGACTTGGCATCGGATACAAACTACATCACCCACAGAGCTGCCAGGAGATTAAATCTTCGAAGTGAAGACATCACTTTAGTCGTCCATGGAGTCGGAGGAATGGCCATGAAGGTTAAAACCAGAAGATATCTACTCAGAGTGAGGGTCAAGACATCCATAGGCACAGAAAGAGCTCATGAGCTTGTCTGCTATGGTTTGAATGAAATTGCCAACATCCACAGAGTCATCAAACCCGAGCAACTCAAGAAGTTCTTCCCAGAGGTCAATCTAGGAGATCTGAGGAGACCAGAGAGCATTGAGCTACTGATAAGCCACCGCGAAGGAAGACTTGCTCCGCAAAGAGTGAAGGTGATTGGAGACCTTGTCTTATGGGAAGGCCCGCTCGGAAAGACTGTTGGTGGAGCACATCCAGATCTGTTTGAAGAAGTGGATATGGCCGCACACAGGTCTGAAACACACTTTGCTCGATCCATGAGAGCAACCGCTGTCAAGTATCAAGAGAACTAAAACACAAGAGTTCATAGCTGAAACCAAAGGCACAGTTGCTCACAGAGAGTTCTTGGATTGGTGGAAATGGGACAGCATTGGAGCAGCTTGCGAACCAAGGTGTGGAGGATGCCGGTGCGGCAACTGTCAACCAGGAGGGAAGGAAATGACTGAGTGAGGAGAGAGAGCTGGAGATCATAAGGAAAGGCCTCACCTACATCAAAGCAGATGCTCACAGTGATGAACCACACTGGGACACAAAGTACCCCTGGATTCAAGATCCAAGTTCCCTTCCCAACAACAGGAGTGGGGTGGAAGCGACCTTCTTGAGAACAGAAAAGCAACTCAGAAAAGAGCCAGAGTGGAAAATAGCATACGCAGCTCAAGTCCATGAGATGGTGGAGAGAAGAGCAGCAAAGAAACTCACCAAAGAGATCATTGCCAGCTGGAAAGGACCAGTATGGTATGTCAGCCACTTGGTGGCGCCAAACCCGCACTCTCTCACAACACCTGTGCGACTGGTATGGAACAGCAGTCAGAAGTTTAAAGGGGTCAGCATGAATGACCTTCTGCTGAAAGGGCCTGATGTCCTCAATCCCATCCGAGCAGTACTACTCAGGTTCAGGAGAGGCGTCCATGCTGCCCTTGGCGACATCAAGAAAATGTACAATTCTGTGTGGCTAGAAGACCTGGAGATGCACCTCCACAGATTTCTCTGGAGAGACACTGAGGAGGGAGAGATTGAAAAGTATGCCATCACCAGAGTCAACATTGGTGATCGACCAGCAGGGTGCATTGCGCAACTGGCCATGAGAGAGACAGCAAAACTGCCCATGTTCGCTTGCTTGGAGGAGGAACGTAGGATCCTTGAAGAGGATGTCGATGACATCCTGACTTCCCATAATGACTTGCAGGAGCTGGACCAGAACATCAAAGGGGTTGAAGAGATCCTGAAGGCAGGCGGGTTCTTCCTCAAGCCCTGGGTCCGGTCAGGCCAAAGTGGGAGGCAGGAGATTGTACCAGGAGAACAAGGGGCAGAGTCAATCACAGTACTCATTCTCCCAAACCAAATGAGGGAAGGAGATAATAAAGCCCTTGGAGTTGGATACCTTGTTAAAGAGGATAAGCTGTACCTCATGACTTCAATCAATTTCTCAAAGAGGAAAAAGAAAATGAGAGTTGGCCAAAATCTCCTTGATGAAGAGGTGAGAGGGAAAACTCCAAACCCACTGACGAGAAGAGAACTGCTAAGCCAAGTAGCTAGCTTGTATGACCCAATAGGCCTTGTCACACCTGCCAAACAAAAGGGCGCCATTCTGGTCAGAAAGGCATTTCAGGAAGCTGGAGGCAAAACTCTGACCCGAGACACTTGGGACAAGCCTCTGTCTGAAAAATTGAGAGAAGAAGCCATCCAACTGTTTGAGGAATACACACGTCTTGGCCAAATCACCTTCCACAGAAGCCTCACACCAGTCAACTGGATTGGAAAACCTTGGGGAGTAACGTTCTCTGATGGAAGTGACAAGAGCGATGGAGCTGTAGTATACCTCAGATGGAGGACCGAGCAAGGCATCCAAGTCAGATTGGTTGAGTCCAAAGCAAAGCTCACACCATTGGACCAAAAGGGAGAACCAGTGAAAGCTGAAATCTGCGGTGCTGTCTATGCAGCACGACTTAGAAAGTATGTTGAAAAGCACAGTCGAATGGAAATTGAACGATGGCTCCATCTGCTGGACAGTCAAACTGTGTTGGGAGCAATCCAGAGAGACAGCTATGGATATCAAACTTTCTTCGCGAACAGAGTTGGAGAGATCCAGAAATCCACTTCCGTCGACGACTGGTGGTGGATCCCGGGAGGCCTGAACAGTGCTGACGTCATAACGAGAGGGGCAGCCCCGGAAGACCTCCAGGAAGAGTCCATGTGGCAGAATGGGCCAGCGTTCCTGCGGCAACCTGTGGAAGAGTGGCCACAGAAGTCAGCCAAAGAAGTCGCCGCGTATGCCAAGGAAGGCATAGACAAACTTCAAAGGAAATCTTTCTCAGCAGCACTGACCAGAGCGCAGGCCAAGAGAAGCAATAGTGATGTACTTCCTGAAGGGAGAGTTCAAAGGGAAAGTCAGAGTGATGCACAGCAAAATGGGCAAAACAACCCAGATGAATCTAAGACTCAGATCCGAAGACCACCAGCCGGCTCTGCAGTAACAAAACTGTTTAACATCAGGAAATTCAGCAGCCTGACCAGGCTGATCCGAGTCGTTGCCTGGGTTTGGAGAGCTACAACGAGATGGAAAGAGGTGTTGACCAAGAATCCAGCCTCAGATAAACCAAAGTGGGAGGAAATTCTTTCAACAAACTGGAGGTCCAGAGCCAAACAAGCTGTACTCACTGTTGGGGAGTGTGAAGATGCACTAAGAGACCTGTTCCTTGCAGCTCAAGAAGGTATAATCTTTCAAGACACCACTCTCAACAGACTCGCTATTTACAGAGATGAAGAGACTGGGCTATTAGTTTGTGGAGGAAGGTTCCAGAGCTTTGATGAGGATGAGACTGCTGTACCGATTCTACCATATGAGGCATGGATATCCACTCTCCTAGCTCAAGAGGCCCACAGTGCAAACCATGAAGAAATAGCAGGTACACTCCTCCGGATGAGGAAGAAAGCCTGGGTGATAAAAGGCCGGAAGCTGGCTAAAAAGAGAGTTGACAACTGTGTGGTGTGCAGAAAGGCCAGGGCCAGAAAGTGCCAGCAGATCATGAGTGACCTTCCATCCGAGCAAATAACACCAGCCAGACCATTTGAATACACAACGGTGGACTTATTTGGACCGTATGAGGTCAAGGACGAGGTGAGAAAGAAAGTCAAGCTCAAGGTGTGGGGAATTGTCTTCTGCTGCATGGCATCCAGAGCTATACACACAGATATTGTCAGTGACCAGTCAACTGAAGGCTTCCTACTGGCCTACCAAAGATTCACAGCACTGAGAGGGCATCCAAAGAAACTGTGGTCAGATCCTGGAAAGAACTTTGTGGGTGCCAGACCGGCCCTCAAAGAGCTCTACCTCTTCCTGGATCAACTCAGTAAATCTGAGCTTGAAAATAAAGCTTCCAAGCATGGAACAGAATGGAGCTGGAAAATCCACCCAGCAGACTCCCCCCACAGGAATGGAGCTGCAGAAGCAGCTGTTCGCACTGTGAAGCGGGCCTTGCACAACCTGGGAGGAGAAGGACTCTTCACATGGAGTGAGTTTCAAACATTCCTCTACACGGCTGCTAACCTTGCCAATGAGAGGCCCATAGATGCCAGGACTCAGAGCCGGGAGGACTGCCTAGAATACATCAGCCCAAATTCCCTTCTGCTTGGACGGACTGGACCCAGAGGAGATCTTGGATGCTTTGACTTTGAAAGCTACCCATACAAAAGATTGAGAGCTATCCAAACAGAAGTTGACCGGTTCTGGAGGAAATGGAGTCAGTTAGCTGGGCCCAATCTATTCGTGAGGAGTAAGTGGCACACAACACATAGGAATGTGGCTGTTGGAGATGTTGTCTGGCTGGCTGACCAAAACGCCTGGAGGGGTCAGTATAGACTTGCCAGAGTCATCAGTGTCAACATTGACAAAAAGGGCATCGTCAGAGATGTGCGCGTCAGAACTTTTCCCAGCTACCCAGTCCCGACTCAACCAAAATACCTGCTACAGTTCTTCATAGGGATGTCAGACGCATCATTGTTTTACTTCCTGTTGAAGAAGAAGAAAACCTGACAACTGAAATTGAACCGGCCCCAACACAGAGGTTTGTGTGACCTCCTTGGGTTCAAGAACCAGGAGGTCAAGTGGGAGGTGTTGCGTCAAAAGACAGAACACACTAAAAATGAGGAACGGCAGCTTTTCTTGGAAAGAACTCCAGGCCCGAAGAGGGCAGAATAACCCAAATGCATGGGTGGACCTAACAATTTAGCCAGCGTTGCTGGAGGGACTGCTTTGACCTGCGCACCTGCCAGACAAGCATGGGTATAAAATGTTAGGAGTTAGCTTTGCCACCCTTTTGCTTGGATTCCTCAACCTGCAAACAAGAAACACAGCTCATTGTTCAACCCTAAAGAAGCAACTGGTATGAAATGTTTGGAATGATTTATTATGTTGCATTCAGTGCTTAGCACAAGTTCCATGTTTAATTCTAGTTGGAGTGGTGACTCCTTTTATTTTGAATAGTTCCTGACTGCAGATAATGTAGCAGTGGAAGTAATTGCTTGAAGTGCTAGGTTGAATTGAGATGGTTAAACATTTACTGTATTCAAAGCCATGCTTTGTTGCTTTGTCATGCATTGTTTATTAGGTAAAGTAATGCATGTTTATTTTCTGTTTAAGGTTATCAACCTATTCCCTATTTCTTAGTCCCTAATCCTGTGTCATTGAATTCATTTCATCTACTCTATTCAACAATTAAACTGTTTCAACATATTACCAATGCCATCAAAATCATCTGGAAGAAAAATAAAACACCAGAAAGGAATTGAGTTGTCCCTTTGCATCCTTCATGTGTTGAGCAAGCCGTTTTCAAGTTTGGGCAGAGCTGAACTGATTGTAACACCTAGATAACTTGACAACACGAAGAGTCGAATTTATGCCAAAGAGTTCAATTTTGGTCTCATCTGACCACATCACCTTCTCCCAAGCCTTCTCTGAATCATTTAAATGTTCACTGGCAAACTTCAGATGGCCTGTACATGTGCCTTCTTGAGCAGGGGGACCTTGCGGGCACTGCAGGATTTCAATCCATTACGGTGTAGTGTGTTACCAATGGTTTTCTTGGTGACTGTGGTCCCAGCTGCCTTGAGATCATTACCAAGCTCCTCCTGTGTAGTTCTGGGCTGATCCATCACCCTTCTCATGATCATCCTTACCCCACGAGGCAAGATCTTGCATGGAGCTCCAGGCCGAGGGCGATTGATGGTTATTTTGTATTTCTTCCATTTTCTAATAATTGCACCAACAGTTGTCTCCTTCTCACCAAGCTTCTTGCTGATGGTCTTGTAGCCCATTCCAGCCTTGTGCAGGTCTACAACTCTTACTCTGATGTCCTTTGAATGTTCTTTGGTCTTGCCCATGGTGGTGGAGAGGTTGGAATGGAAGAGATTGATTCTATTGACAGGTGTCTTTTATACCCATAACATGCTGATTAGGAGTACTTTCTTAAAGTGACAGGAGTAATCTGTGTGCCTCATGGGCATATAACCGGTCTGGATGAGCCAGAATTCTTGCTGGTTTGTAGGGGATCAAATACTTATTTCCTTCGATCAAATGCAAATCAATTTATAACTTTATATAATGTGTTTTTTCTGGACTTCTTTGTTGATATTCTGTCTCTATTTGTTAAAATAAAAGTACCATAAAAATTATAGACCGCTCATTTCTTTGTAATCGGGCAAACTAACAAAATCAGCAGGGGATCAAATAATTATTTCCCCCACTGTACATATCAACGAGACGACTAACCAACACGAGTTGTTACGATTGTACCCAACTACCACATAGCACTGCCTCTTCAATGCCCCTTTTGCCATATCCATTGAATGCCTCAGAGGTAATGGGAGCAATGATAGCCCTGACGTTTACCCAGAACCACACGGTAAAAAATTTGACTAACCAGTTGAACAGGCTTAATGTGTCTGTCCCTAATTTTTCCCACAGCACTGCTAGACTAGTCAACGTGTCCGAGGACGTAACCAATGAGGACGTATACAGGCCGGTGTTTACCACACCACCAGGCAGAATGCCTCCAGGCGTATGTTTTGAACGAAGTTGTGATAAGACCAGCAAGCCTTTGCGACAGTCAAAGTGTAATTTAACAATACAGGTAACATGTGGGATAAACGCAGACAACGGTTCCACCACCAATTGTAAGAATAACGTAGGAGTCCCATATCTTGGAAAATTAAATCGAACTAATCATCTGATTCTCCTTAACAGCACGACAGGTAACGTCAGCAATAACCCTCTCGTGAGTATGCCCCACGGCGACAGGTTTGGTTGCCTCACCCAGCATGTTTGGGTATGTGGTAAAAACATATATCAGGCCCTAAGGGCCTGGCTGGTGTGGAAAATGTTTCCTATCCCGCCTACTCCCCGCGATAGGAATGCTCGGAAAAATGCCTAGGTATCATGTAAATTATCCACATTATTACGTGCCCCATCAGCCACTGCGTGTTCAGAAACGTGATCGAGTGAGGATTTCAACAGGACAGAAGTTCTTTGGGGGTCTCATACCCTTTTATGGAACAGTTAACAATGCACATAATATAGACGCACTTACTCTAGATTTAGAAAACCTCACGGCATTGGTGGAAAAGGGTTTTGAGACCTTGACTCCCGAAATCAGAGCTCTTAGAAACTTGGCGTTACAGAATAGAATGGCACTGGACATGATGTTGGCAGCACAGGGAGGGGTCTGTCATATAGTGGGCACCAGTTGTTGTACTTACGTCCCCCATGCCACTGATAACATGACCCATGTCGTTGACCACCTAAATGACCTTCACGAGGAGCGCAGTAGAGATACCGATGAGACCCAAAGAGGGAACTTATGGGCCTGGCTAACGGGGAGGGTGGGAAGCCGCTCTCTGGAAAATATGTACTCCCATATTATCTGTGTTATGCATAGTGTTCCTGGTGTTCTGTTGTGTTGTTCCCTGTTTAAAGGTGATGATGAGCTCGATGATAAAATCCATGATGGGACAATACGTCCAGATACCCCAGCAATATGAACAAATGACCGCATCACCTGACCTTTATCCAGATCTGTATCCCACCCCTGAGTGGATTCCTCCCTATCATGACGATGATGATGACTATGATGACGCTGATACAGTATAAATGAACAGTAGAAAATGTGATCCCTTTTGCCAACCCCAGTATAAAATGCTTGCTACAACATAGAGTTTCTTCAACTCACAAAAACAGCCAACGCTGAGATAAGTTTTTCTGTTTGTTCGACTATGAAGTGATTGCCGAAAACTGTTTTCCAGAAAGGTAATTATGGATGCAAATGAATACATTTTGTAATATACTTTGAGATCCTTAAAGGATCTAAGGGGGGATTGTAATGGCAAAAAATATATTTGTACTATTTTG
This sequence comes from Argentina silus, assembly GCF_951799395.1. Classification (NCBI taxonomy): domain Eukaryota; kingdom Metazoa; phylum Chordata; class Actinopteri; order Argentiniformes; family Argentinidae; genus Argentina; species Argentina silus. The sequence continues at coordinate 8,906,931 of NC_139654.1, read as the reverse complement.
CTTAAGTCATATATGAAATGTATTGACCTCTCTGTGACCCGATGTACTTTGTTATTTTTAATTATGTGACTGAGGAAGAACCAAAACCGACTGCTCCTTCTCTTGTATCAAATATGTTATGTGACCTTGGAACACTCCTAACTGCAGGCTGAGGTTTGAGATAGTAGCTCACAACGCCTACGCTTCTTTCCCAGCTTCTTTATCAGCAAACGGGTGCAAGATATGTTTACCCCTAGACCTATGACGTACAAGCATTGGAGTTAAGGACGGTCCTCTCCTCAGCCACAGCATCAGTATCTGAATCCACACTGTTGGTGAAGGAATGCTGATCCAGCTTTAAACAACGTTGTTTAAACTTTGTATATGCATTACAACTCTCAACTGAGACCAAACATCGTTTATTGTTGTTCACTGAAAGATTTCCATCACAAGAGTGCGGAGGAGGGGAGTGACATGGGAGAATTTAGGGAGATTGAATACCAGACGGGCGGCAGCGTTCTGATTCCAAGATTCTTTATTTGTCACATGCATACAAGTATACAGTGAAATGCAAAAGTGACAGTGCCACAGAGTAGTGCAACAATACGTTTTAAAATAGAATAAAATAAAATAGAAGTACTAAAAAGTATGAACAGTATAAACAGTATAAACAGCGGTGAAGCAATGTACGATTGACAATGACAGATTGACAGTACAGATAATTACAGTGGAGGATGAGTCTGCAATGGATAATTATGTGTGTGCATATGTGTTATGATGTCAGTGAGTGTGTGAGTGACTTGAGGGGGGCACTGGTGGGGTCATCGTTGACGATCCTGATGGCATGGGGGAAGAAACTCAGTCTTAGTCTCTCTGTTCTTGCTGCATGACAGCGAAGGCGTTTGCCTGACCGCAGCAGCTGGAACAGTCTGTTTTTCGGGTGGTGAGGGTCCTTCATTATCCTATAGGCTCTGGTCCTACACCTCCTGGTGTACAGGACATGGAGAGGGGGGGTTGGAGCTCCCATGGTCTTTTCTGCCAGGCGTACCACCCTTTGCAGAGCTCGCCTGTCCTGGGCCGTGCTGTTACCGTACCAGACGGTGATGTTGCCAGCCAGGATGCTCTCCACAGCTCCAGAGTAGAAGGACTGAAGGATCCTCCGGGAGACTTTGAATTTCCTCAGCTGCCTGAGATGGAACAGGCGTTGCCTTGCCTTTCCCACCAGTGTACTGATGTGGGTAGTCCAGGTCAGGTCTTCTGTGATGTGGACTCCCAGGTATTTAAAACTGCTCACCCTGTCCACAGCAGTCCCACCGATGTCCAGCGGTGTGTAGGCCCTTAGTTGTTGTGCTCTCCCGAAGTCCACAATCAGCTCTTTTGTGTGGAGACATTCTGGATGAGGCTATTCTCCTGACACCAGAGTGACAGGTCCGCCACCATGTCCAGGTAGCCTTTCTCATTGTTGTCTGAGATCAGCCCCACCACGACTGTGTCGTCCGCAAACTTAATGATGGAGTTTTCGCTGGACTTAGCCACACAGTCGTGGGTGTACAGGGAGTAGAGGAGGGGACTAAGGACGCAGCCCTGGGGGGACCCTGTGCTCAGTATGAGTGAGCTGGAGGTGTGTCTACCCACCCTGACCACCTGTGGCCTGGCTGTCAGAAAGTCCAGGATCCAGGCACACAGGGGAATGTTCAGTCCTAAACCAATCATCTTATCAGCCAGTCTGGTGGGGACTATGGTATTAAACGCTGAGCTGTAGTCTATAAACAGCATTCTCACATAGCCCCCCTTCTGAGTGTCAAGGTGAGAGAGAGTGGTGTGGAGGACCTGGGAAACTGCATCGTCCGTAGATCTGTTCGGTCTATATGCGAACTGCAGTGGATCCAGGGTCGGAGGGAGGGAGGAATATGGTAGTGAACATAGGAGCTAGCTGGTTAGCACAGGTCTTCAGTACTCTCCCAGGTATGCCATCCGGGCCAGCAGCTTTCCTAGTATTCACCTTCAGCAGAGCCCTCCTCACGTCGTGTTCCGTCACGGAGAGTGCTTGCTCTGCCCCAGCGATGAGCAAGCCTCCCATCAGCCGCGCTAGCCAGCACTCTGACGTTGTTGTTGTTAGCCGGCGCGCTAGCGGTGGTGTTGCCAGCCTCAAACCGTGCATAAAAAGAGTTCAGGTCTTCGGCTAGGGAGGCACCTGCATTTCCGGTTGAGGGGGGTGTGTTCCGGTAGTCCGTAATTGACCGTAGTCCTTGCCATAGGCCCCTGGTGTCGTTGTTCTCCATCTGTGCCTGCATTCTGTCTGCATATCTCCTCTTGGCGGCTTTTACCGCCCTCTGCAGTTTGTAGGACTCCGCTTTATACTCCTCCATGCTGCCGGATGCCAGGCCGGAGTTGTAAGCAGCGGTGCGGGCTCTCAGAGCGGCGCGGATGAAACTGTCGACCCAGGGTTTCTGGTTGGGGTAGATCTTTACCGTTCTTGTTGGTACAATGTTGTCGGCTAATGTTGAGATGAAGTCCAAGACAGTCTCTGTAAACTCGCTGACATCGCTGGAACTTGATTGAAACATATCCCAGTCGACGTCACTCAGCGCGTCTTGTAACACGGCCTCTGATTGGTCGGACCACCGCTTTCCCTCCCTCTTCACGACCGCTTCCTGTAGGATCCTCTGTTTGTAAACAGGCATCAACAAGATGGCGGAGTGGTCTGATTTCCCAAAGGGAGGGCATGAAACAGCTTTGTACCCATTCTTAAACTGAGTATAACAGTGGTCCAAAGTTCTGTCTCCCCTGGTGGCACACGTGATGTGTTGGCGGACGTTAGGCATAACTTTTTTAAGGTTAGCCCTGTTGAAATCACCTGTTACTACCATCGCCGCCTCAGGGTGGTTGCCCCTGATGCCGGCACAGCGTATCATGTAGGGTCGATAGCGCTGCCTCGGTGTTCGCCTGCGGTGGAATGTAGACGGCTGTGATGATAATTGAGCTGAACTCCCGGGGAAGGTAGAATGGGCGGCATGAGATGGTCAGATGCTCCAGGTCCGCCGAGCAGGTCTGAGAAATCGTCGTTACGTTGATAGGGTTACACCAGTTGTTGTTGGTCATGAAACAAACTCCACCACCCCTGGATTTGCCGGACTCCTCCGTTCTATCCGCCCGGAAAACAGAGAAGGACTCGGAAGGGCAGATGACTCGGTCCGGTACCAACGAGCTAAGCCATGTGTCTGTTAGACAAAGGATGTTACAGTCTCTTACGTCTCGCTGGAAAGTAATCCTTGCCCTGAGATCATCCATCTTGTTCTCCAGAGACTGGACATTAGCAAGAAGTATGCTAGGCAGAGGTGGACGGTGGGCCTGAGCTCTCAGTCGGTTCCGAATGCCTCCCCGCTTCCCCCGATGTTTCCTCCTCTTTTTGGGCACGCTCCCATTGTTGTTATCGTGGGGGGTCCTTCTGATCTCCGCCGGCCACGCCGGGTCGATGAAATAGTTATCAAAAATACTTGGTCTTAAGTTGTAATTTATATGTAGAAGTGTGTCCTTGTCGTAGGATATCAGTGCCAGTGAGTTTCTCACAATGAGAGAATTTAGAAAACACATTCAAGCTAAAAAAACGCACATCCTCTGCGGAGCTCTCACAATGGCGACCGGCATCGGCGGCGCCATTTTCTCAAGCCATTTTCTTTCTGGATGAGCTGCACAGGTCTGATGGTGGAGGCGGGGAGACCGGCCAAGAGTGCGTTGCAGTAGTCAAGGCGAGAGATCACAAGTGTTTGGACCAAAAGTTGTGCTGCTTCTCTGGTGAGGAATGGACGTATCCTTCTTATGTTTTCGAGGAAGAATCTACAGGAGCGTGCTGTTGCTGTGATGTTCGCCACAAAGGATAAGTGGTTGTCAAGGATCACCCCAAGGTTCTTGGCTGTATGGGAGGAGGTCACAGTAGGCTTCACCACTCACTCAATCCCAAATGTATTAGAGTCGCTCTGTCCCTCTATCTATCTCTTCCTCTGTCTCTGTCTGTCCCTCCCTCTGTCCCTGTCCCCCTGTCTATCTATTCCTCTGTCTGCCTCTGTCTCTGTCTGTCCTTCCCTCTGTCTCTGTCCCCCTGTCTGTTCCTCTATCCCCCTGTCTGTCCCTCCCTTTGTCTGTCCCTCCCTCTGGCTCTGTCCCTCTCTCCCTCTGTCTGTCCCTCTCTCCCTCTGTCTGTCCCTCTGTCTGTCCCTCCCTCTGTGTCTGTCCCTCCCCCTATTTCTGTCCCTCTGCCTGTCCCTCCCTCCCTCTGTGTCTGTCCCTCCCTCTGTCCCTTATTCTCTCCCTCTGTCCCTCCCCCTGTTTCTGTCCCTCTGCCTGTCCGTTCTTCTGTCCCTCGGTCTGTCTGTCCCTCTCTCTGTCCCACTGTCTCTGTCCCACTGTCTCTGTCCATCTCTCCCTCACTCTGTTTCTCTGTCCCTCTGTCTGTACCTCCCTCCCTCTGTCACTCTCACTGTCCCTCTTTCTCTGTCTGTCTCTCCCTCCCTCTCTCTCTGTCCCCCTGTCTGTGTCTGTCCCTCTGTCTATCTCTCTCTCTCCCTCTGTCTGTTCCTCCTTCTGTCTCTGTCCCTTCTTCTCTCCCCCCCCCTGTCTGTCTCTCCCCCTGTCTGTCCCTCCCTCTCTCTATCCCTCCCTTTGTCTCTGTCCCTCCCTCTTGTCTCTGTCTGTCCCTTCTTCTCTCCCTCCCTCTGTCCCTCTGTCTGTCCCTCCCTCTGTCTCTGCCCCTCTGTCTTTGTCCCTCCATCTGTCTCTGTCACTCTCACTGTTCCTCATTCTCTGTCTGTCCCTCTGTCTGTCTCTGTCCCCCTGTCTGTCCCTCTGTCTGTGTCTGTCCATCTCTCTGTCCCTCTGTCTGTTCCTCCTTCTGTCTCTGTCCCTTCTTCCCCCCCCGTCTGTCCCCCTCTGTCTCTGTCCCTCTGTCTGTCCCTTCTTCTCTCCCTCCCCCTGTCTGTCCCTCCCTCTGTCTCTGTCCCCCTGTCTATCTTTCCCTCTGTCTGTCCCTCCCTCTGTCTCTGCCCCTCTGTCTGTCCCTTCTTCCCTCCCTCCGTCTCTGTCCCCCCCTCTCCCTCTGTCCCTCTGTCTGTCCCTCCCTCTGTCTATCTCTATCCCTCTGTCTCTCCCTTTCTCCCTCTGTCTGTCTGTCACTCTCACTGTCCCTCTTTCTCTGTCCCTCTCTCTGTCCCTCCCTCTGCCTGTCCCTCCCTCTGCCTGTCCCTCCCTCTGCCTGTCCCTCTGTCTGTATATGTCTCTGTCCCTCTGTTTGTCCCTCCCTCTGTCTGCCTCTGTCTCTCCCTTTCTCCCTCTGTCTGTCTGTCACTCTCACTGTCCCTCTTTCTCTGTCCCTCTGTTTGTCCCTCCCTCTGTCTGCCTCTGTCTCTCCCTTCCTCTGTCTCTGTCACTGTCCCTCTTTCTCTGTCCCTCTGTCTTTTTGTCCCTCCTTCTCTCTGTCTGTATTTACATTGACATGTTTTACATTTAGCAGACGCTTTTATCCAAAGCGACTCACAACAAGTCACAATTTTTTTGCATTTACCATAGAGGAACTGTAGTGGGGGGTGAAGAGGTCTTTAGGAGGGACAGTCAGATGTAGCCTGAAGAGATGGGTCTTCAGTCTACGGCGGAAGATAGGTAGTGACTCTGCAGTCTTGACAGTAGTGGGAAACTCATTCCAGCACCGGGGCGCTAAGACAGTGAAAAGACGTGACTGATCAGCGCGACCGCTGTATCCTCGTAGAGGGGGCGGTGCCAGGTGGCCAGCCGAGGTGGAAGAACAGAGTGATCGGGCTGCTTCTCTCGTGAGGAATGGATGTATCCTTCGGATGTTGTAGAGGAAGAATCTACAGGAGCGCGCTGTCGCTGTGATGTTCGCCGCATAGGATAAGTTGTCGTCATGGATCACCCCAAGATTCTTGGCTGTCTGGGAGGAGGTCACAGTGGAGTTCTTGACTGTGATGGAGAAGTCTTGGAGAGGGCAGGCTTTCCCAGGGAGGAAGAGCAGCTCAGTCTTGTTGAGCTTGAAGTGGTGGGCTGACATCCAAGCAGAAATGTTTGCAAGACACGCAGAGACACGTGTCGCCACCTGTGAGTCAGAGGGGGGGAAAGAGGGAGTTGAGTGTCATCAGCGTAGCAGTGGTAGGAGAAACCATGAAATTACCGAGCAAAGAGATCAAAGCCCAGTTCTGAGAGGGTGGATAAGAAGGAGAGACGGTATACCGGTCTGTCCAGCAGACGGGTCGAGTTGGTTTCTTGAGAAGAGGCTTGACTCTGGCTGTCTTAAAGACAGCTGGGACAGATCCTGTGGATAGAGAGGAATTATCCAAAGCGACTTCCAACAAATACATTTGTTTAAGTCAGTGAATCATCTGTCCATCAGTCATCATAACAAAAATAAATCTATGGTAGGACCAGGGGCCGTTGGCAGTCACAATGTTAGAAGAAGGAAGAATTCCTTTTTGTTTATTTATTTATGTATTTTTACAGGAGAGAAACTTGTACAGGGGGGTAGTGGGGATGAAGAGGTCTTCAGGAGGGACAGTTAAGATGTAGCCTGAAGAGATGGGTCTTCAATCTATGGCAGAAGATAGATAGTGACTCTGCAGTCATGACAGAAGCTTGTTCTACCAGCGGGGCGCCTGGACAGTGAAAAACCATGACCAAGTAGCGCGGCTGCTGCATCCACGTAGAGGCGGCGGTGCCAGGCGGCCAGCCGAGGTGGAAGAGTGGAGTGATCGGGCAGGGGTTTGGGGGCTGACCATTGCTTGCAAGTAGGGAGGGGTTGTTCCCTTTGCCGCCCGGTAGGTGAGCACCAGGGTCTTGAATCTGATGCAAGCTGCTACCGGGAGCCAGTGAAGGGTGCGAAGGAGAGGGAGTGACATGGGAGAATTTGGGGAGATTGAACACCAGACGGGCGGCAGCGTTCTGGATGAGTTGCAGAGGCCTGATGGTGGAGGCGGGGAGACCGGCCAAGAGTGCATTGCAGTAGTCAAGGTGAGAGATCACAAGTGTTTGGACCAGAAATTGTGCTGCTTCTCTGGTGAGGATTGGACGTATCCTTCTGATCTTGTAGAGGAAGATAGAGTTCTCTACTGTGATGGAGAAGTCTTGGAGAGGGCAGGCTTTCCCCGGGAGAAAGAGCAGCTCAGTCTTGTTAAGGTTGAGCTTGATGTGGTGGGCTGACATCCAAGCAGAAATGTCTGCAAGGCACGCAGAGACACGTGTTGCCACCTGTGAGTCAGAAGGGGAGAAATACAATACATTTTGATAATACAATACATTTTGTAGGCTGTGCGAGGCTAAGTGGCAATGAGGCTAGAGGCTGTGAAATGGGTATGGGTACACTATGAATTAGAATCATTTTAAATCATTATAAATTACACTGTCAGTGCAGTGTGTGTGTGTGTGTGTGTGTGTGTGTGTGTGTGAGAGAGAGAGAGTGACAGGGGGGGGGTGGACGTCCCAGAGTCAGTGAGAGGCAGGGAGCTTGTTTGTGAGCCCCACTGCCATGGGGAAGAAACTGTTCAGGTGGCGTGAGGTTTTGGTCTTGATTGACCAGAACCTTTTGCTGGATGGAAGTCTATGGAAGAGGTGGTGACCAGGATGGGAAGGATCAGCGATGATCTTTCCTGCTCTCTTCCTGGTCCTGGAGTGTAACAGGTCTAGGAGAGATGGCAGGTTGCAGCCGATGACCTTCTTGGCTGACCGAATGGTCTGCTGCAGTCTGCCTTTGTCCTTGGCAGTGGAGGCAGCGAACCAGATGGTGATCGATGAGCTAAGGATGGACTCAATGATGGCCGTGTAGAACTCAACCATCACTTTCTGCGGCATGTTGAATTTCTTCAGCTGCCGCAGGAAGAACATCCTCTGCTGGGCCTTCTTGATGGTGGAGGTGATGTTTTCCGCCCACCTGAGGTCCTGTGAAATTATTGTCCCCAGGAATCTGAATGACTCCACAGTGTTAACAGTTGTTCCAGCTTCTTTGAGTACTGTCGTCTGGCCTCCTTAATCTCCTTGCCAAACGTGTACTTAGCCAGTCTAAACCTTTCCTTGTCTCCACTCCTGAAAGCCCTCTCTTTCTCCAAACGAAGCTGTTCCAGTCTTGCTGTGAACCAGAGCTTGTCATTGTTGTAACTCACCCTGGTGTGTGTTGGAATACATCTGTCCTCACAGAAGCTGATGTATGACGTCACAGACTGTGTATTCGTCCAGGCTGTTGGAAGCAGTCTTAAAAATGTCCCAGTCTGTGAAGCTGGAACAACTGAGGCATGGGAGGATCTGATGAAGACAAGGTCGAGCTGATTGCCTGCCTTATGAGTGGGAGGAGAGTGGGACAGGGTAAGGCCGAAGGAGGAGAGAAGGTCAAGTACTCCAGACGAGTGAAGCTTCTCCGACTGGATGTTGAAGTCACCCACGTCATTGTTCGGCCTCCCAGAATCTTCGGAAACCATTCGAAGCTAAACTTGAAGATGTTTTTCATGTTCTCTATGATGGTGTGTCCACAGGTTGCTCCATGTCCGGAACGGCAACTGCCGGTACCACTTGGGAGAGGAGACCTTCAAGCTGGCTCAGTCTTACATAGACAAACTAGCCAAACACGGCCACCAGGCCAACAAGGCCATGCCGTACGGGGAGCTGTGTGCCTTGCTCTTTGCCAAAAGCCACGATGATGAGGTAGGCATCGGACAGAATGGTTCAACATCAGTGGAGGCTGGTGAATGGAAAATGGGGAGGGCAGGCTCATTGTATGGGATGGAACTGAAGGACTTGAATTGATCAATCATGAAGGATCAGACAGTGGATCTTTAGAGGACAAGATGATGTTTTTATTGACGACAGGCGCAGACAAAACAGGCACAAAAGCAGCAGACAAGACAGGTGCCTGGGAGAAAGTTCTGGGTCAGGCATTTCTTAAAGTATAATTCTCCTGTGCATTCACAGTTATACCTGGTTCTACATCAGATTTAGCGTAAACTCTTCTCTAATTAATGCTGGACACCTGCATATGACTTCACACTCAGACAAAGAAGCTGTGTTCTGTTATCAAAAGTTAACTACATTCTTGAAGCAAAATATGTCAAACAGAGCAATAGTACACCAAAGTCAGAATCACTAAAGCCCCACTTCTATATTCTGGGCCTTGATTTACTTTGAATGGCTGCCGGGGCACTCTTAAGTTAACCTATGACCACTTTTCTCCGACCCTTCAGTCCCCCCTTCTCGATAGCGACAGCGTCATCGAGACAGAGGTCGAGTTCCCTGTTGCCCAAGTCCAGGGGGTAAGGGTAAGGGAGTCTTCACCGGCTAGCACATGGTCTTGGTCTTCCACACCCCCTGCCAGGTTACCCTCCCTGAGTTTGAAATCATACAACACCTCCGCACAGAATATGGGTGAGGGCACGACACACACCTTCACCAGGGGTAGCTTTGCCTGACCGCACCCCTTAATTTCCCCCCTTGGACCTCCCCATCTCTCCCTTTCCTGGCATGTTACTGAACACAGACCTTCACAGTGTAACTCAATGTTCCCTAATTTTCCCAAGACAAATTGGAATTACAGTTAAAGTTGATTATGCAAGCCAAATTACAATTACGATCCCTCACCTATTTCAATCAATATTCACAAAACACACAACTCGTCTTGTTATTACTCACTTCAATTGACCACCTCTGGGTTACTGGATACACAGGCTCCCTCAATTTTAACCCTTAATCCCTTAATCCAATCCGGCCAATCATTATTGGTACCCTCGATCTCCACTCGCACAGCCAACCCTGGTACGTCCGAGGGTCGACAGGTCCAATCTCTTTGGTACCCTCGATCACCCCGATCCGCCCGGCCAGTCCCGTTACGCCTGTGGGCTGACAGGTCCAACCACTGTTGCCCTGGCACGTGATCAATCAAAGGAAAAGTGTACTCATTTCACCTAGGAAGAGCTCTGTGTGTCCCACTCCCAAACAGGCACAAAAGCAGCAGACAAGACGGGTGCCTGGGGGAAAGTTTTGGATCAGCCAGTTCTCCCAGGTACCTGTCTTGTCTGCTGCTATTGTGCCGGTCTTATCAATAAAAACATCATCATTGTACTCTGAAGATCCACCATCTGATCCTTCATTATTGATCACTTCGAGTCCTTCAGAACAGAATGAGGAATGGTATCAAACACGTGTTTGATGCCATTCCTCATTCCGTTCCAAGCATTACAATGAGCCTGTCCTCTGATCTCTACCTCCACCATCCTCCACTGTTCAATATGCATTCCTGCAGCACAAGAATAACAAAATGTGGGACTCTTCCCAGAATTCCAGCTATCGTTTGTTTATTTGGGAATGTGCTGTTGTCAGCCATTGTTTTGGGCTACAACAGGAAGTTAGCAGGACTGATTCCTGTCTAGTAACGTTGTTGGTTCTCTCCCCACGGTCTGTTAGGCTTACAGGTGGTGTATTGAGGCTATGAAGGAGATCACGCCGGGCCTGCCTGTCAAGGTGGTGGTGGATGTCCTCAGACAAGCCTCCAAGGGTACAGTGGACAACCTCATTAAGACGTTGTTTTGATGTTATGAGGTCTTAGGAATGTTATACTGAAATCTTATTCCTTGCAGAGTGCAGTGTCTTCAGGGACATGCACAAGGGGCGCGAAGGGGGGAAAAAACCCTGCCTCTTTGCCCTGCCACTCACCCTCCTGGGCGGCACCTGTCCTTACATGGGTCTGTGCACATCCCCAAGTGTCTTATTAACAAGTTATTGAAATGATATATTTGCTTAAGGACAATGTGTCACTCCTATTCCTTTCCTGCCATTCAGTGTGGACAGTACAGTACAGTGCACCCCCCCACACACACATGGATTTGAATGGAATTAAAGGGACAGTTCACCCAAATCACGTATTTGGTTCCTTGATTTAAGTTTGTCATTGTCAGTTGAGATATGTGATTCTGTAATTTGGGTGAACTATCCCTTTTAAATCCCTGTAGGGAGGTGCAACATGTTCACACTTTTAATAATAATTGTCGTAGCCATTTTGATATTTTGACATTAATATGCATAGTCATGCCCTTAAGAATATTATTCTTTAGTTATTCTATAATTATTCTTTAGTGATTTTGAATGTATATGACTGTTTACTCTTAGTTTTACGGTAAAGAATATACGTCACTAGTATGCCTTTGGGTGGAAGGGGAATTGGTAACGCAAATGTCGGGTCAGGTGACGGTGGTTGCAAACTATTTTTTGACCACTTTTCTCACTTTTGCAAGCTTTTGATCATCTGTGGAATATCTAAGTTAACTTTCGTTTACCTTACAATATTGCTGGAATTATCAAGTCATTTTGATTCATCTTTTGTGGCAATAAATGGATATAATTTTCTAAAGAATGTGTCAGAAGTGCGGTTGAAAAGGACCACCTGTTCACTCGATCCACGGCCTTAATTTGGATTTTAAGAAACTTTGTAAGGCCGATACAATAATAATAATAATAATAATAATAATAATAATAATAATAATATTACATTTATAAAGCACTTTTCATTATACAAGAATAATGTCAAAGTGCATAAAATAAAAGATAAAATAAAAAAATGGTCAAAACTAATATATCATACAATATCATGAAAGCAGCAATCAAAGTCTTGGAGGAAGGGTAGGAAAAACTTTGGGAAAAAGGTGTACAATTCCACAGTGTACTGTGTCTGACCCATGATATGGAGAGGAGCCTGGACTAGTATTGTTCAGTCTGGTTGTGTCAAGGAGCACAGGACAAAGCATTGTAAATAAAGTCGATGGTGAGTCATTGGACATTGTTTGACTGTCAACACAGGCTTGTGTGGTGAAGAGGGAGTTCAGAAAGGCAGAACAACTGATCAAACATGCAGTCTTTCTGGCAAGGTAAATCACTGTTTATCTCTTCTTCTTCTTCTTTTCCTTCTTCTCCTCCTCCTTGCTACACAATCAACGCCACCGATTTAAATGGTCTTCATCTCTCCATTCATGATTGCACCTCTTCTGTATTTCAGGGAACATTTTGGACACAAGCATCCCAAATACTCGGACACACTGTTAGATTATGGGTTTTACTTATTGAACGTAGATAATATCTGCCAATCAGTTGCCATTTACCAGGTGGGTCCCTCCATGTTCTCGATGTATACGTTGTCTAAAGTTATACTGTATTGGTTTGTGTCATGCTGAAATTATACAATCCCTACACGGTCCATTGTCAAACATATTATAATCTCACAAATGTGTAATGTAATGCCATTCCTCATTCCATTCCATGCATTACAATGCACCTGTCCTCCGATTTCTACCTCCACCAGCCTTCCCTGGTTCCATTCTATGTTCCATAACATATGTTCCTCTTCCTCCTCAGAAGGCCCTGGATATCCGGCAGTCTGTCTTTGGGGGGCAGAACATCCATGTAGCGACTGCACACCAGGACCTAGCCTACTCCTCGTATGTACACCAGTACAGCTCCGGGAAATTCGACAACGCTCTGTGAGTACACCCTTCTGGACTATTCCTGAACTGACTGACTGACCTGCTAAGTACATGATGGAGATAGTCTTCTTCTGGCATGCCTAAAAGGGAATATAAGCTTGTAAATATATAGCTTGTAAACAAACACTTCAAAACATAGTTAAAACTATCATTTTGATCTCATGATTGGTCAGTCCTTGCATCCATAGCTCCGTGTATGCATTTGAGAGTGGTTATATTTTTACAGCCCTAACCCTCAGTTGTTAACCAAATAAAGTGGTAGGGAGAGAATGCTTTGTTATGGTTTGAATCCCAGATTGCCCCTTTAAGGCGAACCTCTAAGGCAGTTTATTTTCAAGCAATAACACACAAGAGGGTGATTTATCCTGGTTTGAGCACAGCTGTCCTCCATGAGGAGGTGCAGCCGAAATATTTTTTTTCAAATATGCGTTTTCTCAGAAATGTTTGTCGTCTTTATGTTCTCAGGAGTGTTGCTGTGACTGTACTCTTACCCAAGCATCCTCCTCTGTGGGGTTTGTCTGGTTGTCAGGTTCCATGCTGACCGTGCCATAGACATCATAACTCACATTCTCCCAGAGGACCATCTACTGCTGGCTTCCTCTAAAAGGGTCAAAGGTGAACACTCCACCCCACTACTGTCTGTGTGTGCGCCAGGGGAGACTGGTGGAGGTAGAAATCAGAGGACGCACTCACTGTAGTGCATAGAATGGAATCAACAAACACGTGTGTTTGATACCATTCCTCATTCCATGCATTACAATGAGCCCGTCCTCCGATTTCTGCCTCCATCAGCCTCCACTGGTGTGGGTGTACACGTCTGTGTGTGTACACGTGAATACAGTGTGCATATCAAACATGTGTCCTAACCATGAATCACCCCCCCCCCTCTCCCAGCTCTGATCCTGGAGGAGATTGCTATCGACTGCCACAACAAGGAGACTGAATAGCGCCTCCTGCAGGAAGCCCACTACCTGCATCTCTCCTCTCTGCAGCTGGCCAAGAAGGCCTTCGGAGAGTTCAACGTCCAGACGGCCAAGCACTACGGCAACCTGGGACGCCTCTACCAGTCCATGAGGAAGTTTAAGGTCAGACTGACTAAAGCACTCCTGGGGAGGGGGGCGGGAGTTGCAGACAACACAGTAAAGCAGAATGGAACACATTTGGGATTGAGTGAGTGGTGAAGCCTGTTCTCCAGTCTAAGTAAGTTAGTCTAATCTTGTTTAAAGTCAGTGTGCTGTTGGTAGCTTGTGTATTTGCCTTAATCTCAGGAACCTAGTTTCAATTGGAAGCCAGCTGTTTGAAGTCAATTGCTGTGAAGTGCTGTCAATCTCCAGTGGGAGGGCCTGACACTGTCCTGCAAGGATCACCTTGGACCACGACTAATAGATTTGGGATTGAGTGAGTGGTGAAACCTGTCTGGTCGTTAACTGATCGTCAGGTGGGAGGGGCTGCTACCCTGCTAGTCATCAGCAATCACAGAATCTGTATTTATATTGTGACGATCACAGAGCGACAGCCTCTGTGACAGCCTCCTGACACAAAGACGAAGGAGTCAATCTGTGGAGTTCATCGAGGAAAGCCAAACTACGAAGTATTTTTATTCTACTTGCTTGTTTTTTCACTACTCTGAGTGTATTGAGTGCTACCTACATTTTGTATTGCCCACAAACCCTCTATCTCTATAGCGGCAAATATCACAATGTGCTTCCTCCCCATTCCTGTTATTTCATCCATCAGGGGGACACATCAACGCTACACCACCACTCGCAACCCTTCCAATCTAATCTACCCACCATGCTCAACTGACCACGACCTCACTGTCACGGAGGACTTTGGAACTGCCAGTCAGCGGTCCAGAAAGCAGAGGCTGTCTCAGCCTATGCCTGCTTCATGTCCCTCCACTTCCTTGCTCTCACAGAGACATGGATTACACCGGAAAACACAGCTACTCCGGCAGCCGGAGTTGTATTGTTGTAAGTCGCTTTGGATAAAGGCGTCTGCTAAATGCCATAAATGTAAAATGTAAATGGATAACACAGCTACTCCGGCAGCCCTCTCTGATGCCTACTCCTTTTCTCATTCCCCTAGACCAGGGGTGCCCAATACGTCGATTACGATCGACCGGTCGATCGCGAGAGTAGTACGGGTCGATCGCGTGACATTAAATTTTTTTTTTTTTTACGACGGACATTTGTGCTTCAGCACGGTACGAGGCAATTGAGCCAGTGTGAGTGCGCCACTTGATTGACGTACAATGCGGCCAGTCTGAGATCGCTTCTCTTCTACGGGTCACGTGTCCCCATGCATTCGCATGTATATATTTCGCAATATATATTTAACATTTTTTAATGTAGGTAGATCATTTTGACCTGGTCATTTTGAAAGTAGCTCGCAAGCCGAAAAAGTGTGGGCACCACTGCCCTAGACTCTCTGGTCGAGGAGGAGGAACAGGACTCCTCATCTCGCCTAAGTGGTCACATAATGTCCTTCCCCTTCACACCTGTCCATATCCACCTTCAAATTCCATGCTGTTTCTGTCACCTCCCCTGTCAAACTTCATATTGTTGTTACCTATCGTCCACCAGGTCAGCTTGGCCACTTCTTAGATGAGGTGGATGTTCTTCTCAGCTTCTTCCCTGAGGACGGCACACCGCTCACACTACTGGGTGACTTCAACATCCAGTCGGAGAAGCTTCACTTGTCTGGAGCACTTGACCTTCTCTCCTCCTTCGGCCTTACCCTGTCCCACTCTTTTCCGACTCATAAGGCGGGCAATCAGCTCGACCTTGTCTTCACCAGATCCTCCCATACCTCAAACCTCACTGTTACCCCTCTTCCGGTTTCTGATCATCATTTTGTATCCTTCTCCCTTCCTCTCAAGTCCTTCCCCTCCCAGTCAGTCTCTATCCACTGTATCCTCTCGTCGCAACCTGCGTACCCTCTCATTCACCGCTCTCTCTTCCTCTGTCTTATCTGCCCTACCCTCTGTTGAATCCTTCTCCCTTCTATCCACTGATGCAGCCTCCTCCACCCTCCTGTCCACTCTTTCCTCACACTTCGACTCTCTCTGTCCACAGACCTCAAGGCTGGCACAATCCTCTCCACGCACTCCCTGGCTGTCAGAAACCCTGCAAGCTTGTAAAATAGGGCTCCGGGCAGCTGAGAGGAAATGGAGAAAAACTGGCCTCCCTGATGACCTAGAACCTTATCGCTCTCTCCTCCTCAACTACACCTCATCTGTATCAGCTGCTAAAGTTTCTTACAACCATTCCAAAATTCAGTCCTCTGCCTCTGACCCAAGGAAACTTGTTACGAGTGGGGGCAGTGTGGTGGACCCAAAAGCGAAGAGATACTCAGAACACAGGCGCGAAGTGTACTTATAGGTGTATTTAATAATAAAGGATGGGGACACGGGAACAAACAAAACACTGGGAGTAAGGACAAAATGAGGAGGAGAACAACGCTCCGTAATAGAAATACTCTCTACACAAGCGGCAGATAAACTGGACGAGGAATACAGGAACGGGGGAAACAGGTAAGGTAGGTCAACAGACAGGTACTTACAAAACAACAGGGAGAATCTCAGACAGGGACATGAGGGAACACACAGGTTAAATAGTAAGCAGGGACAGACAACACAGGTGAAGGGGATTAGGGAGAATCCCGGCTGATTGGGAGGGATTGACCCGTGTGGCCAGAGGGGGAGCCAGAGTCACCAGACAGAGCCCTCAGGCGTGACAGAAACTGTTCTCCACATTTTCCTCACTCCTCAACTCACCTCCTCCCCCTCCTCCCTCCTCTCTGTCTGCCCATGACTTTGTCACCTACTTTGAAAAGAAGGTTGATGACATTAGCAGCTCCTTCCCTCTACCGCTCACCAACAATGCTACCTTTCCTCCCAAACCCACTGTGCAATGCCCAGTCTCTGGTTTATCAGATTTCTACCCCCTCTCCCCTGATGATGTTCTAAAACTGGTCACATCCAAGTGGGCAACCACCTGCCCCCTCGATCCTATCCCCTTCCCCTTTCTCCAATCCATCTCCAAAGACCTCCCTCCATTCCTTACCACCTTAATCAATTCCTCTCAATCCACAGGATCTGTCCCAGCTGCCTTCAAAACAGCCAGAGTCAAGCCTCTTCTCAAGAAACCAACTCTTGACCCATCTGCTGTCCATAACTACAGACCGGTATCCCTTCTCTCCTTTTTATCTAAAACCCTTGAACGTGCTGTCTCTAACCAACTGTCTCACTATCTCCTTCAGAACAACTTCCTTGACCCTCACCAATCCCACTTTAAAGCTGGGCACTCTACTGAAACTGCTCTCCTCGCTGTCACGGAGGCCCTCTACTCCGCTCGAGCTTCCTCCCTTCTCCTCTGTTCTCATTCTTCTGGACCTGCATTCGACACAGTAAACCACCCGATCCACAAAAAGAAGGCACAAGGCGTAATGGGCGCCGAAACCAAGAAACCAGTTCCATACAGAGCCACACCAGAACCACTTCCAGTGCTGAGACCTCAGGGACAAGAGCAACCCACCGTACCTGTAGTTCAGGTGTATATCCAGCAGCCCCAGCAGTGTAAGCCATGGAAGGGCAGAAAGAGACCCCAAGGACGGTTCCAAAGAACAAACCCAAAAGGTCCATCTGACATGTGCTGGAGATGTCAAACATCAGGACATTTCCAAAGGGATTGTACTAATCCGAAATCGAGGGAGAATAGTAAACAGGGCTATGGTCAGCAGCAGCAGAGGCCTCCACAAGGACCGGCCAACCCATATAGGGGACTATATTATGGTTACTAGGGATGCCCAGAGAATCCGAAAAGGGAGGGTCAGCTTCCAGTATTAACCACAGAAGCTGATTAAGAACCAATGCTGTAGGTTCAAATAGAAGACAGGAAACAGAGCCACAACCCTGCCCATACTGACCTCTGACCAGTCACCGGTGAATCTCTTGGGGAGGGATGCATTATGCATGCTGGGGATGAAAATATGGTGTTCCCCAGAAGGTGTATATGTAGATAATATGGCAATAAAGATACAAGAAATACCAATAACTGCAAGCGCAAATGATTACTGGTTAGGGGAAATAAATTATGAAATAGAGCAAAATTGGTTAAGATGGGGAGAATTTATTGAAGCCCAATTGCCAGATGCAAAAAGACCACGATTTGACTTAAAGAACAAATCTGGCAGGAGCAAACCAAAAATCTGGTTGTCCCATTAATGTCACAATATATTATAGGGGGAAAACAGGGAGCAGCTATGCAAATGGATGAATCAGAATTCGTACAAAAATGGTATAATATACCTAATGCCTCTCCTCATGTGTCATTAATGGTAAATAAAGGGTATAGAGCAAGAGACTTGGGACCAATGATGAGAACCGCATTAAAAAGTAATTGGAAAGAAACAAGTAACCCATTGGTAAAACATTCTGCAGGCAAGGAATTCATAAAATGATATATACCACAGGAAGTAGCCATATTGGTTAAACGACAGGGTCAGATGAAAAAAAAGTCAGATAATCAATTAATAGAACCAATGACGCAGTTAGAGGATATAATACGCATGCAACAGATGGCAGGGCCGTTTGAGCAATCCACGTGGCTCCGAAGGGGGGCGAAGGTGGACTCTACAGGAATGTGGAGATCATATGAGGGTACTATAGTGGCACCTACGGTGCTACTGGGGATTTTGATCACTGGTGCGCATGGTTTTGACCATTGCGCAAGGGGTGAAGTTGTGAGAAAGATACAAATCCAAGGGTATTGGGCACCCTATTTACAGGTAATGGTAGAAAATGCATTTAAACATTTGGTAATGGACTATGGAGACATGATAAAAAAGGTCAATGGGAAAAGATACATGTACAATTTCGTTTTTTTTTTTTTTTTAAGAGAAGTGATACCCAGATTGGGAATACCTAATGAGATTAGCTCAGTTAACGGTGCAGAATTTATTCAGAAAACTGTGAAACAAGTCATACAGCAGTTAAGAATAAAGCAAATATTGGGTTGTGTCTACCATTCACAATCACAAGGAATGGTAGAAAGAATAAATGGTACCCTCAAAACAAAGCTGAATAAGATATGTGCAAGCACAAAGCTTGACTGGGTAGATGCCTTGCCACTTGCATTGATGAATTATCGCATGCAGACTAACAGAAACACGCATTTAACACCGCATGAAATGCTTACGGGTCGACCCATGCCAGTGCTAACAATAAGAGGACCTTACAAAGGACCACCACTTGAACAACGCCAGATAGAATTGAAACAATATATTAATTGATTAACTGAGATACACAAAGTTATATGTTCACAGGAAAAAGACAAGCAGCTGGAGCCGGAGACACCCCTGCCCAATCCGAGAACTCCAGGAGACCAGGTGTACATCAAAGTCTTCAGAAGGAAGTGGAACGAGCCAAGGAGAGAGGGACCATACGAGGTAGTGAGAGCCACCCCCACTGCAATACAAGTCCGAGGTAGCCTAACCTGGTACCACTTGAACCACGGCACCAGGGTCCCGAGGCAAGAACTCAGGCAAACCAGAGAAGAAGACGAAGGAATGGGTGAGATCGTACAGGAGCACAGAGGAAATGAGGGCACAGACTTTGGGAAATTAGATTGGTTTGACAACATCCTAGGATCATGGGGAGGAATGTTGGCGAAAATGGGAATAATGGTTGTGATAGTGATTGTAGTGTTAGGACTGTTATTTTGTTGTACAGTCATGAGAAAAAGTTAGGACACCCCCCAAAATATTAAGTTATTCTCTTAAAAATATGGACATATCAATATGTTATCTTCTTTCTAACAATGTCTATAGATAAAGGGGATGTAATTGAACAAAAAACTATGAAAATGTAACTTTGTAATCATTTATTTAACGAAAAATTAACAATAATGCCAATTCCTACTGAGGAAAAAGTTAGGACACCCTATGCCCTAATAGCTAGTATTGCCCCCCTTGGCTGAAATAACCTCAATTAGACGTTTCTTATAACTGTCTACAGGTCTCTGACATCAATTGGGAGAAAGTTTTTCCCACTCCTCCTTGCAGAATTCTTTCAGCTGTGTGATGTTCGAGGGGTGTCTTGCATGCACAGCCAGTTTCAAATCAATCCACAGCATCTCAATAAGATTAAGATCCGGGCTTTGACTTGACCATTCCAGAACTCTCAATTTATTTTTCTTGAGCCATTCCTTGGTAGATTTACTGGAATGTTTTGGGTCATTGTCATGTTGCATGGTCCACATCTGCTTCAGCTTCAACTTTCGAACAGATGGTCTCACATTTTCCTCAAGCACCCTCTGATACAATACAAAATTCATAGTGGATTCTATGATGGTGAGCTGACCAGGCCCTGCTGCAGAAAAGCAGCCCCAAACCATGACATTTCCACCCCCATGCTTCACAGTTGGTATGAGGTTCTTGTTCTCAAATGCTGTCTTGGTTTTGTGCCAAACATGTCTACTCTTACTGTGCCCAAATAGTTCAACTTTGGATTCATCTGTCCAAAGCACATTGTTCCAGAAGTTCTGGTCTTTCTCTAGGTGTTCTCTGGCAAACTTTAGTCTTGCCCTGATGTTTTTTTTTGACAGCAGGGGTTTCCTCCTTGCACACCTCCCATGTAATGCAAACTTGTTCAGTCTCTTTCTTATGGTGGATGCATGTACTTTGACATCAATTGTGGCAAGAGATACCTGTAGGTCTCGTGATGACATTCTGGGATTGTTGGAGACTTCTTTAAGCATCTTTCGGTCAGCTCTTAGGCTGAACTTGCTTGGGCGGCCTGACCTGGCCATGTTGGTGGTGGTTTTAAATGTTCTCCACTTGTAAATTATTTTCCGGACAGTGGAATGGCCAATTTCGAATAGTTTGGAGATCTTTTTATATCCCTTCCCAGACTCATATGCATCTACAATTTTTCTTCTGAAGGCCTCAGAGAGCTCTTTTGATCTCGCCATGGTGATGCAACTCACTTCAACAATCAAGAGCAAACCAAACTAAATATCTGAGGCTTAAATAGGACAGGCTCCTCCAAAATCCTCTGTAACGATGTTCTAATCATTTGCACCTGATGTGGTGCTCTTTATTATAATTTTAGGCATTTTAAGTGGAACTAAATGTCCTCACAAGAAGATTGCATTTCTATTAATTACATTTTACCAATCATTTTTTAAATAATTTGTTTCAGTTGTATTTGTTTAGTTATATTACCTCAATTTTTCAATATTGTTCAAATGAATATCAAATGTCCATATGTTTGAATATGTTGAAGAAGACAAAGGTTTTCATAGGGTGTCCTAATTTTTTTCTCATGACTGTATAATGCCTGTTTTGAGATCCTTCTTTATACAGAGCACAATTCAGCAGATGAATGTACCCAGAGGGATAGTTCCGATAGCACTCAACAGAATGGGAGGCCACCTAGACCTATATCCTGTTCTCAACTGGGGAGGCAGCAGTGAGTCACCTCCGATGATGACAAGATCGTCTAGACTCCCAGCCAGGACTAGCAAGCGCTAACAGCTACACCTACATGGGAGGAACATGGCCACAATCATCAAGGAAGACGAAACCCTGGCCATACAAGGACTATATTCCCTTTGGGAATATTGACAATTTGAATGGAAATTGATGTGTTTTAAGGTGTTATGTGTAACAATTATTGTGTGTAGTACTGATAGAATGACCATGTTGAATGTATGCATAGAGGCACAATGGGATGGCCATGGTTCAGAGACAGGGAATGGTCCCCTAAAGGATAAAGTCCCATTATAGGTTGATGTGTTGTTTTACTTTTTATTAACAATTTGTGTAGTCATTTAAATGTGTAGGAAGTTGTTGCTCATGGGGACAGTTGCTCATTTGCAGACCTGTAAAGTGGTTGCTCAATGATGATTGGATAAGGTGAGAACCGTGGGGGAATTTTCCTAAATATGAGGCTGGGTTTTTCGCCCCCACCTATAAAAGAGGCGTGTCCCCAAGAGCTAATAGAATGTCATACTGTTGATGCCATACATGTTATGTTTGCTTCTGTGATTTGCGTATGTATGTTGTCTTAGATCACTTACCTGTTTTATTAGTATATCATTTACAACTTATTAATATAGGATGTGGGACTATTAAGTCCCAAAGGGGGGAGTATATGGTAAATTAAAAGACATATAAGGGTTGTAATCCCACACCTAGGGGAAAAGGTCACAAGAAAACAGATGGTCTTAAGAATGTTTGAAGAGTGCAATTAAGGAGGGGTGAGGTTAAACCAAGGGCTGACTAGAGGGTATGAACACAATGGAGTACAATAGATCAAAGCTGCAGAAACAGGATAGGTGAGTAATAAACACAGTTGTAAACAGCCAGGACAGATGGCTTTTGTAAATAGCCTAGGTCAATTGATCTCTCCACAGACTGACCGACGCCACGTCAGGTGGGAGTAGCCCCTGGATGACGAAATGTAGTTCTTAAATATCATTGGTGTAAGTAGACAGGAATTTGAATGAAGGGCGTTGACCTGTGTGATGTTTATAAAAGGACAAGTAACGGAAGTGGAAGGGGTTCAACTCTGCAAACCTGACCCGGCTTCTTTCTCTGTGAATAAAGTCTCTGGATGAATCAACAGCTCTGGTTAACGGTATTTTATTTCAAAATACCATGACTTAAATTCTACTACACCCGCTGGTGGAATGAGCTTCCCACTACTGTCAGGACTGCAGAGTCACTACCGATCTTCCGCCGTAGATTGAAAACCCATCTCTTCAGGCTGCATCTTAACAGTCCCTCCTAAAGACCTCTTCACCCCCACTACCCCCCCTGTACTAACCCTAACCCCAACCCTAGAGACCTCTTCACGCCCACTACCCCCCTGTACAAGCTCTCTCCTGTTAATAAAAAAAAAAAAAAAGGCTTCTATTGATTACTTTGTCTTATGATGACTGTTGGATAGATGATTCACTTACTTAAACAAATGTATTTGTTGTAAGTCGCTTTGGATGAAGGCGTCTGCTAAATGCCATAAATGTAAATGTAAATGTCTTGCAATGGCCATAATAGTATGGCCTGAAGTATTTTGCAAATACACTCACCGGCCACTTTATTAGGTACACCTTGCTAGTACCGGGTTGGACCCCCTTTTGCCTTCAGAACTGCCTTAATTCTTTGTGTCATAGATTCAACAAGGTGCTGGAAACATTCCTCAGAGATTTTGGTCCATATTGACATGATAGCATCACGCAGTTGCTGCAGATTTGTCGGCTACACATCCATGATGCAAATCTCCCGTTCCACCACATCCCAAAGGTGCTCTATTGGATTGAGATCTGGTAACTGTGGAGGCCATTGGAGTACAGTGAACTCATTGTCATGTTCAAGAAACCAGTTAGAGATGATGTGAGCTTTGTGACATGGCGCGTTATCCTGCTGGAAGTAGCCATCAGAAGCTGGTCATAAAGGGATGGACATGGTCAGCAACAATACTCAGGTAGGCTGTGGCGTTTAAACTATGCTCAATTGGTACTAAGGGGCCCAAGGTGTGCCAAGAAAATATCCCTCTCACCATTACACCACCACCACCAGCCTGAACCGTTGATACAAGATCCATGCTTTCATGTTGTTTACGCCAAATTCTGACCTAACCAACTGAATGTTGCAGCAGAAATTGAGACTCATCAGACCAGGCAACGTTTTTCCAATCTTCTATTGTCCAATTTTGGTGAGCCCGTGTGAATTGTAGCCTCAGTTTTCTGTTCTTAGCTGATAGGAGTAGCACCCGGTGTGGTCTTCTGCTGCTGTAGCCCATCTGCTTCAAGGTTCAACGTGTTGTGCATTCAGAGATGGTCTTCTGCATACCTTGGTTGTAACAAGTGGTTATTTGAGTTACTGTTGCCTTTCTATCATCTCGAACCAGTCTGGCCATTCTCCTCTGGCATCAACAAGGCATTTTCGCCCAGAGAACTGCCACTCACTGGATATTTTCTCTTTTTCTGACCATTCTCTGTAAATCCTGGAGATGGTTGTGCATGAAAATCCCAGTAGATCAGCAGTTTCTGAAATACTCAGATCAGCCCATCTGGCACCAACAACCATGCCACGTTCAAAGTCACTTAAATCACCTTTCTTCCCCATTCTAATGCTCGGTTTGAACTTCAGCAGGTTGTCTTGACCATGTCTACATGCCTAAATGCATTGAGTTGCTGTCATGTGATTGGCTGATTAGATATTTGCATTAACGAGCAGTTGAACAGGTGTACCTAATAAAGTGGCCGGTGAGTGTATATTTGACCCAGGTTTCTAAGATGTACACGTGAACAACCAAATCTGGTTTAGTGTTTTATACAAGAGACTGCAGTAATGTCTTTAATGGAATGTTTCATTAATGTACATAATTCAAAAAGCTACAGTTAACTGCATACATGTAGGACAATATAGGACTCCAGCGACAAACATGGATCAAGCACAGCAGTGAATGAACCATAATGATGGGAGATATGATATTGTTCTCTGTGCCTCCTTAAAGGAAAATAAAGTACGTCCAATGTTCTTTTGTAAAAAGTGTTAGATTTTGTTATCCATTATATATACAGTGCCCTGCATAAGTAGTGTGAAGCATTTTATCTTCTTTTGGCTCGAAATCAAACCATTACTATGTTGTAGAGATTCTCAGCTTTTATTTGATGATATGTGTGTACATATTGGTTTCACCATTCAGAAATAAAAAACACTTTTTTATGCATAGTCCCCCTATTTCAGAGTACCCAAAAGTGATGGGACAATTGGCATGACAGGTGTTTCCATCACATCATGTGTGCAGTCATAAGACAGCTCTCAATGTCTAGTATAGATTCTAAGCTTTACGTTTGCCTTTGGAGTCTGCTATTAGTGTCTGTCAACATGAGGACCAAATCAATCAGAAACATAACCAAAACCTTAAACTTACCAAAATCAACAGTTCAGAACATTGTTAAAAGCAAAGAAAGCACTGGTGGGCTCAGAAATCGCAAACGGCCTGGTAGGCCAAGAAAGACTTCCACAGTGGATGACTGAAGAATGCTCACAATGGTGAAGAAAACCCCCAAAACAACTGTCCCACAGATCAGGAACACTCTCTAGGAGGTAAGCGTGAATGTCAGACTACCATTCACAGAAGACTACACCAGCAGAGGCTACACTGCAAGGTGCAAAACATTAGTTAGCCACAAAAACAGGATGGCCAAGTTACGGTTTGCCAAAAAGTACCAAAAAGAGCCTGCAGGGTTCTGGAAAAAAGGTATTGTGGACAGATGAGACAAAGATTAACATGTACCAGAGTGGTGGCAAAACAAAGTGTGGAAAAAAATAGAACTGCCCAATATCCACAGCATACCACCTCATCTGTGAACTATGGTGGATGGTAGTGATGGGAAACAAAGCTTTCTGATGCATTGAAGCTTTCCAGCCAATTGTATCGAAAATAGGTTAATTACTCCAGGCTTTGATCAACACAGTGTACACTAGTGGCACCTGCTGGTCAAAATAATTTAGAGCAGCCAAATTATTATAGATAGATAGGTACTTAGATACTTTATTGATCCCTGAGGGGAAATTAAGGCGTTACAGCAGTTCACATCACAAACAACAACAACAAAATAGAGTGACAATAGAATAATAGAATAAAACAAAATAGACATCTGAAACATTATATAGAGTAAGAACAGTCCAGTATGATTTAACATCCCCCAACCTGACTCTGATCACCCCGATCGAGCCAGCCAGAGGAGGAGTTGTACAGTCTTATTGCGGCAGGCAGGAAAGATCTCCTAGAGCGCTCCTTAGTGCAGCGTGGTTGTAGTAATCTGTTGCTAAAGGAGCTTCTCTGCTCTGCCACAGTGTCATGTAGGGGATGGGAGGGATTGTCCATGATGGCCAGGAGTTTGGTCCTCATCCTCCTATTGGCCACATCCTCCACAGTGTCCAGGGACACCGAGAACAGAACCAGCTTTCCTAATAAGCTTGTTCAGCCTCTTGGTGTCACCTTCCTTGATGTTGCCCCCCCAGCATACCATCGCGTACAGCACTGCGCTGGCCACCACTGACTGGTAGAACATGTTCAGCAGAGTCCTGTACACGCCAAAGGACCTGAGCCTCCTCAGGAAATAAAGCCGTCTCTGGCCCCTCTTGTACAGGACATCTGTGTTACCAGTCCAGTCCAGTTTATTGTCCAGGTGCACCCCCAGGTACTTATAGCTATGGACCACCTCCACATCCTCTCCCAGGATGGAAACAGGAGACAGGGGGATCCTAGTCCTCCTAAAGTCCACCACCATCTCCTTTGTCTTGCTAATGTTGAGTAGCAGGTGGTTCTGCTCACACCACTCAACAAAACTGTCCACCAGTCCTCTGTACTCGGTCTCCTGACCTCCACAGATACCTGCAGATGGCAAGTATCTGTGTTGTGCCTGATGGCCGAGGTATAGAGGGTGAAGGGAGCCAGAACTGTCCCCTGGGGGGCGCCAGTGCTGCTCACCACCCAGTACCACCTCACATCCCTGCAGCCGTACAAACTGTGTCCTGTTGGTCAGGTAGTTCATAATCCAGGAAACAATGGGGGAGTCCACCTGCATCCTCAGCAGCTTATCCGCAAGTAGTAAGGGCTGAATGGTGTTAAATGCACTGGAGAAGTCAAAGAACATGACCCTCACAGTGCTGCCAGCCTTATCGAAATGGGAGTGAGCTCTGTGTAGCAGGTAGATGATGGCATCATCCACACCAATGTCTGCCTGGTAGGCAAACTGCAGGGGGTCGAAGGGTGTCTTCACCAGGGGCCTCGTGTGCTAGCACCAGTCTTTCTATTGTCTTCATGATGTGGGATGTTAAGGCGACCGGTCTATAGTCATTCAGAACACTGGGGTTCATTTTTGGTACCGGTACCAGGCAAGATGTTTTCCACATTCATGGGACCTTTTCCAGACTGAGGCTCAGGTTAAAGAGGTACTGGAGTACTCCACACAGCTGGTCCGCGCAGACTTTGAGCACCCTCGGGCTCACACCGTCAGGGCCCGCAGCCTTCTTGGTGCAGAGTTTCCCCAGGTCTCTCTTCACCTGAGCCGTACTGATGAAGACACTGGAGCGGGGGGGTCATTGGCTGTGGCAGTGGTGTCGGGGGTGATGACGTCCCACACACCATAGTGCGGAGACAGCACTGTAATAGTTGGTTCGTTGGAGTATAATTATTATTTATGTGTGAAAAAAATAAATTATCAGACTTTCCAAGATTTAAAACATTTGTGTGGAACAACACTGCGTATGCCTTCACTGGATAGAATAATATAATACAATAGAAGCACACAACTTCCAACAGCTGTCTGTCTCCTATACAACAACCCTGGAAATGAGCAGGGTTTCACCTCCCTCTTATTCTCAAACGTAACCAATATCAAACCAATCAGGTGGTAGTGTGACGAAACGAAGCTTCAGGCATCGTTGATGATGTGTTTCTGGCAAAGCGATACAAGCATCGGGGCAATGTTTCGAATAAACTGCTCAGCGAGTTCGACGCAAGCTTCGAGCTTTGGTTTCACTAGTGGATGGGGGTGTTATGGCTTGGGAATGTATGGCTTCCAGTGGAACTGGCTCATTTATCTTCATTGATGATGTAACTGCTGACAGCAGCAGCAGGATGAATTCTGAAGAAAACCCTATTGAACATGCATTTAATTTGCTGAAGAGGAGACTAAGGCAAAACGTCCTCAAAACAAACAACTGAAGATAGCTGCAGTACAGGCCTGGCAGAGCATCACCAGAAAAGATAACCAGCGTCTTGTGGGGTCAATGGGTCACAGACTTCAGGCAGTTAGTGCATGCAAAGAATTGTTGACCAAATACTCATCATGAGTGCTTCATTTGGACATTTGATAAATCTGTCACCCATCCTGTTCTTGGTCAGCGCAGATAAAGCGCAGCACGCTCCTGTAGATTCTTCCTCTACAACATCAGAAGGATACATCCATTCCTCACCAGAGAAGACCCACAACTTTTGGTCCAAACACTTGTGATGCATCGCCTTGACTACTGCAATGCACTCTTGGCTGGTCTCCCCGCCTCCACCATCAGGCCTCTGCAGCTCATCCAGAACGTTGCCACCCGTCTGGTGTTCAATCTCCCCAAATTCTCCCATGTCACTCCCCTCCTCCGCACCCTTCACTGGCTCCCAGTAGCAGCTCGCATCAGATTCAAGACCCTGGTGCTCGCCTACCGGGCGGCAAAGGGAACAGCTCATCCCTACTTGCAAGCAATGGTCAGCCCCCAAACCCCTGCCCAATCACTCCGCTCTTCCACCTCAGCTGGCCGCCTGGCACCGCCGCCTCTATGTGGATGCAGCAACCGCATTACTCGGTCACAGCTTTTCACTGTCCAGGCGCCCCGCTGGTGGAACGAGCTTCCCACTGCTGTCATGACTGCAGAGTCACTACCAATCTTTCGCCGTAGATTGAAGACCCATCTCTTCAGGCTACATCTTAACGGTCCCTCCTAAAGACCTCTCCACCCCCACTAGCCCCCTGTACAAGTTTCTCTCCTGTTAATAAAATAAATAAATAAAAAAGTAATTTTTCCTTCTTCTAGCATTGTGACTGCCTATGGCCCCTGGTCCGAGCATTCATTACTTTATCTTATGATGTTATGTTCCACGTAGGTTTGTCTGTTCTGTTTTCCCTCTTCCTTTATAGGGCGACATCACCACTCCCATTTGCTGCACCTGCTGCCAATCATCCTAATCACCTGCCATCCCAGTCCGGCCCCAATCAACTCCCTCCATTTTAGTTTCATGCCAGTCGCTCTCTTCATGAGCTCATGCTATTTGTGACACTTTGATGTTCTTAGCCCCACTGACACTTGTTTCCCCCCTACCTTGATTGTGTGTGTGTAGTAGTTGTGTGTATGGTCCAAGCCCTGGGGCAGGTAAGACAGGCCTCTATACTCTCACACGTAGGTGGAACTATTGTCTAGATACACTAGGAAAGGGGTGGTTGCCAACCATGTACATTTTGATGTCCTTGGTTAGAGTAGTTTAGTTCGTCAGATAGGCAGTATTTTGAGTTGTGGATTTTTAGTCAGGGTCAGCTAGTAGCCTCTCCTAACTCTCCTAGATTTTTGTTACTTTCTTTTCTTTGGCAACATCCGTGTCCCCTTGGCCTGTGGGCTGCTAGTGTTGTGTGTGTCCGTTGTATTGTGTGTACACTGCCTGTACACCCCCCCCCCCCCCTATTATTTACAATATACCACTATTTGAGTTCATTCCATCCTTGTCTGGTCTCCTTTATTTCACACCAACGCGCTCAATATTCCTGCCTTCAGTTGGTCAAATCTGTTACGCACTTCCCAATTACCCTAGGCACAACTGAGTCGTAATATATGACGACTGATGGATAGATGATTCATTTACTTAAACAAATGTATTTGTTGTAAGTCGCTTTGGATAAAGGCGTCTGCTAAATACCATAAATGTAAATATAAATAAAGGGAAGGAGAACGCAGAAAAGGGAAACAGCCACACAGCACACCCAGATATGGGGAAGAGATCGCCTGGTCAACCGACTCAGACGACTCAGAGTTTGATGAAGGGGAACAGTGGGGGCAGGAGATATGGACGACCTAGAAGGAGAAAGAAGCAGAAGAATTGAGGGAGAGGTTACAAACAGGAATTATACAGGAGATAAACCGAACCAGAAGCGAACCGAGTAATAAGCGAAAAAAATAGTGGCCAGGGTAGTGGAGAGACAGGATATGAGGAAGGAGAAGGACAAACAACACAAGTGTTAAAAGATAGAGGACTTAGAGGATCAACCAGACAGACTTCAGTGCCCCTTCCTGGTAAAAGAATCACAAGGACACTATGTGCCCTGGGGAGCGCAAGACATGCAAGGGAAAATCAGCAGATTACCTGACATACAGTTAGGTCTGGAAATATTTGGACAGTGACACAATTTTCATAATTTTGACTCTGTACGCCACCACAATAGATTTGAAATGAAACAATCAAGATGCAATTGAAGTGCAGACTTTCAGCTTTAATTCAAGGGGTTGAACAAAAATATTGTATAAAACGTTTAGGAATTGCAACCATTTTTATACACAGTCCCCCATTTTCAGGGGCTCAAATGTAATTGGACAAATTAACATAATCAGAAATAAAATGTTCATTTTTAATACTTTGTTGAGAATCCTTTGCAGGCAATGACTGCCTGAAGTCTGGAACCCATGGACATCACCAACTGCTGGGTTTCCTCCTTTGTGATGCTTTGCCAGGCCTTTACTGCAGCTGTCTTCAGTTGTTGTTTGTTCGTGGGTCTTTCTGCCTTTAGTTTTGTCTTCAGCAAGTGAAATGCATGCTCTATCGGGTTGAGATCAGGTGAGATCATATGGACTCGGCCATTGCAGAATATTCCACTTCTTTGCCTTAAAAAACTCCTGGGTTGCTTTCGCAGTATGTTTTGGATCATTGTCCATCTGTACTATGAAGCGCCGTCCAATCAACTTTGCTGAATCTGAGCAGACAGTATATCCCTAAACACTTGAGAATTCATCCGGCTGCTTCTGTCTTCTGTCACATCATCAATAAACACAAGTGACCCAGTGCCATTGGAAGCCATGCATGCCCATGCCATCACACTGCCTCCACCGTGTTTTATAGATGATGTGGTATGCTTCGGATCATGAGCAGTTCCAAGCCTTCTCCATACTTTTTTTATTCCCTTCATTCTGGTACAGGTTGATGTTAGTTTCATCTATCCAAAGAATACTGTTCCAGAACAGGGCTGGCTTTTTTAGATGTTTTTTGGCAAAGTCTAATCTGGCCTTTCTATTCTTGAGGCTTATGAATGGTTTGCACCTTGTGGTGAACCCTCTGTATTTGCTCTTGTGAAGTCTTCTCTTTATGGTAGACTTGGATAATGATATGCCTACCTCCTGGAGAGTGTTCTTCACTTGGCTGGATGTTGTGAAGGGTTTTTTCTTTACCATGTGAAGGATCCTGCGATCATCCACCACTGTTGTCTTCAGTGGACGTCCAGGCCTTTTTGTGTTCCCGAGCTCACCAGTGCGTTCTTTTTTTCTCAGAACGTACCAAACTGGGGGGCGCTTAGTGGCGTAGCACACTAATGCGCTTACCATGTAATTGCAAGGTTCCTGGTTCGATTCCGACCCTCGACCTATCTTGCATGTCATCCCTCCTCTCTCTCTCTCCTATCCTTCCTGTCAATCTCTACTGTCTCTATCCCAATAAAGCAGAAATGCCCTAAAAACATATTTAAAAAAAAAAAAAGAATGTACCAAACTGTTGATTTGGCCACTCCTAATGTTGCCGCTATGTCTCTGATGGATTTTCTTGTTTTTGCAGCCTAAGGATGGGCTGTTTCACTTGCATTGAGAGCTCCTTTGACCGCATGTTGTGCGTTCACAGCAACAGCTTCCAAATGCAAATGCCACACTTGGAATCAACTCAGACTTTTTACCTGCTTAATTGGTAAAAAAAATAACAAAGGAATAGCCCACACCTGTCCATGAAACAGCTTTTGAGTCAATTGTCCAATTACTTTTGGTCCCTTGAAAAAGAGGGGGCTACATATAAAAGAGCTGTAATTCCTCAACCCTTCCTCCGATTTGGATGTGAATACCCTGCACTTTAAGCCCATAGTCATAATATAACTGTAACTTGAATATGTTTTGGTAAACAGCTAAAATAACAAAGATTGTGTCAGAGTCCAAATATATGGACCTAACTGTGCATGAGGGAGCAGGAAAATGGATTAGATTATTACAATGGGGAAGCTGCTAGCAGTAGGAGACCTCAAGGCCCCGCTGGCCAAGGTGCTGGGAGTGACAAAGATGGACTACATCCTCCAGGCTTGTGGACTGGGACTGGCAAAGGACGATGCCACACACGATGGGATGGGATTTGATCGACACCGACCCTCAATGTGGGCAACTCTGAGAGAAGAATGTCCACAAAAGCTGGATCCTAAGACCCTGAAGGGAGACCCACTGGGAGAAACCGAGAACCCTGCCGCATACCTCGACTGAAGAAGTGGAAACAAGAAACTGAAGCAGACCCAGATGAACTGAAACAAAAAGATCAGGAAAAGGAGATCCAGAGAAAACTAACACAGCTCCAGCTGGGGGAACTCACAGAACGAAACAAAAAGAAAACACAAGGGGTAATGTCCGCTGAAACTGGGAAACCAGTTCCACACATGGCCGCACCAGAACCACCTCCAGTGCCGAAGCCTCAGGGACAAGAGCAATCCTCCGTACCTGTAATCAATGTGTATGCTCAGCAGCCCCAGCAGTCTCAGCCATGGAGAGGTAGACAAAAACCCTAAGGAGGGTTCCAAAAGAAAGGCCCACAAGGCCCACCCGGCGTGTGCTAGGGATGTCAACAACCAGGACACACCCGAAGGCAGTGTACAACTAATCCATGGTAGCCAAGGGAGAATAGACAACAGGGTTATAGCCAGCACCAGCAGCAGCCTCTGCAAGGACCAGCCAATCCCTATAGGGGACCAAATTACAGTTACTAGGAGTGCCCAGAGAATCCTAAATGGGAGGGTCAGTTTCCGGTGTTAACCACAGAAGCTGATCAAGAACCAATGCTGCAGGTTCAAATAGAAAATAGAGACATACCCATGATGATAGACACTGGAACTACCTACACTTGTGTAGGTCCAAAATATGCCTCTCACCTCCCCCTGTCAGGGAAATTTGTAAAAACAGTTGGATTCCTGGACAAGTGCAGCTAATTCCAATGACAACTCCAGGATGTCTGAAAATAGGAGACAGAGCCTCAACCCTGCCCATACTGATCTCTGACCAAACACCCGTGAATCTCCTGGGGAGGGATGCATTATGCACACTGGGGATAAAAATATGGTGCTCCCCAGAATGTAGATGTAGAAAACATAGCAATCAGGACACAAATGTCACTGATGAATGGGAGCGCAAACGTTTTTTGGTTGGGGAAAATAAACAGTGAGGTAGAGCAAACTTGGTTAAAATGGGGAAAGGTTATTGAAGCCCAATTGCCTGATGCACGAAAACCACGATTTGACTATCACTGCACCATGCCGTTTGATCCAAATTGTGACCCCCACCGGGAACAAATTTGGCAAGAGCAAAGTTAAAAATCTGGTTGTCCCAATAATGTCACAACACATCATAGTGGGAAAACAGGTAGCAGCTATGCAAGTGGATGAATCAGGATTCATGCAGAAGTGGTATAATGTACCTAACGCCGCTCCTCATGTGTCATTAATGGTAAACAAAGGGTATAGAGCAAGACACTTGGGACCAATGATGAAAACGGCATCAAAAAGTGATTGGAAAGAAACAATCAACCCCCTGATAAAACATTCTGCAGATAAAGAATTCATTCAATTCAAAAACACTATGTGCCACGCCTATTATTGGAATACCACAGTAGGTAGCCATCAAACAACAAGTTCAGGTGAAAGAGAAATTCGACAGTCAGCTGCAAGATGACATGGAAAAACAGATTCCAGAAGGCCTCTAGTCAAAACATGACACAGATATGGGCTTAGTAAAATCAATCACCCCTAAACAGGGCAGTGTGCTACCCAGAAAAGCCCAGTACCCTTTGAAACCTGAAGCTGAGGAAGGAATAAGCAAAACAATAGAGGGATTGATCGCAGCAAGAGTCTTGCAATACCCCCCTTCTTCCAATTTTAAAAGCAGACAAGTCAAAATGGAGATTGGTACATGACCTAAGAGCGAGATTGGTACATGACCTAAGAGCAGTAAATGATGTGGTACAGGATTGGCCAGCAGATTGGCAGCAAATGGCCCTCCAACGTCCAAAAACTATACAGTGATAGATTTATGCTCAGCCTTTTTCAGTGTACCATTGGCAGAAGAAAGTAGGTACCTGTTTGCATTTACCTACAGAGGAAAACAATCCACTTATACTAGAATACCTCAAGGGTTCAAACATTCGCCTCATGTATTCAACCAGGTGTTAAAAGCTGATCTAGAAGACCTGGAGCTAAACAGCACTGTAATCCAATATGTGGATGATTTGCTAATCTGCTCACCCACATTGGAACAGTGTCATGAGGACTCCATAAAAGTTCACCAAACATTGGCAGTAGGGGGACACAAGGTGTCAAAAACAAAACTGCAGTATTGCTTACCCCAGGTGGAATATCTGGGAAGAACAATAGCACATGGGTCAAAGGCAATATCACCAGGACAATTAGAGGGAATAAGCAAAGCACTAAAATCAGTAACTGTGGGCCAAATGATGACGTTTCTTGCATGACAGGATTCAGTGGAGATTGGATCAGCCCTAGGAGACCCAGTGACCTACACCTACTCGAGAGTACCACTCATTAAAAAAGAAAAACCCCTGGAATACACTTGCCGGCTGGCCATATGATGACTATGTCCCCCTTGGAAATATTTGCGGCTCACCGGACAGTGATGTGTTTTATGGTATCAAATGGGACATTAATGGACCTCTGGGATATAACCCAGGAATTGGCTTTTGTGACACTTTTGCCCTTACAAGGATTGAGGACATTGAAGAAGTATAACTACCAACACTAGGTGGCCTCAGCGTGGGCAGGTTGTTCTGCAATGTTGGACAAATTACTCTAGCTGTGCTTCAGCCTACTTTCGCAACTCACTAAACCCAATGAACTTTAGAGGACGGCATGAGTCTTACACATGCTCAGGAAAACTGAGTGTTGTTTCAATGTGGAATGGTGAATGTAAGATTTGGGAAGAAAGAATACCTATGGCTCCTAAAGCCAGGCTGAAAATCATGAAAGCAAAATTAAGTGTATCATCATGTTAAGGGAATATTATAATTGTGTGAATACATAACCACTGCAACAAGTGGGCAAGATGCTGGTACAAGAAAGTGGCTAATGCATGCTTACATCACATTTGTCACAACTATTGTTTGTATTACTTAAAAAATGTCTATATTGAAAGTGTGTAAAAGAGACAATAATGGGAAGGTCATGGATTCAGGGACACAATGATGGGATACATGATCCCATCATTGTGGATAAGTATAGGCCTCATTCCAGGTTGGTTTATTTTGCAGTATTTTACTTTTTATTAACAATGTTTGTTTTGCAGTATTTTACTTTTTTATTAACAATTGTGTAACCATATAAGCATAAAGGAAGTTGTTGCTCATGGGGACAGGTGCTCAGTTACAGACTTGTAAAGTCAAGTCAAACTTGTAAAGCTCAAGGTTGGCTGGATGGTATGAGAGCCACAGGGGAATTTTTCTGGCAGATTGATATTGGATCAGAGTCCAGTTTTTTCGCCCCTGCCTGTAAAAGGGACGTGCTCCCATGAGTTGGAGTTTATTGTGATGATGATTGTTATGATGAATTTTGGCTGGGATACAAATCATGTCCGATTTTGTTTTGATGAGATAGCCAGGTGTGGAACAAACTACCCTGGGCCCCTTAGAAACATCAGACTTGCTGGCGTCAGGCCATATGTGGAATGTTGGAGACTTCCTGAGAGTTGTTTGTCTGACTGTATAAATATGAGGGAGACCCCAATATGGGTGCTCTCTTTTGGAAATGTGCATTGACCATGTATCTTCCATATGAGCCCAGATCGATCTGAATTAAACTATCCTGATCCAACTTTTATTCGGAGTATCCATTTTATTTACATCATTGGTGACTGCATTCTTCAACATTAGAAATCATCATTACAATGATGTAACTCATATATTATTTTTCACTTATATTATTCATATATGTATTGCTTTGAATCACTTGTATGATTCATTAGTATATCCTTTTAATCACTTGTGTATGGTGTGGGACTATTAAGTCCCAAAGGGGGGAATATATGGTAAATTTCTATAGCAAATAAAGAGAGAACATAACAAGGCCAAAAGTGAGTTATGAAAACCAATTATAAATGTTCCATAAGAAAACAGGTTGATAGAGAGAGGGAGTAAAATCAAGAGATACCCAGATGTTGATTTATGGAGGGAGTGATATCAAGAGGTACTTAGAAGTTGGTGCATGAAAGGAGCAGAGCCAAGAGGAAGTAGGTAACTGAGCATAATAACAGCAAACAGTAAAAAGGAGTACAGAGGGTGATGTAACATTAACCAATTATAAATATTCTAAAAGAAAACAGGTTCAGGAATAGAGGGAGTACTGATTTATGGAGGGAGTGACAAGAAGTTGGTGCATGAAAGGAGCAGAGCCAGGGGGTACCAAGTACTAGAAATATTTTAACAGGAACAATAACAATCAGTATGATGTGATATTCTTTTTGATAATAACGATGGGCTCACCACAAATATTGTAGCAACCCGATAACTGTGTTTTGAAATGGGAGGGGAAACCAAGCCGTGACGAGGTATAGGAACCGGGTGAATGATATTGGTGGCGAACAGCCAGGAAGTGTAAATGATTTGCATATGAGGGATGGAACCTAAATTTAAATTGTATAAACATGGTGTGCTGACGGGGGATGCTTCGCGAACCACCTCGGCTTTTGTTACTTGGAATAAAAGTCTCTGAATAAGCCATCAGTTGTCATGGCATTTTATTTCAAAGTATTTTAACTTAGAATTCCACAACACAGTCAGCCAGTCAGTCACACAGTCAGTCACAGTGAGTCAGTCAGTCAGTCTCACAGTCAAGCAGTCAGTCATTCAGTCACAAAGTCAGTCACAGTCAGTCAGTCACACAGTCAGTCAGTAACACAGTCAGCCAGTCAATCACACAGTCAGTCAGTCACACAATCAGTCACACAGTCAGTCAGTCAGACAGGCAGTCAGTCAGTCAGTCAACAAGTCAGTCAGTCAGGCCACACAGTCAGTCAAACAGTCAGTAAGTTACACAGTCAGTCAGTCAGTCAGTCAAAAAGTCAGTCAGTCAGTCACACAGTCAGTCAGACAATCAGTCGGTCAGTCAGGCAGTCAATCATTCAGTCAGTCAGTCAGTTAGTCAGTCAGTAACACAGTCAGTGAGACAATCAGTCAGTCTGTCACACAGTCAGTCAATCGGTCAGTCACACAGGCAGTCAGTCAGTAACACAGTCAGTCAGTCAATCACACAGTCAGTCAGTCACACAATCAGTCACACAGTCAGTCAGTCACACAGGCAGTCAGTCAGTCAGTCAGTCAACAAGTCAGTCAGTCAGGCCACACAGTCAGTCAAACAGTCAGTAAGTTACACAGTCAGTCAGTCAGTCAGTCAGTCACACAGTCAGTCAGACAATCAGTCGGTCAGCCAGGCAGTCAATCATTCAGTCAGTCAGTCAGTTAGTCAGTCAGTAACACAGTCAGTGAGACAATCAGTCAGTAAGTCACACAGGCAGTCAGTCACACAGTCAGTAAGTCAGTCAGTCAGTCAGGCCACACAGTCAGTCACAGAGTCAACAACACAGTCATTCAGTCAATCACACAGTCAGCCAGTCAATCAGTCAGTAAATCAGTCACCCAGTCAGTCAGTTAGTCAGTCACCCAGTCACCCAGTCAGTCAGTCAGTCAGTCACCCAGCCAGTCAGTCACCCAGTCAGTCAGTCAGTCAGTCACCCAGTCAGTCAGTCAGTCAGTCACCCAGTCAGTCAGTCAGTCACCCAGGCAGTGAGTCAGTCACCCAGACAGTCACCCAGTCACCCTGTCAGTCAGTCATCCAGTCAGTCAGTCAGTCACCGAGTCAGTCAGTCAGTCAGTCACCCAGTCAGTCATCCAGTCATTCAGTCAGTCACCGAGTCAGTCAGTCAGTCACCCAGTCAGTCACCCAGTCAGTCAGTCAACCAGTCAGTCACCCAGTCAGTCAGTCAGTCAGTCACCCAGTCAGTCACCCAGTCAGTCAGTCAACCAGTCAGTCACCCAGTCAGTCAGTCAGTCAGTCACCCAGTCAGTCACCCAGTCAGTCAGTCAACCAGTCACCCAGTAAGTCATCCACTCAGTCACTTAGTCAGTCAGTCATTAAGTCACCCAGTCAGTCAGTCAGTGACCTAGTCAGTCACCCAGTCAGTCAGTGAGTCAGTCTGTAACCCAGTCAGTCAGTCAGTCACCCAATCAGTCACCTAGTCCGTCAGTCACCCAGTCAATCTGTCAGTCAGTCAGTCAGTCAATCTGTCAGTCAGTCAGTCAGTCAGTCACCCAGTCACCCAGTCAGTTACCCAGTCAGTCAGTCACCCAGTCAGTTACCCAGTCAGTCAGTCACCCAGTCAGTCACCCAGTCACCCAGTCAGTCAGTCATCCAGTCAGTCAGTCAACCAATTACACAGTCAGTCAGTCACCCAGTCAGTCAGTCACCCAGTCAGTCAGTCAGTCACCCAGACAGTCACCCAGTCACCCTGTCAGTCAGTCATCCAGTCAGTCAGTCAGTCACCGAGTCAGTCAGTCAGTCACCCAGTCAGACACCCA
The DNA here is from genome assembly GCF_951799395.1 of Argentina silus. Lineage (NCBI taxonomy): Eukaryota > Metazoa > Chordata > Actinopteri > Argentiniformes > Argentinidae > Argentina > Argentina silus. The sequence continues at coordinate 8,869,017 of NC_139654.1, read as the reverse complement.
GTCAGTCACCCAGTCAGTGAGTCAGTCAGTCACCCAGTCAGTCAGTCAGTCAGTCAGTCAGTCAACCAGTCACCCAGTCAGTCAGTTAGTCAGTCACCCAGTCAGTCACCCTACACACCCAGTCAGTCAGTCACTTAGTCAGTCACCCAGTAAGTCATCCACTCAGTCACTTAGTCAGTCAGTCAGTAAGTCACCCAGTCAGTCAGTCAGTGACCTAGTCAGTCACCCAGTCAGTCAGTGAGTCAGTCACTCAGTCAACCAGTCATTCAGTCTGTAACCCAGTCAGTCAGTCAGTCACCCAATCAGTCACCAAGTCAGTCAGTCACCCAGTCAATCTGTCAGTCAGTCAGTCACCCAGTCATTCAGTCAGTCAATCACCCAGTCAGTCAGTCACCCAATCAATTACCCAGTCAGTCAGTCACCCAGTCAGTCACCCAGTCACCCATCCAGTCAGTCAGTCAACCAATTACACAATCAGTCAGTCACCCAGTCAGTCAGTCACCCAGTCAGTCAGTCAGTTAGTCAGTCACCCAGTAAGTCAGTCTGTAACCCAGTGAGTCAGTCAGTCAGTCACCCAATCACCCAGTCAGTCACCCAGTCAATTATTCAGTCACTCAGTCAGTCACCCAGTCATTCAGTCAGTCAGTCACCCAGTCAGTCACCCAGTCAGGCAGTCAGTCAGTCAGTTACCCAGTCAGTCAGTCACCCAATCACCAGGTCAGTCAGTCAGTTACCCAGTCAGTCAGTCATCCAGTCAGTCAGTCAGTCATTCATCCAGTCATCCAGTCAGTCACCCAGTCAGTCAGTCAGTCAGTCCCCCAATCACCCAGTCAGTCAGTCAGTCAGTCACCCAATCACCCAGTCAGTCAGTCAGTTACCCAGTGAGTCACCCAGTCAGTCACCCAGTCAGTCAATTAGTCAGTCACAGTCAGTCAGTCACACAGTCAGTCAGTCAAACACACAATCAGTCAGTCAGTCAGTCAGTCACACAGTCAGTCAGTCAACCAGTCACCCAGCCAGTGAGTCAGTCAGTCACACAGTCAGTCACCCAGTCAGTCAATCAGTCAGTCACCCTACTCACCCAGTCAGTCAGTCAGTGAGTCAGTCACTCAGTCAACCAGTCAGTCAGTCTGTAACCCAGTAAGTCAGTCAGTCAGTCAGTCACCCAGTCAGTCATCCACTCAGTCACTTAGTCAGTCAGTCAGTCAGTAAGTCACCCAGTCAGTCAGTCAGTCAGTCACCCAGTCAGCCAGTCACCCAGCCAGTCAGTCAGTCAGTCACCCAGTCAGCCAGTCAGTCAGTCAGTCACCCAGTCATTCAGTCAGTCAGTCACCCAGTCAGTCAGTCAGTCAGTCACCTAATCAGTCACACAGTCAGTCAGTCACACAGTCAGTCAAACAGTCAGTAAGTTACACAGTCAGTCAGTCAGCCAGTCAAAAAGTCAGTCAGTCAGGCCACACAGTCAGTCACAGAGTCAACAACACAGTCATTCAGTCAATCACACAGTCAGTCAGTCAGTCAATCAGTCAGTCAGTAAATCAGTCACACAGTCAGTCAGTTAGTCAGTCACCCAGTCACCCAGTCAGTCAGTCAGTCAGTCACCCAGTCAGTCAGTCAGTCAGTCACCCAGGCAGTGAGTCAGTCACACAGGCAGTGAGTCAGTCACCCAGACAGTCACCCAGTCACCCTGTCAGTCAGTCATCCTGTCAGTCAGTCAGTCACCGAGTCAGTCAGTCAGTCACCCAGTCACCCAGTCACCCAGTCAGTCAGTCAGTCAGTCAGTCAGTCACCCAGTCAGTCGGTTAGTCAGTCACCCAGTCACAAAGTCAGTCAGTCACCCAGTCAGTCAGTCACCCAGTCAGTCAGTCAGTCAGTTAGTCAGTCACCCAGTCAGTCAGTCACCCAGTCGGTCACCCAGTCAGTCAGTCAGTTAGTCAGTCAGTCAGTCAGTCACCCAGTCAGTCAGTCAGTGACCTAGTCAGTCACTCAGTCAACCAGTCAGTCAGTCTGTAACCCAGTCAGTCAGTCAGTCAATCAGTCAGTAAATTAGTCACCCAGTCAGTCAGTTAGTCAGTCACCCAGTCAGTCAGTCAGTCAGTCACCCAGTCAATCTGTCAGTCAGTCAGTCAGTCAGTCACCAAGTCAGCCAGTCACCCAGTCAGTCAGTCAGTCACCCAGGCAGTGAGTCAGTCACCCAGACAGTCACCCAGTCACCCTGTCAGTCAGTCATCCAGTCAGTCAGTCAGTCACCCAGTCAGACACCCAGTCAGTCACCCAGTCAGTGAGTCAGTCAGTCACCCAGTCAGTCAGTCAGTCAGTCAGTCAACCAGTCACCCAGTCAGTCAGTCACCCTACTCACCCAGTCAGTCAGTCAGTTAGTCAGTCACCCAGTAAGTCATCCACTCAGTCACCCAGTCAGTCAGTCAGTGACCTAGTCAGTCACCCAGTCAGTCAGTGAGTCAGTCACTCAGTCAACCAGTCAGTCAGTCTGTAACCCAGTCAGTCAGTCAGTCACCCAATCAGTCACCTAGTCAGTCAGTCACCCAGTCAATCTGTCAGTCAGTCAGTCAGTCAGTCACCCAGTCAGCCAGTCACCCAGCCAGTCAGTCAGTCAGTCAGTCAGTCAGTCACCCAGTCAGCCAGTCAGTCAGTCAGTCACCCAGTCATTCAGTCAGTCAGTCACACAGTCATTCAGTCAGTCAATCACCCAGTCAGTCAGTCAGTCAGTCACCCAGTCAGTTACCCAGTCAGTCAGTCACCCAGTCAGTCACCCAGTCAGTCAGTCATCCAGTCAGTCAGTCAACCAATTACACAATCAGTCAGTCACCCAGTCAGTCAGTCACCCACTCACCCTGTCAGTCAGTCATCCAGTCAGTCAGTCAGTCACCCAGTCAGACACCCAGTCAGTCACCCAGTCAGTCACCCAGTCAGTCAGTCACCCAGTCACCCAGTCAGTCAGTCACCCAGTCAGTCAGTCAGGCCACACAGTCAGTCACAGAGTCTACAACACAGTCATTCAGTCAATCACACAGTCAGTCAATCAGTCAGTCAGTCAGTCAATCAGTCACCCAGTCAGTCAGTCACCCAGTCAGTCAGTCAGTCACCCAGACAGTCACCCAGTCACCCTGTCAGTCAGTCATCCAGTCAGTCGGTCAGTCACCGAGTCAGTCAGTCAGTCAGTCAACCAGTCACCCAGTCAGTCACCCAGTGAGTCGGTTAGTCAGTCACCCAGTCACCCAGTCAGTCAGTCAGTCAGTCAGTCACCCAGTCACCCAGTCAGTCAGTCACCCAGTCAGTGAGTCAGTCAGTTAGTCAGTCACCCAGTCAGTCAGTCAGTCACCCAGGCAGTGAGTCAGTCACACAGGCAGTGAGTCAGTCACCCAGACAGTCACCCTGTCAGTCAGTCATCCAGTCAGTTAGTCAGTCACCGAGTCAGTCAGTCAGTCACCCAGTCAGACACCCAGTCAGTCACCCAGTCAGTCACCCAGTCAGTCAGTCACCCAGTCACCCAGTCATCCAGTCAGTCAGTCACCCAGTCAGTCAGTCTGTAACCCAGTCAGTCAGTCAGTCAGTCAGTCACCCAATCACCCAGTCAGTCACCCAGTCAATTATTCAGTCACCCAGTAAGTCACCCAGTCATTCAGTCAGTCAGTCACCCAGTCAGGCATTAAGTCAGTCACCCAATCACCCAGTCAGTCAGTCAGTTACCCAGTCAGTCAGTCACCCAGTCAGTCAGTGACCCAGTCAGTGAGTCAGTCACCCAGTCAGTCACCCAGTCAGTCAGTCAGTGAGTCAGTCGCCCAGTCAGTCAGTCAGTCAGTCAGTCACCCAGTCATCCAGTCAGTCACCCAATCACCCAGTCATTCAGTCAGTCAGTCACCCAATCACCCAGTCAGTCAGTCAGTTACCCAGTGAGTCACCCAGTCAGTCACCCAGTCACCCAGTCAGTCAGTCAGTCACCCAGTCACCAAGTCACCCAGTCAGTCAGTCAGTCAGTCACCCAGTCAGTCAGTCAGTCACCCAGTCAGTCAGTCAGTCATCCAGTCAGTCAGTCAGTCAACCAATCACTCAGTCAGTCAGTCACACAGTCAGTCAGTCAGTCAGTCAGTCAGTCACCCAGTCAGTCACCCAGTCAGTCAATTATTCAGTCACCCAGTCACCTAGTCACCCAGTCAGTCAGTCAGTCGGTCACCCAGTCAGTCAGTCACACAGTCAGTCAGTCAGTCAGTCAGTCAGTCAGTCACCCAATCACCCAGTCAGTCAGTCAGTTAGTCAATCACCCAGTAAGTCAGTCAGTCAGTCAGTCACCCAGTCAGTCATCCACTCAGTCAGTCAGTAAGTCACCCAGTCAGTCAGTTAGTCAGTCAGTCAGTAAGTCACCCAGTCAGTCAGTCAGTCAGTCACCTAATCAGTCACCCAGTCAGTCAGTCACACAGGCAGTCAGTCAGTCAGTCAGTCAACAAGTCAGTCAGTCAGGCCACACAGTCAGTGAAACAGTCAGTCAGTCACACAGTCAGTCAGACAATCAATCGGTAAGCCAGGCAGTCAATCATTCAGTCAGTCAGTCAGTTAGTCAGTCAGTAACACAGTCAGTGAGACAATCAGTCAGTCTGTCAGTCACACAGGCAGTCAGTCAGTCACCCAGTCAGTCAGTCAACCAATCACCCAGTCAGTCAAACAGTCAGTAAGTTACACAGTCAGTCAATCAGCCAGTCAACAAGTCAGTCAGTCAGTCAGTTAGTCAGTCAGTAACACAGTCAGTGAGACAATCAGTCAGTCTGTCAGTCACACAGGCAGTCAGTCAGTCAGTCAACAAGTCAGTCAGTCAGGCCACACAGTCAGTCAAACAGTCAGTAAGTTACATAGTCAGTCAATCAGCCAGTCAACAAGTCAGTCAGTCAGTCACACAGTCAGTCAGTCAGTCACACAGTCACAGAGTCAGTCACACAGTCTGTAACCCAGCCAGCCAGCAAGCCAGTCAGTCAGTCAGTCAGTCAGTCAGTCACCTAATCAGTCACACAGTCAGTCAGTCACACAGGCAGTCAGTCAGTCAGTCAGTCAGTCAGTCAACAAGTCAGTCAGTCAGGCCACACAGTCAGTCACAGAGTCAACAACGCAGTCATTCAGTCAATCACACAGTCAGTCAGTCAGTCAATCAGTCAGTAAATCAGTCACCCAGTCAGTCAGTTAGTCAGTCACCCAGTCACCCAGTCAGTCAGTCAGTCAGTCAGTCACCCAATCACCCAGTCAGTCAGTCAGTTAGTCAGTCACCCAGTAAGTCATCCACTCAGTCACTTAGTCAGTCAGTCAGTAAGTCACACAGTCAGTCAGTCAGTGACCTAGTCAGTCACCCAGTCAGTCAGTGAGTCAGTCACTCAGTCAACCTGTCAGTCAGTCTGTAACCCAGTCAGTCAGTCAGTCACCCAATCAGTCACCTAGTCAGTCACCCAGTCAGTCAGTCAGGCCACACAGTCAGTCAGTCAGGCCACACAGTCAGTCACAGAGTCAACAACACAGTCATTCAGTCAATCACACAGTCAGTCAGTCAGTCAGTCAATCAGTCAGGAAATTAGTCACACAGTCAGTCAGTTAGTCAGTCACCCAGTCAGTCAGTCAGTCAGTCACCCAGTCAGTCAGTCAGTCACCCAGGCAGTGAGTCAGTCACCCAGACAGTTACCCAGTCACCCTGTCAGTCAGTCATCCTGTCAGTCAGTCAGTCACAGAGTCAGTCAGTCAGTCACCCAGTCAGTCAGTCAGTCAGTCACCTAATCAGTCACACAGTCAGTCAGTCACACAGGCAGTCAGTCAGTCAGTCAACAAGTCAGTCAGTCAGGCCACACAGTCAGTCAAACAGTCAGTAAGTTACACAGTCAGTCAATCAGCCAGTCAACAAGTCAGTCAGTCAGTCACACAGTCAGTCAGACAATCAGTCGGTTAGTCAGGCAGTCAATCATTCATTCAGTCAGTCAGTCAGTTAGTCAGTCAGTCATACAGTCAGTCAGTCAGTCACACAGTCACACAGTCAGTCACACAGTCTGTAACCCAGCCAGCCAGCCAGCCAGCCAGCCAGTCAGTCAGTCACACAATCAGTCAGTCAGTTAGTCAGTCAGTCAGTAAGTCACCCAGTCAGTCAGTCAGTCAGTCAGTCAGTCAGTCACCTAATCAGTCACACAGTCAGTCAGTCTACAAGTCAGTCAGTCAGGCCACACAGTCAGTCAAACAGTCAGTAAGTTACACAGTCAGTCAGTCAAAAAGTCAGTTAATCAGTCACACAGTCAGTCAGTTAGTCAGTCACCCAGTCACCCAGTCAGTCAGTCAGTCAGTCAGTCAGTCACCCAGGCAGTGAGTCAGTCACCCAGGCAGTGAGTCAGTCACCCAGACAGTCACCCAGTCACCCTGTCAGTCAGTCAGTCACCGAGTCAGTCAGTCAGTCACCCAGTCACAAAGTCAGTCAGTCACCCAGTCAGTCAGTCACGCAGTCAGTGAGTCAGTCAGTCACCCAGTCAGTCAGTCAGTTAGTCAGTCACCCAGTCAGTCACCCAGTCAGTCACCCAATCACCCAGTCAGTCAGTCAGTTAGTCAGCCACCCAGTAAGTCATCCACTCAGTCACTTAGTCAGTCAGTCAGTAAGTCACCCAGTCAATCAGTCAGTGACCTAGTCAGTCACCCAGTCAGTCAGTGAGTCATTCACTCAGTCAACCAGTCAGTCAGTCTGGAACCCAGTCAGTCAGTCAGTCACTCAATCAGTCACCTAGTCAGTCACCCAGTCAGTCAGTCACCCAGTCAACCAGTCAGTCAGTCTGTAACCCAGTCAGTCAGTCAGTCACTCAATCAGTCACCTAGTCAGTCACCCAGTCAGCCAGTCAGCCAGTCACCCAGTCAGTCACCCAGTCATTCAGTCAGTCAATCACCCAGTCAGTCAGTCAGTCAGTCAATCACCCAGTCAGTCACCCAGTCACCCAGTCAGTCAGTCACCCAGTCACCCAGTCATTCAGTCATCCAGTCAGTCAGTCAACCAATCACCCAGTCAGTCAGTCACCCAGTCAGTCAGTCATCCACTCAGTCACTTAGTCAGTCAGTCAGTAAGTCAGTCACCTAATCAGTCACCCAGTCAGTCAGTGAGTCAGTCACCCAGTCATCCAGTCAGTCAGTCTGTAACCCAGTCAGTCAGTCAGTCACCCAGTCAGTCAGTGAGTCAGTGACCCCGTCAGTTACCCAGTCAGTCAGTCACCCAATCACCAGGTCAGTCAGTCAGTTACCCAGTCAGTCAGTCACCCAGTCAGTCAGTGACCCAGTCAGTGAGTCAGTCACCCAGTCAGTCAGTCAGTGAGTCAGTCGCCCAGTCAGTCAATCAGTCAGTCAGTCAGTCAGTCAGTCACCCAGTCAGTCAGTCAGTCATTCATCCAGTCAGTCACCCAGTCAGTCAGTCAGTCACCCAATCACCCAGTCAGTCAGTCAGTCACCCAATCACCCAATCACCCAGTCAGTCAGTCAGTCACCCAGTCACCCAGTCAGTCAGTCAGTCACCCAGTCAGTCACCCAGTCTGTCAATTATTCAGTCACCCAGTCAGTCACCCAGTCACCTAGTCACCCAGTCAGTCAGTCAGTCAGTCAGTCAGTCACCCAGTCAGTCAGTCACCCAGTCAGTCAGACAGTCATCCAGTCAGACAGTCAGTCAGTCACCCAGTCAGTCAGTCACACAGTCAATCAGTCAGTCAGTCAGTCACGCAGTCAGTCACCCAGTCAGTCAGTCACATAGTCAGTTACCCAGTCAGACAGTCAGTCAGTCAGTCACCCAGTCAGTCAGTCAACCAATCACCCAGTCAGTCAGTCACCCAGTCACCCAGTCAGTCAGTCACCTAATCAGTCACCCAGTCAGTCAGTGAGTCAGTCACCCAGTCAGTCAGTCTGTAACCCAGTCAGTCAGTCAGTCAGTCAGTCACCCAGTCAGTCAGTGAGTCAGTCACCCAGTCAGTCAGTCTGTAACCCAGTCACCCAGTCATTCAGTCAGTCAGTGACCCAGTCAGTGACCCAGTCAGTGACCCAGTCAGGCAGTCAGTCAGTCAGTTACCCAGTCAGTCAGTCACCCAATCACCAGGTCAGTCAGTCAGTTACCCAGTCAGTCAGTCACCCAGTCAGTCAGTGACCCAGTCAGTGAGTCAGTCAGCCAGTCAGTCAGTCAGTGAGTCAGTCGCCCAGTCAGTCAATCAGTCAGTCAGTCAGTCAGTCACCCAGTCAGTCAGTCAGTCACCCAATCACCCAGTCAGTCAGTCAGTTACCCAGTCAGTCACCCAGTCAGTAACCCAGTCTGTCAATTATTCAGTCACCCAGTCAGTCACGCAGTCAGTTAGTCACACAGTCAGTCAGTCAGTCAGTCAGTCAGTCTGTCAGTCACACAGTCAGTCAGTCAGTCACACAGTCAGTCACCCAGTCAGTCAGTCAACCAATCACCCAGTCAGTCAGTCAACCAATCACCCAGTCAGTCAGTCACCCAGTCACCCAGTCAGTCAGTCATCCAGTCAGTCAGTCAACCAATCACCCAGTCAGTCTGTCACCCAGTCAGTCAGTCAGTCACCTAGTGAGCCAGTCAGTCAGTCAGTCAGTCACCCAATCACCCAGTCAGTCAGTCAGTCATCCAATCAGTTAGTCAGTCACCCAATCACCCAGTCAGTCGGTCAGTTAGTCAGTCACCCAGTAAGTCAGTCAGTCAGTCAGTCACCCAATCAGTCATCCACTCTGTCACTTAATCAGTCAGTCAGTAAGTCACCCAGTCAGTCAGTCAGTGACCTAGTCAGTCACCCAGTCAGTCAGTGAGTCAGTCACTCAGTCAACCAGTCAGTCAGTCTGTAACCCAGTCAGTCAGTCAGTCACTCAATCAGTCACCTTGTCAGTCACCCAGTCAGTCAGTCACCCAGTCAATCTGTCAGTCAGTCAGTCAGTCACCCAATCAGTCACCTAGTCAGTCACCCAGTCACCCAGTCAGTCAGTCACCCAGTCAATCTGTCAGTCAGTCAGTCAGTCAGTCACACAGTCAGCCAGTCACCCAGTCAGTCAGTCAGTCAGTCAGTCACCCAGTCAGCCAGTCAGTCAGTCACCCAGTCATTCAGTCAGTCGGTCACACAGTCAGTCAGTCAGTCAACCAATCACCCAGTCAGTCAGTCACCCAGTCAGTCATCCACTCAGTCACTTAGTCAGTCAGTCAGTAAGTCACCCAGACAGTCAGTCAGTCAGTCAGTCAGTCACCCAGTCAGCCAGCCAGTCATTCAGTCAGTCGGTCACACAGTCAGTCAGTCAGTCAGTCACCCAGTCAGTCAATCACCCAATCAGTCAGTCAGTCAGTCACCCAATCAGTCATCCACTCAGTCACTTAGTCACTCAGTCAGTAAGTCACCCAGTCATTCAGTCAGTAAGTCACCCAGTCAGTCAATGAGTCAGTCACCTAGTCATCCAGTCAGTCAGTCACCCAGTCAGTCAGTCAGTCAGCCAGTCACCCAGTCAGTCAGTCAGTCAGTCACCCAGTCAGCCAGTCAGTCAGTCACCCAGTCATTCAGTCAGTCGGTCACACAGTCAGTCAGTCAGTCAGTCACCCAGTCATTCAGTCAGTCAATCACCCAGTCAGTCAGTCAGTCACCCAGTCAGTCAGTCAACCAATCACCCAGTCAGTCAGTCAGTCAGTCAACCAATCACCCAGTCAGTCACTCACCCAGTCAGTCACCCAGTCCGTTACCCAGTCAGTCAGTCACACAGTCAGTCAGTCACCCAGTCAGTCAGTCACCCAGTCAGTCAGTCAGTCAGTCACAAAGTCACAAAGTCACCCAGTCAGTCAGTCAACCAATCACCCAGTCAGTCAGTCACTCAGTCAACCAATCACCCAGTCAGTCAGTCAGTCACCCAGTCAGCCAGTCAGTCAGTCACCCAGTCAGTCAGGAAGGCAGTCAGTCAGTCACCCAATCAGTCAGTCAGTCATCCAGTCAGTCAGTCAGTGAACCAGTCAGTCAGTTAGTCAGTCACCCATCACCCAGTCAGTCAGTCAGTTAGTCAGTCACCCAGTCAGTCAGTCAGTCAGTCAGTAATTCACCCAGTCAGTCAGTCAGTGACCTAGTCAGTCACCCAGTCAGTCAGTGAGTCAGTCACTCAGTCAACCAGTCAGTCAGTCTGTAACCCAGTCAGTCAGTCAGTCACCCATTCATTCAGTCAGTCAGTCAGTCAGGCAGTCAGTCAGTCGCCCAGTCAGTCATCCAGTCAGTCAGTCAACCAATCACCCAGTCAGTCAGTCAGTAAGTCACCCAGTCATTCAGTCAGTAAGTCACCCAGTCAGTCAATGAGTCAGTCACCTAGTCATCCAGTCAGTCAGTCACCCAGTCAGTCAGTCAGTCAGTCAGTCACCCAGTCAGCCAGTCACCCAGTCAGTCAGTCAGTCAGTCAGTCAGTCACCCAGTCAGCCAGTCAGTCAGTCACCCAGTCATTCAGTCAGTCGGTCACACAGTCAGTCAGTCAGTCAGTCACCCAGTCATTCAGTCAGTCAATCACCCAGTCAGTCAGTCAGTCACCCAGTCAGTCAGTCAACCAATCACCCAGTCAGTCAGTCAGTCAGTCAACCAATCACCCAGTCAGTCACTCACCCAGTCAGTCACCCAGTCCGTTACCCAGTCAGTCAGTCACACAGTCAGTCAGTCACCCAGTCAGTCAGTCACCCAGTCAGTCAGTCAGTCAGTCACTCAGTCAACCAATCACCCAGTCAGTCAGTCAGTCACCCAGTCAGCCAGTCAGTCAGTCACCCAGTCAGTCAGGAAGGCAGTCAGTCAGTCACCCAATCAGTCAGTCAGTGAACCAGTCAGTCAGTTAGTCAGTCACCCATCACCCAGTCAGTCAACCAGTCAGTCAGTCAGTCAACCAATCACCCAGTCAGTCAGTCAGTCAGTCAGTTCCCCAGTCAGTCAGTCAGTCAGTCAGTCACCCATTAAGTCAGTCAGTCAACCAGTCAGTCAGTTAGTCAATCACCCATCACCCAGTCAGTCACCCAGTCAGTCAGTCAACCAATCACCCAGTCAGTCAGTCAGTCACCCATCACCCAGTCAGTCAACCAGTCAGTCAGTCAACCAATCACCCAGTCAGTCAGTCACCCCGTCACCCCGTCACCCAGTCACCCAGTCAGTCAATCAGTCAGTCACCCAATCACCCAGTCAGTTACCCAGTCAGTCAGTCACCCAGTCAGTCACCCGGTCAGTCAGTCACCCAGTCACCCAGTCATTCAGTCATCCAGTCAGTCAGTCAACCAATCACCCAGTCAGTCAGTCACCCAGTCAGTCAGTCACCCAGTCAGTCAGTCAGTGACCTAGTCAGTCACCCAGGCAGTCAGTGAGTCAGTCACCCAGTAACCCAGTCAGTCAGTCTGTAACCCAGTCAGTCAGTCTTTAAGCCAATCAGTCAGTCTGTAAGCCAGTCAGTCAGTCAGTCAGTGACCAAGTCAGTCAGTCAGTCAGTCAGTCACCCAGTCAGCCAGTCAGTCAGTCACCCAGTCAGTCAGTCACCCAGTCAGTCAGTGAGTCAGTCACTCAGTCAACCAGTCAGTCAGTCTGTAACCCAGTCAGTCAGTCAGAAACCTAGTCAGTCACCCAGTCAGTCTGTCACCCAGTCAATCTGTCAGTCAGTCACCCATCACCCAGTCAGTCACCCAGTCAGTCAGTCAACCAATCACCCAGTCAGTCAGTCACCCAGTCAGTCAGTCAACCAATCACCCAGTCAGTCAGTCAGTCACCCAGTGAGTCAGTCAGTCAGTCACCCAGTCAGTCACCCAGTCAGTCACCGAGTCAGTCAGTCACCCAGTCAGTCAGTCAGTCACCCAGTGAGTCAGTCAGTCAGTCACCCAGTCACCCAGTCACCCAGTCAGTCAGTCAGTCAGTCAGTCAGTCACCCAGTCAGTCAATCAGCCAGTCAGTCAGTCAGTCACCCAGTCAGTCACCCAGTCAGCCAGTCAGTCAGTCAGTCACCCAGTCAGCCAGTCAGTCAGTCAGTCACCCAGTCAGTCAGTGAGTCAGTCACCCAGTCAGTCAGTCAGTCAGTCAGTCACCCAGTCAGTCAGTCAGTCACCCAGTCAGTCAGTCAGTAAGGCAGTCAGTCAGTCACCCAGTCAGTCAGTCACCCAGTCAGTCAGTCAGTCAGTCAGTCAGTCAGTCACCCAGTCAGTCAGTCACCCAGTCAGTCAGTGAGTCAGTCACTCAGTCAACCAGTCAGTCAGTCAGTAACCTAGTCAGTCACCCAGTCAGTCTGTCACCCAGTCAATCTGTCAGTCAGTCAGTCAGTAAGTCAGTCACCCAGTCAACCAGTCACCCAGTCAGTCAGTCAGTCAGTCACCCAGTCAGCCAGTCAGTCAGTCAGTCACCCAGTCATTCAGTCACCCAGTCAGTCAGTCAGTCACCCAGTGAGTCAGTCAGTCAGTCACCCAGTCACCCAGTCAGTCAGTCAGTCAGTCAGTCACCCAGTCAGTCAATCACCCAGTCAGTCACCCAGTCAGTCAGTCAACCAATCACCCAGTCAGTCAGTCACCCAGTCAGTCAGTCAGTTAGTCAGTCACCCAGTAAGTCATCCACTCAGTCACTTAGTCAGTCAGTCAGTCAGTCAGTAATTCACCCAGTCAGTCAGTCAGTGACCTAGTCAGTCATCCAGTCAGTCAGTGAGTCAGTCACTCAGTCAACCAGTCAGTCAGTCTGTAACCCAGTCAGTCAGTCAGTCACCCAGTCAGTCACCTAGTCAGTCACCCAGTCAATCTGTCAGTCAGTCAGTCAGTCAGTCAGTCACCCAGTCATCCAGTCATCCAGTCAGTCAGTCAGTCACCCAGTCACCCAGTCAGCCAGTCAGTCACCCATTCATTCAGTCAGTCAGTCAGTCAGTCAGTCAGTCAGTCAGTCAGTCAGTCGCCCAGTCAGTCAGTCAGTCATCCAGTCAGTCAGTCAACCAGTCAGTCAGTCAGTCAGTCAGTCACCCAGTCAGCCAGTCACCCAGTCAGTCAGTCAGTCAGTCAGTCAGTCACCCAGTCAGCCAGTCAGTCAGTCACCCAGTCATTCAGTCAGTCGGTCACACAGTCAGTCAGTCAGTCAGTCACCCAGTCATTCAGTCAGTCAATCACCCAGTCAGTCAGTCAGTCACCCAGTCAGTCAGTCAACCAATCACCCAGTCAGTCAGTCAGTCAGTCAACCAATCACCCAGTCAGTCACTCACCCAGTCAGTCACCCAGTCCGTTACCCAGTCAGTCAGTCAGTCACACAGTCAGTCAGTCACCCAGTCAGTCAGTCACCCAGTCAGTCAGTCAGTCAGTCACAAAGTCACAAAGTCACCCAGTCAGTCAGTCAACCAATCACCCAGTCAGTCAGTCACTCAGTCAACCAATCACCCAGTCAGTCAGTCAGTCACCCAGTCAGCCAGTCAGTCAGTCACCCAGTCAGTCAGGAAGGCAGTCAGTCAGTCACCCAATCAGTCAGTCAGTCAGTCAGTTAGTCAGTCACCCATCACCCAGTCAGTCAACCAGTCAGTCAGTCAGTCACCCAATCACCCAGTCAGTCAGTCAGTTAGTCAGTCACCCATCACCCAGTCAGTCAACCAGTCAGTTAGTCAGTCACCCAGTCAGTCAGTCAGTCAGTCAGTAATTCACCCAGTCAGTCTGTCAGTGACCTAGTCAGTCACCCAGTCAGTCAGTGAGTCAGTCACTCAGTCAACCAGTCAGTCAGTCTGTAACCCAGTCAGTCAGTCAGTCAGTCAGTCAGTTCCCCAGTCAGTCAGTCAGTCAGTCAGTCACCCATTAAGTCAGTCAGTCAGTCACCCAGTCATTCAGTCACCCAGTCAGTCAGTCAGTCACCCAGTGAGTCAGTCAGTCAGTCACCCAGTCACCCAGTCAGTCAGTCAGTCAGTCAGTCACCCAGTCAGTCAATCACCCAGTCAGTCACCCAGTCAGTCAGTCAACCAATCACCCAGTCAGTCAGTCACCCAGTCAGTCAGTCAGTCAGTCAGTTCCCCAGTCAGTCAGTCAGTCAGTCAGTCACCCATTAAGTCAGTCAGTCAACCAGTGAGTCAGTTAGTCAATCACCCATCACCCAGTCAGTCACCCAGTCAGTCAGTCAACCAATCACCCAGTCAGTCAGTCAGTCACCCATCACCCAGTCAGTCAACCAGTCAGTCAGTCAACCAATCACCCAGTCAGTCAGTCACCCCGTCACCCAGTCACCCAGTCAGTCAATCAGTCAGTCACCCAATCACCCAGTCAGTCAGTCAGTCAGTCACCCAGTCAGTTACCCAGTCAGTCAGTCACCCAGTCAGTCACCCGGTCAGTCAGTCACCCAGTCACCCAGTCATTCAGTCATCCAGTCAGTCAGTCAACCAATCACCCAGTCAGTCAGTCACCCAGTCAGTCAGTCACCCAGTCAGTCAGTCAGTGACCTAGTCAGTCACCCAGGCAGTCAGTGAGTCAGTCACCCAGTAACCCAGTCAATCAGTCTGTAACCCAGTCAGTCAGTCTGTAAGCCAGTCAGTCAGTCAGTCAGTGACCTAGTCAGTCAGTCAGTCAGTCAGTCACCCAGTCAGTCAGTCAGTCACCCAGTCAGCCAGTCAGTCAGTCACCCAGTCAGTCAGTCACCCAGTCAGTCAGTGAGTCAGTCACTCAGTCAACCAGTCAGTCAGTCTGTAACCCAGTCAGTCAGAAACCTAGTCAGTCACCCAGTCAGTCTGTCACCCAGTCAATCTGTCAGTCAGTCAGTCAGTCAGTCACCCAGTCAGCCAGTCACCCAGTCAGTCAGTCAGTCACCCAGTCAGCCAGTCAGTCAGTCAGTCAGTCAGTCAGTCACCCAGTCAGCCAGTCAGTCAGTCAGTCAGTCACCCAGTCAGCAAGTCAGTCAGTCACCCAGTCAGTCAGTCAGTAAGGCAGTCACTCAGTCAACCAGTCAGTCAGTCAGTCACCCAGTCAGTCACCTAGTCAGTCACCCAGTCAATCTGTCAGTCAGTCAGTCACCCAGTCACCCAGTCAGCCACCCATTCATTCAGTCAATCTGTCAGTCAGTCAGTCAGTCAGTCAGTCACCCAGTCAGCCAGTCAGTCAGTCAGTCAGTCGCCCAGTCAGTCAGTCAGTCAGTTAGTCAGTCACCCATCACCCAGTCAGTCACCCAGTCAGTCAGTCAGTCAGTCACCCAGTGAGTCAGTCAGTCAGTCACCCAGTCACCCAGTCAGTCAGTCAGTCAGTCAGTCACCCAGTCAGTCAATCAGCCAGTCAGTCAGTCAGTCACCCAGTCAGTCACCCAGTCAGCCAGTCAGTCAGTCAGTCACCCAGTCAGCCAGTCAGTCAGTCAGTCACCCAGTCAGTCAGTGAGTCAGTCACCCAGTCAGTCAGTCAGTCAGTCAGTAACCTAGTCAGTCACCCAGTCAGTCTGTCACCCAGTCAATCTGTCAGTCAGTCAGTCAGTAAGTCAGTCATCCAGTCAGCCAGTCACCCAGTCAGTCAGTCAGTCAGTCACCCAGTCAGCCAGTCAGTCAGTCAGTCACCCAGTCATTCAGTCACCCAGTGAGTCAGTCAGTCAGTCACCCAGTCACCCAGTCAGTCAATCACCCAGTCAGTCACCCAGTCAGTCAGTCAACCAATCACCCAGTCAGTCAGTCACCCAGTCAGTCAGTCAGTTAGTCAGTCACCCAGTAAGTCATCCACTCAGTCACTTAGTCAGTCAGTCAGTCAGTAATTCACCCAGTCAGTCAGTCAGTGACCTAGTCAGTCATCCAGTCAGTCAGTCAGTCAGTCAGTCACCCAGTCAGTCACCTAGTCAGTCACCCAGTCAATCTGTCAGTCACCCAGTCACCCAGTCAGCCAGTCAGTCATCCAGTCAGTCAGTCAACCAGTCAGTCAGTTAGTCAGTCACCCATCACCCTGTCAGTCACCCAGTCAGCCAGTCAGTCACCCATTCATTCAGTCAGTCAGTCAGTCAGTCAGTCTGTAACCCACTCAGTCAGTCAGTAACCTAGTCAGTCACCCAGTCAGTCTGTCACCCAGTCAATCTGTCAGTCAGTCAGTCAGTCAGTCACCCAGTCAGCCAGTCACCCAGTCAGTCAGTCAGTCAGCCAGTCAGTCAGTCAGTCAGTCACCCAGTCAGCCAGTCAGTCAGTCAGTCAGTCACCCAGTCAGTCAGTCAGTCAGTCAGTCACCCAGTCAGCCAGTCAGTCAGTCAGTCAGTCACCCAGTCATCCAGTCACCCAGTCAGTCAGTCAGTCACCCAGTCACCCAGTCAGCCAGTCAGTCACCCATTCATTCAGTCAGTCAGTCAGTCAGGCAGTCAGTCAGTCGCCCAGTCAGTCAGTCAGTCATCCAGTCAGTCAGTCAACCAGTCAGTCAGTTAGTCAGTCACCCATCACCCTGTCAGTCACCCAGTCAGTCAGTCAACCAATCACCCAGTCAGTCACCCAGTCAGCCAGTCAGTCACCCATTCATTCAGTCAGTCAGTCAGTCAGACAGTCAGTCAGTCACCCAGTCAGTCAGTCATCCAGTCAGTCAGACAACCAGTCAGTCAGTTAGTCAGTCACCCATCACCCTGTCAGTCACCCAGTCAGTCAGTCAACCAATCACCCAGTCAGTCAGTCACCCAGTCAGTCAGTCAACCAATCACCCAGTCAGTCAGTCAGTCACCCAGTCAGTCAGTCACCCAGTGAATCAGTCAGTCAGTCACCCAGTCAGTCACCCAGTCAGTCACCGAGTCAGTCAGTCAGTCAGTCACCCAGTGAGTCAGTCAGTCAGTCACCCAGTCAGTCAGTCAGTCAGTCAGTCACCCAGTCAGTCAGTCACCCAGTCAGTCAATCAGCCAGTCAGTCAGTCAGTCACCCAGTCAGTTTTCGTTGTCTCTGTACTTGTACTCTGCACAATGACAATAAAGTTGAATCTAATCTAATCTAATCAGTCACCGAGTCAGTCAGTCAGTCACCCAGTCAGCCAGTCAGTCAGTCAGTCACCCAGTCAATCAGTCAGTCATCCAGTCAGTCATTCAGTCAGTCAGTCACCCAGTCAGTCAGTCACCCAGTCAGTCACCCAGTCAGTCAGTCACCCAGTCACCCAGTCAGTCAGTCACCCAGTCAGTCAGTCATCCACTCAGTCACTTAGTCAGTCAGTCAGTAAGTCACCCAGTCAGTCAGTCAGTCAGTCAGTCACCTAATCAGTCACCCAGTCAGTCAGTGAGTCAGTCACCCAGTCAGTCAGTCTGTAACCCAGTCAGTCAGTCTGTAACCCAGTCAGTCAGTCAGTCAGTCACCCAGTCAGTGACCCAGTCAGTGACCCAGTCAGGCAGTCAGTCAGTCAGTTACCCAGTCAGTCAGTCACCCAATCACCAGGTCAGTCAGTCAGTTACCCAGTCAGTCAGTCACCCAGTCAGTCAGTGACCCAGTCAGCGAGTCAGTCACCCAGTCAGTCAGTCAGTCAGTGAGTCAGTCGCCCAGTCAGTCAATCACCCAGTCAGTCAGTCAGTCATTCATCCAGTCATCCAGTCAGTCACCCAGTCAGTCAGTCAGTCAGTCACCCAATCACCCAATCAGTCAGTCAGTTACCTAGTCAGTCACCCAGTCAGTCACCCAGTCAGTCAATTAGTCAGTCACCCAGTCAGTCAGTCACCCAGTCACCCAGTCAGTCAGTCAGTCACCCAGTCAGTCACCCAGTCTGTCAGTCAGTCAGTCAGTCACACAGTCAGTCAGGCAGTCAGTCAGTCACACAGTCAGTCAGTCAGTCAGTCAGTCAGTCAATTAGTCAGTCACCCAGTCAGTCAGTCACCCAGTCACCCAGTCAGTCAGTCACCCAGTCACCCAGTCAGTCACCCAGTCTGTCAATTATTCAGTCACCCAGTCAGTCACCCAGTCACCTAGTCACCCATTCAGTCAGTCAGTCAGTCAGTCACCCAGTCAGTCAGTCACCCAGTCAGTCAGACAGTCATCCAGTCAGACAGTCAGTCGGTCGGTCACCCAGTCAGTCAGTCAACCGATCACTCAGTCAGTCAGTCACCCAGTCAGTCAGTCACGCAGTCAGTCAGTCACACAATCAGTCAGTCAGTCACACAGTCAGTCACCCAGTCAGTCAGTCAACCAATCACCCAGTCAGTCAGTTAGTCAGTCACCCAGTCAGTCAGTCATCCAGTCAGTCAGTCAACCAATCAGCCAGTCAGTCTGTCACCCAGTCAGTTAGTCAGTCACCCAGTAAGTCAGTCAGTGAGTCAGTCACCCAATCAGTCATCCACTCTGTCACTTAATCAGTCAGTCAGTATGTCACCCAGTCAGTCAGTCAGTGACCTAGTCAGTCACCCAGTCAGTCAGTGAGTCAGTCACTCAGTCAACCAGTCAGTCAGGCTGTAACCCAGTCAGTCACCTAGTCAGTCACCCAGTCAGTCAGTCACCCAGGCAATCTGTCAGTCAGTCAGTCAGTCAGTCAGTCAGTCACCCAGTCAGCCAGTCACCCAGTCATTCAGTCAGTCGGTCACACAGTCAGTCAGTCAGTAAGTCACCCAGTCAGTCAGGTAGTCAGTCACCCAGTCAGTCAGTCACCCAGTCAGTTACCCAGTCAGTCAGTCAGTCGGTCACACAGTCAGCCAGTCAGTCAGTCAATAACCCAATTAGTCAGTCATCCAGTCACCCAGTCAATCAGTCACCCAGTCACCCAGTCAATCAGTCACCCAGTCACCCAGTCAGTCAGTCACCCAGTCAGTCACCCAGTCAGTCACCCAGTCAGTTAGTCAGTCAGTCAGTCAACCAATCACCCAGTCAGTCAGTCAGTGAGTCACCCAGTCAGTCAGTCAGTCAGTAACCCAGTCAGTCAGGTAGTCAGTCACCCAGTCAGTCAGTTACCCAGTCAGTCAATCACCCAGTCAGTCACCCAGTCAGTCAGTTACCCAGTCAACCAATCACCCAGTCAGTCAGTCAGTCACCCAGTCACCCAGTCAGTCAGTCAATCAGTCAGTCACCCAGTCAGTCAGTCTTTCAGTAAGTCAGTCATCCAGTCAGTCAGTCAGTCACCTAGTGAGCCAGTCAGTCAGTCAGTCAGTCACCCAATCACCCAGTCAGTCAGTCAGTCACCCAATCAGTTAGTCAGTCACCCAATCACCCAGTCAGTTAGTCAGTCACCCAGTCAGTCAGTCAGTCAGTCAGTAATTCACCCAGTCAGTCAGTCAGTCGCCCAGTCAACCAGTCAGTCAGTCTGTAACCCAGTCAGTCAGTCAGTCACCCATTCATTCAGTCAGTCAGTCAGTCAGTCAACCAGTCAGTCAGTTAGTCAGTCACCCATCACCCAGTCAGTCACCCAGTCAGTCAGTCAGTCAGTCAGTCAGTCATCCAGTCAGTCAGTCAACCAGTCAGTCAGTTAGTCAGTCAGTCGCCCAGTCAGTCAGTCAGTCAGTCAACCAGTCAGTCAGTTAGTCAGTCACCCATCGCCCAGTCAGTCACCCAGTCAGTCAGTCAACCAATCACCCAGTCAGTCAGTCAGTCAGTCAGTCGCCCAGTCAGTCAGTCAGTCAGTCAGTCAGTCAGTCATCCAGTCAGTCAGTCAACCAGTCAGTCAGTTAGTCAGTCACCCATCACCCAGTCAGTCACCCAGTCAGTCAGTCAACCAATCACCCAGTCAGTCAGTCACTCAGTCAACCAATCACCCAGTCAGTCAGTCAGTCACTCAGTCAGCCAGTCAGTCAGTCAGTCACCCAGTCATTCAGTCAGTCAGTCAGTCGGGCAGTCAGTCAGTCACCCAGTCAGTCAGTCATTCAGTCAGTCAGTAATCCAGTCAGTCAGTCAGTCAGTCAACCAGTCAGTCAGTTAGTCAGTCACCCATCACCCAGTCAGTCACCCAGTCAGTCAGTCAACCAATCACCCAGTCAGTCAGCCACCCATTCAGTCACCCACCCAATCAGTCAGTCAACCAATCACCCAGTCAGTCAGTCAGTCACCCAGTCAGTCAGGAAGGCAGTCAGTCAGTCACCCAATCAGTCAGTCAGTCATCCAGTCAGTCAGTCAGTCAGTCAGTCAGTGAACCAGTCAGTCAGTTAGTCAGTCACCCATCACCCAGTCAGTCAACCAGTCAGTCAGTCAACCAATCACCCAGTCAGTCAGTCACCCAGTCACCCAGTCAGTCAATCAGTCAGTCACCCAATCACCCAGTCAGTCAGTCAGTCAGTCACCCAGTCAGTCAGTCACCCAGTCAGTCACCCGGTCAGTCAGTCACCCAGTCACCCAGTCATTCAGTCACCCAGTCAGTCAGTCATCCACTCAGTCACTTAGTCAGTCAGTCAGTAAGTCACCCAGTCAGTAAGTCAGTCAGTCAGTGAGTCAGTCATCCAGTCATCCAGTCAGTCAGTCACCCAGTCAGTCAGTCTGTAACCCAGTCAGTCAGTCAGTCAGTCAGTCACCCAGTCAGTCAGTGAGTCAGTCACCCAATCACCCAGTCAGTCACCCAGTCAATTATTCAGTCACCCAGTCAGTCAGTCAGTCAGTCACCCAGTCAGTCAGTCAGTCATTCATCCAGTCATCCAGTCAGTCAACCAGTTAGTCAGTCAGTCAGTCACCCAATCACCCAATCACCCAGTCACCCAGTCAGACACCCAGTCAGTAAATTAGTCAGTCACCCAGTCAGTCACCCAGTCTGTCAATTATTCAGTCACCCAGTCAGTCACCCAGTCACCTTGTCACCCAGTCAGTCAGTCAGTCAGTCACCCAGTCAGTCAGTTACCCAGTCAGTCAGTCACACAGTCAGTCAGTCAGTCAGTCAGTCAACCAATCACCCAGTCAATCAGTCAGTCACACAATCAGTCAGGCAGTCAGTCACCCAGTCGGTCAGTCAGTCACCCAGTCACCCAGTCAGTCAGTCAATAAGTCAGTTATCCAGTCAGTTAGTCAGTCAGTCAACCAGTCAGTCAGTTAGTCAGTCACCCATCACCCAGTCAGTGACCCAGTCAGTCAGCCACCCATTCAGTCACCCACCCGATCAGTCAGTCAACCAATCACCCAGTCAGTCAGTCAGTCAGTCAGTCAGTCACCCAGTAAGTCAGTAAGGCAGTCAGTTAGTCAGTCAGTCAACCAGTCAGTCAGTCAGTCAGTCAGTTACTCAGTCACCCAGTCAGTCAGTCACCCAGTCACCCAGTCAGTCAGTCATCCAGTCAGTCAGTAAACCAATCACCAAGTTAGTCAGTCACCCAGTCAGTCATCCACTCAGTCACTTAATCAGTCAGTCAGTAAGTCACCCAGTCAGTCAGTCAGTGACCTAGTCAGTCACCCAGTCAGTCAGTCACCCTGTCAATCTGTCAGTCAGTCAGTCAGTCAGTCACCCAATCAGTCACCTAGTCAGTCACCCAGTCAGTCAGTCAGTCAGTCACCCAGTCATTCAGTCAGTCGGTCACACAGTCAGTCAGTCAGTCAGTCACCCAGTCATTCAGTCAGCACTATCACCCAGTCAGTCAGTCAACCAATCAGTCACTTAATCAGTCAGTCAGTAAGTCACCTTGTCAGTCAGTCAGTCAGTCAGTCACCCAGTCATTCAGTCATCCAGTCAGTCAGTCAACCAATCACCCAGTCAGTCACCCAGTCAGTTACCCAGTCAGTCAGTCAGTCAGTCAGTCAGTCAGTCACCCAGTCAGTCAGTCAGTCAGTCAACCAATCACCCAATTAGTCAGTCATCCAGTCACCCAGTCAATCAGTCACCCAGTCACCCAGTCAATCAGTCACCCAGTCACCCTGTCAGTCAGTCACCCAGTCAGTCAGTCAGTCACCCAGTCAGTCACCCAGTCAGTTAGTCAGTCAGTCAGTCAACCAAACACCCAGTCAGTCAGTCAGTGAGTCACCCAGTCAGGTAGTCAGTCACCCAGTCAGTCAGTTACCCAATCAGTCAGTCACCCAGTCAGTCAGGTAGTCAGTCACCCAGTCAGTCAGTCACCCAGTCAGTCAGTTACCCAGTCAGTCAGTCACACAGTCAGTCAGTCAGTCAGTCAGTCAACCAATCACCCAGTCAATCAGTCAGTCACACAATCAGTCAGGCAGTCAGTCACCCAGTCGGTCAGTCAGTCACCCAGTCACCCAGTCAGTCAGTCAATAAGTCAGTTATCCAGTCAGTTAGTCAGTCAGTCAACCAGTCAGTCAGTTAGTCAGTCACCCATCACCCAGTCAGTGACCCAGTCAGTCAGCCACCCATTCAGTCACCCACCCGATCAGTCAGTCAACCAATCACCCAGTCAGTCAGTCAGTCAGTCAGTCACCCAGTAAGTCAGTAAGGCAGTCAGTCAGTCACCCAGTCAGTCAGTCAGTCATCCAGTCAGTCAGTCAGTCACCCAATCACCCAGTCAGTCAGTCAGTTAGTCAGTCACCCATCACCCAGTCAGTCAGTCACCCAGTGAGTCAGTCAGTCAGTCAACCAATCACCCAGTCAGTCAGTCACCCAGTGAGTCAGTCAGTCAGTCACCCAGTCAGTCACCCAGTCAGTCACCGAGTCAGTCAGTCACCCAGTCAGTCAGTGAGTCAATCAGTCAGTCATCCAGTCAGTCAGTCGGTCACCCAGTCAGTCAGTGAGTCAGTCACCCAGTCAGTCAGTCAGTCAGTCAGTCACCCAGTCAGTCAGTCAGTAACCCAGTCAGCCAGTCAGTCAATCAGTCAGTCACCAAATCACCCAGTAATTCAGTCAGTCAGTCAGTCAGTAAGTCACCCAGTCAGTCAGTCAGTGACCTAGTCAGTCACCCAGGCAGTCAGTGAGTCAGTCACCCAGTAACCCAGTCAGTCAGTCTGTAACCCAGTCAGTCAGTCTGTAAGCCAGTCAGTCAGTCAGTGACCTAGTCAGTCACCCAGTCAGTCAGTCACCCAGTCAGTCAGTCACCCAGTCAGTCAGTCAGTCACCCAGTCAGTCAGTCACCCAGTCAGTCAGTCAGTAAGGCAGTCAGTCAGTCACCCAGTCAGTCAGTGAGTCAGTCACTCAGTCAACCAGTCAGTCAGTCTGTAACCCAGTCAGCCAGTCAGTCAGTCAGTCACCCAGTCAGTCAGTCATTCAGTCAGTCAGTCATCCAGTCAGTCAGTCAGTCAGTGAACCAGTCACTCAGTCAACCAGTCAGTCAGT
This sequence comes from Argentina silus, assembly GCF_951799395.1. Lineage (NCBI taxonomy): Eukaryota > Metazoa > Chordata > Actinopteri > Argentiniformes > Argentinidae > Argentina > Argentina silus. Next base: position 8,845,937 of record NC_139654.1, on the reverse strand, counting down.
CTGTAACCCAGTCAGTCAGTCAGTAACCTAGTCAGTCACCCAGTCAGTCTGTCACCCAGTCAGCCAGTCAGTCAGTCAGTCACCCAGTCAGTCAGTCAGTCAGTCAGTAATTCAACCAGTCAGTCAGTCAGTCAGTGACCTAGTCAGTCGTCCAGTCAGTCAGTGAGTCAGTCACTCAGTCAACCAGTCAGTCAGTCTGTAACCCAGTCAGTCAGTCAGCCAGTCAGTCAGTCAGTCACCCAGTCACCCAGTCAGACAGTCAGTCAGTCACCTAGTCAGTCACCCACTCAATCTGTCAGTCAGTCAGTCAGTCAGTCACCCAGTCAATCAATCAGCCAGTCAGTCAGTCAGTCAGTCACCCAGTCAGTCAGTCAGTCAGTCAGTCAGTCAGTCACCCAGTCAGCCAGTCAACCAGTCAATCAGTCACCCAGTCAGCCAGTCAGTCAGTCAGTCAGTCAGTCGGGCAGTCAGTCAGTCAGTCAGTGAACCAGTTAGTCAGTTAGTCAGTCACCCATCACCCAGTCAGTCACCCAGTCAGTCAGTCAACCAATCACCCAGTCAGTTAGTCAGTCAGTCAGTCAGTCACCCAGTGAGTCAGTCAGTCAGTCATCCAGTCAGTCACCCAGTCAGTCACCGAGTCAGTCAGTCACCCAGTCAGTCAGTCAGTCACCCAGTGAGTCAGTCAGTCAGTCAGTCACCCAGTCAGTCAGTCACCCAGTGAGTCAGTCAGTCAGTCACCCAGTCAGTCAATCAGCCAGTCAGTCAGTCAGTCACCCAGTCAGTCACCGAGTCAGTCAGTCAGTCACCCAGTCAGCCAGTCAGTCAGTCAGTCACCCAGTCAATCAGTCAGTCATCCAGTCAGTTAGTCAGTCACCCAGTCAGTCAGTGAGTCAGTCACCCAGTCAGCCAGTCAGTCAATCAGTCAGTCAGTCATTTAGTCAGTCACCCAGTAAGTCAGTCAGTCAGTCAGTCACCCACTCAATCACTTAGTCAGTCAGTCAGTCAGTAAGTCACCCAGTCAGTCAGTCAGTGACCTAGTCAGTCACCCAGGCAGTCAGTGAGTCAGTCACCTAGTAACCCAGTCAGTCAGTCTGTAACCCAGTCAGTCAGTCTGTAAGCCAGTCAGTCGGTCTGTAAGCCAGTCTGTAAGCCAGTCAGTCAGTCAGTGACCTAGTCAGTCACCCAGTCAGTCAATCAGTCAGTCAGTCAGTAAGGCAGTCAGTCAGTCATCCAGTCAGTCAGTCAGTCAGTGAACCAGTCAGTCAGTTGGTCAGTCACCCATCACCCAGTCAGTCACCCAGTCAGTCAGTCAACCAATCACCCAGTCAGTCAGTCAGTCAGTCATCCAGTCAGTCAGTGAACCAGTCAGTCAGTTAGTCAGTCACCCATCACCCAGTCAGTCACCCAGTCAGTCAGTCAACCAATCACCCAGTCAGTCAATCAGTCAGTCACCCAATCACCCAGTCCGTCAGTCAGTTAGTCAGTCAGTCACCCAGTAGGCCAGTCAGTCAGTCAGTCAGTCAGTCACCCAGTCATTCAGTCATTCAGTCAGTCAGTCATCCAGTCAGTCAGTCAGTCAGTGAACCAGTCAGTCAGTTAGTCAGTCACCCATCACCCAGTCAGTCACCCAGTCAGTCAGTCAACCAATCACCCAGTCAGTCAGTCACCCAGTCACCCAATCACCCAGTCACCCAGTCAGCCAGTCAGTCAGTCACCCAGTCATTCAGTCAGTCAGTCAGTCGGGCAGTCAGTCAGTCACCCAGTCAGTCAGTCATTCAGTCAGTCAGTCATCCAGTCAGTCAGTCAGTCAGTGAACCAGTCAGTCAGTTAGTCAGTCACCCATCACCCAGTCAGTCACCCAGTCAGTCAGTCACCCAATCACCCAGTCAGTCAATCAGTTAGTCAGTCAGTCAGTAATTCACCCAGTCAGTCAGTCAGTGACCTAGTCAGTCGTCCAGTCAGTCAGTGAGTCAGTCACTCAGTCAACCAGTCAGTCAGTCTGTAACCCAGTCAGTCACCTAGTCAGTCACCCAGTCAATCTGTCAGTCAGTCAGTCACCCAGTCAGTCACCCAGTCACCCAGTCACCCAGTCAGTCAGTCAGTCAGTCAGTCAGTCAGTCAGTCAGTCAGTCAGTCACCCATTCACCCAGTCAGCCAGTCAGTCACCCATTCATTCAGTCAGTCAGTCAGTCAGTCAGTCAGGCAGTCAGGCAGTCAGTCAGTCGCCCAGTCAGTCAGTCAGTCAGTCAGTCAGTCATCCAGTCAGTCAGTCAACCAGTCAGTCAGTTAGTCAGTCACCCATCACCCTGTCAGTCACCCAGTCAGCCATTCAGTCACCCATTCATTCAGTCAGTCAGTCAGTCAGTCAGTCAGTCAACCAATCACCCAGTCAGTCAGTCACCCAGTCAGTCAGTCAGTCACCCAGTCACCCAGTCAGACAGTCAGTCAGTCAACCAGTCAGTCAGTTAGTCAGTCACCCATCACCCAGTCAGTCACCCAGTCAACCAATCACCCAGTCAGTCAACCAATCACCCAGTCATTCACCCACCCAGTCAGTCAGTCACCCAGTCAGTCAGTCAGTCATCCAGTCAGTCAGTCAGTGAACCAGTCAGTCAGTTAGTCAGTCACACATCACCCAGTCAGTCAGTCAGTCAACCAATCACCCAGTCAGTCAGTCAGTCAGTCAGTAATTCACCCAGTCAGTCAGTCAGTGACCTAGTCAGTCATCCAGTCAGTCAGTGAGTCAGTCAATCAGTTAGTCAGTCTGTAACCCAGTCAGTCAGTCAGCCAGTCAGTCACCCAGTCACCCAGTCAGTCAGTCAGTCAGTCACCCAGTCACCCAGTCAGCCAGTCAGTCACCCATTCATTCAGTCAGTCAGTCAGTCAGTCAGACAGTCAGTCAGTCGCCCAGTCAGTCAGTCATCCAGTCAGTCAGTCAACCAGTCAGTCAGTCAACCAGTCAGTCAGTTAGTCAGTCATCCAGTCAGTCAGTCAACCAATCACCCAGTCAGTCAGTCAGTCACCCAGTCAGTCAGTCACCCAGTGAGTCAGTCAGTCAGTCACCCAGTCAGTCACCCAGTCAGTCACCCAGTCAGTCAGTCACCCAGTCAGTCAGTCAGTCACCCAGTCAGCCAGTCAGTCACCCAGTCAGTCACCGAGTCAGTCAGTCACCCAGTCAGTCAGTCAACCAATCACCCAATTAGTCAGTCATCCAGTCACCCAGTCAATCAGTCACCCAGTCACCCAGTCACCCAGTCAATCAGTCACCCAGTCACCCAGTCAATCAGTCACCCAGTCACCCAGTCAATCAGTCATCCAGTCACCCAGTCACCCAGTCAGTCAGTCAGTCACCCAGTCAGTCACCCAGTCAGTTAGTCAGTCAGTCAGTCAACCAAACACCCAGTCAGTCAGTCAGTGAGTCACCCAGTCAGTCAGTCAGTCACACAGTCAGTCATCCAGTCAGTCAGTCAGTCAGTAACCCAGTCAGTCAGGTAGTCAGTCACCCAGTCAGTCAGTTACCCAATCAGTCAGTCACCCAGTCAGTCAGGTAGTCAGTCACCCAGTCAGTCAGTTACCCAGTCAGTCAGTCACACAGTCAGTCAGTCAGTCAGTCAACCAATCACCCAGTCAGTCAGTCAGTCACACAATCAGTCAGGCAGTCAGTCACCCAGTCAGTCAGTCAGTCACCCAGTCACCCAGTCAGTCAGTCAATAAGTCAGTTATCCAGTCAGTTAGTCAGTCAGTCAACCAGTCAGTCAGTTAGTCAGTCACCCATCACCCAGTCAGTGACCCAGTCACCCAGTCAGTCAGTCAATAAGTCAGTTATCCAGTCAGTTAGTCAGTCAGTCAACCAGTCAGTCAGTTAGTCAGTCAACCAATCACCCAGTCAGTCAGCCACCCATTCAGTCACCCACCCAATCAGTCAGTCAACCAATCACCCAGTCAGTCAGTCAGTCAGTCAGTCAGTCAGTCACCCAGTCAGTCAGTAAGGCAGTCAGTCAGTCACCCAATCACCCAGTCAGTCAGTCAGTCACCCAGTCAGTCACCTAGTCAGTCACCCAGTCAATCTGTCAGTCAGTCAGTCAGTTAGTCAGTCACCCAGTCAGCCAGTCAGTCAGTCAGTCGCCCAGTCAGTCAGTCAGTCAGTTAGTCAGTCACCCATCACCCAGTCAGTCACCAAGTCAGTCAGTCAACCAATCACCCAGTCAGTCAGTCAGTCACCCAGTCAGTCACCCAGTCAGTCACCGAGTCAGTCAGTCACCCAGTCAGTCAGTCAGTCACCCAGTGAGTCAGTCAGTCAGTCACCCAGTCACCCAGTCAGTCAGTCAGTCAACCAATCACCCAGTCATTCACCCACCCAGTCAGTCAGTCACCCAGTCAGTCAGTCAGTCATCCAGTCAGTCAGTCAGTGAACCAGTCAGTCAGTTAGTCAGTCACACATCACCCAGTCAGTCAGTCAGTCAGTCAGTAATTCACCCAGTCAGTCAGTCAGTGACCTAGTCAGTCATCCAGTCAGTCAGTGAGTCAGTCAATCAGTTAGTCAGTCTGTAACCCAGTCAGTCAGTCAGCCAGTCAGTCACCCAGTCACCCAGTCAGTCAGTCAGTCAGTCACCCAGTCACCCAGTCAGCCAGTCAGTCACCCATTCATTCAGTCAGTCAGTCAGTCAGACAGTCAGTCAGTCGCCCAGTCAGTCAGTCATCCAGTCAGTCAGTCAACCAGTCAGTCAGTCAACCAGTCAGTCAGTTAGTCAGTCATCCAGTCAGTCAGTCAACCAATCACCCAGTCAGTCAGTCAGTCACCCAGTCAGTCAGTCACCCAGTGAGTCAGTCAGTCAGTCACCCAGTCAGTCACCCAGTCAGTCACCCAGTCAGTCAGTCACCCAGTCAGTCAGTCAGTCACCCAGTCAGCCAGTCAGTCACCCAGTCAGTCACCGAGTCAGTCAGTCACCCAGTCAGTCAGTCAACCAATCACCCAATTAGTCAGTCATCCAGTCACCCAGTCAATCAGTCACCCAGTCACCCAGTCACCCAGTCAATCAGTCACCCAGTCACCCAGTCAATCAGTCACCCAGTCACCCAGTCAATCAGTCATCCAGTCACCCAGTCAGTCAGTCAGTCACCCAGTCAGTCACCCAGTCAGTTCGTCAGTCAGTCAGTCAACCAAACACCCAGTCAGTCAGTCAGTGAGTCACCCAGTCAGTCAGTCAGTCACACAGTCAGTCATCCAGTCAGTCAGTCAGTCAGTAACCCAGTCAGTCAGGTAGTCAGTCACCCAGTCAGTCAGTTACCCAATCAGTCAGTCACCCAGTCAGTCAGGTAGTCAGTCACCCAGTCAGTCAGTTACCCAGTCAGTCAGTCACACAGTCAGTCAGTCAGTCAGTCACACAATCAGTCAGGCAGTCAGTCACCCAGTCAGTCAGTCAGTCACCCAGTCACCCAGTCAGTCAGTCAATAAGTCAGTTATCCAGTCAGTTAGTCAGTCAGTCAACCAGTCAGTCAGTTAGTCAGTCACCCATCACCCAGTCAGTGACCCAGTCACCCAGTCAGTCAGTCAATAAGTCAGTTATCCAGTCAGTTAGTCAGTCAGTCAACCAGTCAGTCAGTTAGTCAGTCAACCAATCACCCAGTCAGTCAGCCACCCATTCAGTCACCCACCCAATCAGTCAGTCAACCAATCACCCAGTCAGTCAGTCAGTCAGTCAGTCAGTCAGTCACCCAGTCAGTCAGTAAGGCAGTCAGTCAGTCACCCAATCACCCAGTCAGTCAGTCAGTCACCCAGTCAGTCACCTAGTCAGTCACCCAGTCAATCTGTCAGTCAGTCAGTCAGTTAGTCAGTCACCCAGTCAGCCAGTCAGTCAGTCAGTCGCCCAGTCAGTCAGTCAGTCAGTTAGTCAGTCACCCATCACCCAGTCAGTCACCCAGTCAGTCAGTCAACCAATCACCCAGTCAGTCAGTCAGTCACCCAGTCAGTCACCCAGTCAGTCACCGAGTCAGTCAGTCACCCAGTCAGTCAGTCAGTCACCCAGTGAGTCAGTCAGTCAGTCACCCAGTCACCCAGTCAGTCAGTCAGTCAGTCAGTCACCCAGTCAGTCAGTCACCCAGTGAGTCAATCAGCCAGTCAGTCAGTCAGTCACCCAGTCAGTCACCGAGTCAGTCAGTCAGTCACCCAGTCAGCCAGTCAGTCAGTCAGTCACCCAGTCAATCAGTCAGTCATCCAGTCAGTCAGTCAGTCACCCAGTCAGTCAGTCAGTCACCCAGTCAGCCAGTCAGTCAATCAGTCAGTCACCAAATCACCCAGTAAGTCAGTCAGTCAGTCAGTCAGTCAGTAAGTCACCCAGTCAGTCAGTCAGTGACCTAGTCAGTCACCCAGGCAGTCAGTGAGTCAGTCACCCAGTAACCCAGTCAGTCAGTCTGTAACCCAGTCAGTCAGTCTGTAAGCCAGTCAGTCAGTCAGTGACCTAGTCAGTCACCCAGTCAGTCAGTCACCCAGTCAATCTGTTAGTCAGTCAGTCAGTCAGTCAGTCAGTCACCCAGTCAGTCAGTCACCCAGTCATTCAGTCAGTCACCCAGTCAGTCAGTCACCCAGTCAGTCAGTCAGTAAGGCAGTCAGTCAGTCAGTGAGTCAGTCACTCAGTCAACCAGTCAGTCAGTCAGTAACCTAGTCAGTCACCCAGTCAGTCAGTAATTCACCCAGTCAGTCAGTCAGTGACCTAGTCAGTCGTCCAGTCAATCAGTGAGTCAGTCACCCAGTCAACCAGTCAGTCAGTCTGTAACCCAGTCAGTCAGTCAGTCACCCAGTCAGTCACCTAGTCAGTCACCCAGTCAATCTGTCAGTCAGTCAGTCAGTCAGTCACCCATCACCCTGTCAGTCACCCAGTCAGCCAGTCAGTCACCCATTCATTCATTCAGTCAGTCAGTCAGTCAGACAGTCAGTCAGTCGCCCAGTCAGTCAGTCATCCAGTCAGTCAGTCAACCAGTCAGTCAGTTAGTCAGTCAGTCACCCAGTCAGTCAGTCACCCAGTGAGTCACCCAGTCAGTCACTGAGTCAGTCAGTCACCCAGTCAGTCAGTCAGTCACCCAGTGAGTCAGTCAGTCAGTCACCCAGTCACCCAGTCAGTCAGTCAGTCACCCAGTCAGTCAGTCACCCAGTCAGTCAGTCACCCAGTGAGTCAGTCAGTAAGTCACCAAGTCAGTCAATCAGCCAGTCAGTCAGTCAGTCACCCAGTCAGTCAGTCAGTCACCAAATCACCTAGTCAGTCAGTCAGTCAGTTAGTCAGTCACCCAGTAAGTCAGTCAGTCAGTCAGTCACCCACTCAATCACTTAGTCAGTCACTTAGTCAGTCAGTCAGTCAGTCAGTCAGTAAGTCACCCAGTCAGTCAGTCAGTGACCTAGTCAGTCACCCAGGCAGTCAGTGAGTCAGTCACCCAGTAACCCAGTCAGTCAGTCTGTAACCCAGTCAGTCACCCAGTCAGTCTGTCACCCAGTCAATCTGTCAGTCAGTCAGTCAGTCAGTCACCCAGTCAGCCAGTCACCCAGTCAGTCAGTCAGCCAGTCAGTCACCCAGTCATTCAGTCAGTCAGTCAGTCGGGCAGTCAGTCATTCAGTCAGTCAGTCATCCAGTCAGTCAGTCAGTCAGTGAACCAGTCAGTCAGTTAGTCAGTCACCCATCACCCAGTCAGTCACCCAGTCAGTCACCCAATCACCCAGTCAGTCAGTCAGTTAGTCAGTCACCCAGTAAGTCATCCACTCAGTCACTTAGTCAGTCAGTCAGTCAGTCAGTAATTCACCCAGTCAGTCAGTCAGTGACCTAGTCAGTCGTCCAGTCAGTCAGTGAGTCAGTCACTCAGTCAACCAGTCAGTCAGTCTGTAACCCAGTCAGTCATCCAGTCACCCAGTCAGTCAGTCAGTCACCCAGTCACCCAGTCAGCCAGTCAGTCACCCATTCATTCAGTCAGTCAGTCAGTCAGTCAGTCAGTCAGTCGCCCAGTCAGTCAGTCAGTCAGTCATCCAGTCAGTCAGTCAACCAGTCAGTCAGTTAGTCAGTCACCCATCACCCTGTCAGTCACCCAGTCAGCCAGTCAGTCACCCATTCATTCAGTCAGTCAGTCAGTCAGACAGTCAGTCAGTCGCCCAGTCAGTCAGTCATCCAGTCAGTCAGTCAACCAGTCAGTCAGTCAGTCAGTCAACCAACCACCCAGTCAGTCAGTCACCCAGTGAGTCAGTCAGTCAGTCAGTCAATCAGTCAGTCATCCAGTCAGTCAGTCAGTCACCAAGTCAGTCAGTCACCCAGTCAGCCAGTCAGTCAATCAGTCAGTCACCAAATCACCTAGTCAGTCAGTCAGTCAGTTAGTCAGTCACCCAGTAAGTCAGTCAGTCAGTCACCCACTCAGTCATCCACTCAATCACTTAGTCAGTCAGTCAGTCAGTCAGTGACCTAGTCAGTCACCCAGGCAGTCAGTGAGTCAGTCACCCAGTAACCCAGTCAGTCAGTCTGTAACCCAGTCAGTCAGTCTGTAAGCCAGTCAGTCAGTCAGTGACCTAGTCAGTCACCCAGTCAGTCAGTCACCCAGTCAATCTGTTAGTCAGTCAGTCAGTCACCCAGTCAGTCAATCAGTCAGTCAGTCAGTCAGTCAGTCAGTCAGTAAGGCAGTCAGTCAGTCATCCAGTCAGTCAGTCAGTCAGTGAACCAGTCAGTCAGTTAGTCAGTCACCCATCACCCAGTCAGTCAGTCAACCAATCACCCAGTCAGTCAGTCACTCAGTCACCCAGTCACCCAGTCAGTCAATCAGTCAGTCACCCAATCACCCAGTCAGTCAGTCAGTTAGTCAGTCAGTCACCCAGTCAGCCAGTCAGCCAGTCAGTCAGTCAGTCAGTCAGTCACCCAGTCATTCAGTCAGTCAGTCATCCAGTCAGTCAGTCAGTCAGTAAACCAGTCAGTCAGTTAGTCAGTCACCCATCACCCAGTCAGTCACCCAGTCAGTCAGTCAACCAATCACCCAGTCAGTCAATCAGTCAGTCACCCAATCACCCAGTCAGTCAGTCAGTTAGTCAGTCAGTCAGTAATTCACCCAGTCAGTCAGTCAGTGACCTAGTCAGTCGTCCAGTCAGTCAGTGAGTCAGTCACTCAGTCAACCAGTCAGTCAGTCTGTAACCAAGTCAGTCAGTCAGTCACCCAGTCAGTCACCTAGTCAGTCACCCAGTCAATCTGTCAGTCAGTCAGTCAGTCAGTCAGTCACCCAGTCAGCCAGTCACCCAGTCAGTCAGTCAGTCACCCATTCACCCAGTCAGCCAGTCAACCAGTCAGTCAGTTAGTCAGTCACCCATCACCCTGTCAGTCACCCAGTCAGCCAGTCAGTCACCCATTCATTCAGTCAGTCGCCCAGTCAGTCAGTCATCCAGTCAGTCAGTCAACCAGTCAGTCAGTTAGTCAGTCACCCATCACCCTGTCAGTCACCCAGTCAGTCAGTCAACCAATCACCCAGTCAGTCAGTCACCCAGTCAGTCAGTCACCCAGTCAGTCAGTCACCCAGTGAGTCAGTCAGTCACCCAGTCAGACAGTCAGTCAGTCAACCAGTCAGTCAGTTAGTCAGTCACCCATCACCCAGTCAGTCACCCAGTCAGTCAGTCAACCAATCACCCAGTCAGTCAACCAATCACCCAGTCATTCACCCACCCAGTCAGTCAGTCACCCAGTCACCCAGTCAGTCAGTGAGTCAGTCACCCAGTCAGTCAGTCAGTCAGTCAGTCACCCAGTCAGCCTGTCAGTCACCCATTCATTCAGTCAGTCAGTCAGTCAGTCAGTCAGTCAGACAGTCAGTCAGTCGCCCAGTCAGTCAGTCACCCAGTCAGTCAGTCAACCAGTCAGTCAGTTAGTCAGTCACCCAATCACCCAGTCAGTCAGTCAGTTAGTCAGTCAGTCACCCAGTCAGCCAGTCAGCCAGTCAGTCAGTCAGTCAGTCAGTCACCCAGTCATTCAGTCAGTCAGTCATCCAGTCAGTCAGTCAGTCAGTAAACCAGTCAGTCAGTTAGTCAGTCACCCATCACCCAGTCAGTCACCCAGTCAGTCAGTCAACCAATCACCCAGTCAGTCAATCAGTCAGTCACCCAATCACCCAGTCAGTCAGTCAGTTAGTCAGTCAGTCAGTAATTCACCCAGTCAGTCAGTCAGTGACCTAGTCAGTCGTCCAGTCAGTCAGTGAGTCAGTCACTCAGTCAACCAGTCAGTCAGTCTGTAACCAAGTCAGTCAGTCAGTCACCCAGTCAGTCACCTAGTCAGTCACCCAGTCAATCTGTCAGTCAGTCAGTCAGTCAGTCAGTCACCCAGTCAGCCAGTCACCCAGTCAGTCAGTCAGTCACCCATTCACCCAGTCAGCCAGTCAACCAGTCAGTCAGTTAGTCAGTCACCCATCACCCTGTCAGTCACCCAGTCAGCCAGTCAGTCACCCATTCATTCAGTCAGTCGCCCAGTCAGTCAGTCATCCAGTCAGTCAGTCAACCAGTCAGTCAGTTAGTCAGTCACCCATCACCCTGTCAGTCACCCAGTCAGTCAGTCAACCAATCACCCAGTCAGTCAGTCACCCAGTCAGTCAGTCACCCAGTCAGTCAGTCACCCAGTGAGTCAGTCAGTCACCCAGTCAGACAGTCAGTCAGTCAACCAGTCAGTCAGTTAGTCAGTCACCCATCACCCAGTCAGTCACCCAGTCAGTCAGTCAACCAATCACCCAGTCAGTCAACCAATCACCCAGTCATTCACCCACCCAGTCAGTCAGTCACCCAGTCACCCAGTCAGTCAGTGAGTCAGTCACCCAGTCAGTCAGTCAGTCAGTCAGTCACCCAGTCAGCCTGTCAGTCACCCATTCATTCAGTCAGTCAGTCAGTCAGTCAGTCAGTCAGACAGTCAGTCAGTCGCCCAGTCAGTCAGTCACCCAGTCAGTCAGTCAACCAGTCAGTCAGTTAGTCAGTCACCCATCACCCTGTCAGTCACCCAGTCAGTCAGTCAACCAATCACCCAGTCAGTCAGTCACCCAGTCAGTCAGTCACCCAGTGAGTCAGTCAGTCAGTCATCTAGTCAGTCACCCAGTCAGTCACCCAGTCAGTCAGTCACCCAGTGAGTCAGTCAGTCAGCCAGTCAGTCACCCAGTCAGTCAGTCACCCAGTGAGTCAGTCAGTCAGTCACCCAGTCAGCCAGTCAGTCAGTCAGTCACCCAGTCAATCAGTCAGTCATCCAGTCAGTTAGTCAGTCACCCAGTCAGTCAGTGAGTCAGTCACCCAGTCAGTCAGTCAGTCAGTCACCCAGTCAGTCAGTCAGTCACCCAGTCAGCCAGTCAGTCAATCAGTCAGTCAGTCATTTAGTCAGTCACCCAGTAAGTCAGTCAGTCAGTCAGTCACCCACTCAGTCATCCACTCAATCACTTAGTCAGTCAGTCAGTCAGTCAGTCAGTAAGTCAGTCAGTCAGTCAGTCAGTGACCTAGTCAGTCACCCAGGCAGTCAGTGAGTCAGTCACCCAGTAACCCAGTCAGTCAGTCTGTAACCCAGTCAGTCAGTCTGTAAGCCAGTCAGTCAGTCTGTAAGCCAGTCAGTCAGTCAGTGACCTAGTCAGTCACCCAGTCAGTCGGTCACCCAGTCAATCTGTTAGTCAGTCAGTCAGTCAGTCAGTCAGTCACCCAGTCAGTCAGTCAGTCAGTCAGTCACCCAGTCAGTCAATCAGTCAGTCAGTCAGTCAGTCAGTCAGTGAACCAGTCAGTCAGGCAGTCAGTCAGTCATCCAGTCAGTCAGTCAGTCAGTGAACCAGTCAGTCAGTTAGTCAGTCACCCATCACCCAGTCAGTCACCCAGTCAGTCAGTCAACCAATCACCCAGTCAGTCAGTCAGTCAGTCACCCAGTCAGTCAATCAGTCAGTCACCCAATCACCCAGTCCGTCAGTCAGTTAGTCAGTCAGTCACCCAGTAGGCCAGTCAGTCAGTCAGTTAGTCAGTCACCCAGTCAGTCAGTCAGTCAGTCAGTAAGGCAGTCAGTCAGTCATCCAGTCAGTCAGTCAGTCAGTGAACCAGTCAGTCAGTTAGTCAGTCACCCATCACCCAGTCAGTCACCCAGTCAGTCAGTCAACCAATAACCCAGTCAGTCAGTCACCCAGTCAGTCAGTCACCCAATCACCCAGTCACCCAGTCAGTCAGTCAGTCAGTCAGTCACCCAGTCATTCAGTCAGTCAGTCATCCAGTCAGTCAGTCAGTCAGTGAACCAGTCAGTCAGTTAGTCAGTCACCCATCACCCAGTCACTCAGTCACTCAGTCACCCAGTCACCCAGTCAGTCAATCAGTCAGTCACCCAATCACCCAGTCAGTCAGTCAGTTAGTCAGTCAGTCAGTAATTCACCCAGTCAGTCAGTCAGTGACCTAGTCAGTCGTCCAGTCAGTCAGTGAGTCAGTCACTCAGTCAACCAGTCAGTCAGTCTGTAACCAAGTCAGTCAGTCAGTCACCCAGTCAATCTGTCAGTCACCCAGTCAGCCAGTCACCCAGTCAGTCAGTCAGTCACCCATTCACCCAGTCAGTTAGTCAGTCACCCATCACCCTGTCAGTCACCCAGTCAGCCAGTCAGTCACCCATTCATTCAGTCAGTCAGTCAGTCAGTCAGTCAGACAGTCAGTCACCCATTCATTCAGTCAGTCAGTCAGTCAGTCAGTCAGTCAACCAGTCAGTCAGTTAGTCAGTCACCCATCACCCTGTCAGTCACCCAGTCAGTCAGTCAACCAATCACCCAGTCAGTCAGTCACCCAGTCAGTCAATCAGTCAGTCACCCAATCACCCAGTCAGTCAGTCAGTTAGTCAGTCAGTCAGTAATTCACCCAGTCAGTCAGTCAGTGACCTAGTCAGTCGTCCAGTCAGTCAGTGAGTCAGTCACTCAGTCAACCAGTCAGTCAGTCTGTAACCAAGTCAGTCAGTCAGTCACCCAGTCAATCTGTCAGTCACCCAGTCAGCCAGTCACCCAGTCAGTCAGTCAGTCACCCATTCACCCAGTCAGTTAGTCAGTCACCCATCACCCTGTCAGTCACCCAGTCAGCCAGTCAGTCACCCATTCATTCAGTCAGTCAGTCAGTCAGTCAGTCAGACAGTCAGTCACCCATTCATTCAGTCAGTCAGTCAGTCAGTCAACCAGTCAGTCAGTTAGTCAGTCACCCATCACCCTGTCAGTCACCCAGTCAGTCAGTCAACCAATCACCCAGTCAGTCAGTCACCCAGTCAGTCAGTCACCCAGTGAGTCAGTCAGTCACCCAGTCACCCAGTCAGACAGTCAGTCAGTCAACCAGTCAGTCAGTTAGTCAGTCACCCATCACCCAGTCAGTCACCCAGTCAGTCAGTCAACCAATCACCCAGTCAGTCAACCAATCACCCAGTCATTCACCCACCCAGTCAGTCAGTCAGTCAGTAAGGCAGTCAGTCAGTCACCCAGTCAGTCAGTCAGTCATCCAGTCAGTCAGTCAGTGAACCAGTCAGTCAGTCAGTCAACCAATCACCCAGTCAGTCAGTCAGTCACCCAGTAAGTCATCCACTCAGTCACTTAGTCAGTCAGTCAGTCAGTAATTCACCCAGTCAGTCAGTCAGTGACCTAGTCAGTCATCCAGTCAGTCAGTGAGTCAGTCACTCAGTCAACCAGTCAGTCAGTCTGTAACCCAGTCAGTCAGTCAGCCAGTCAGTCACCCAGTCACCCAGTCAGTCAGTCACCCAGTCACCCAGTCAGCTAGTCAGTCACCCATTCATTCAGTCAGTCAGTCAGTCAGACAGTCAGTCAGACAGTCAGTCAGTCGCCCAGTCAGTCAGTTAGTCAGTCACCCATCACCCTGTCAGTCACCCAGTCAATCAGTCAACCAATCATCCAGTCAGTCAGTCAACCAATCACCCAGTCAGTCAGTCAGTCACCCAGTCAGTCAGTCACCCAGTGAGTCAGTCAGTCAGTCACCCAGTCAGTCACCCAGTCAGTCACCGAGTCAGTCAGTCAGTCAGTCACCCAGTCAGCCAGTCAGTCACCCAGTCAGTCACCGAGTCAGTCAGTCAGTCACCCAGTCAGCCAGTCAGTCAGTCAGTCACCCAGTCAATCAGTCAGTCATACAGTCGGTCAGTCAGTCACCCAGTCAGTCAGTGAGTCAGTCAGTCAGTCACCCAGTCAGCCAGTCAGTCAATCAGTCAGTCACCAAATCACCTAGTCAGTCAGTCAGTCAGTTAGTCAGTCACCCAGTAAGTCAGTCAGTCAGTCAGTCACCCACTCAGTCATCCACTCAATCACTTAGTCAGTCAGTCAGTCAGTCAGTCAGTCAGTCAGTCAGTAAGTCACGCAGTCAGTCAGTCAGTGACCTAGTCAGTCACCCAGTCAGTCAGTCATCCAGTCACCCAGTCAATCAGTCACCCAGTCACCCAGTCAGTCACCCAGTCAGTCACCCAATCACCCAGTCAGTCAACCAATCACCCAGTCAGTCAGTCAGTCAGTCACCCAGTCAGTCAGTCAGTCAGTCAACCAATCACCCAGTCAGTCAGTCAGTCACACAGTCAGCCAGTCAGTCAGTCAGTAACCCAGTCAGTCAGTCAGTCAGTCACCCAGTCAGTCAGTCAGTCAACCAATCACCCAGTCAGTCAGTCATCCAGTCACCCAGTCACCCAGTCAGTCAGTCAGTCATCCAGTCAGTCAGTCAGTCAGTCAGTCAGTCACCCAGTCAGTCAGTCAGTCACCCAGTGAGTCAGTCATTCAGTCAGTCAGTCTGTAACCCAGTCAGTCAGTCAGTCACCCAATCAGTCACCTAGTCAGTCACCCAGTCAGTCAGTCAGGCCACACAGTCAGTCAGTCAGGCCAAACAGTCAGTCACAGAGTCAACAACACAGTCATTCAGTCAATCACACAGTCAGTCAGTCAGTCAGTCAGTAAATTAGTCACACAGTCAGTCGGTTAGTCAGTCACCCAGTCAGTCAGTCAGTCACCCAGGCAGTGAGTCAGTCACCCAGACAGTCACCCAGTCACCCTGTCAGTCAGTCATCCAGTCAGTCAGTCAGTTACCGAGTCAGTCAGTCAGTCACCCAGTCAGACACCCAGTCAGTCACCCAGTCAGTCAGTCACCCAGTCAGTCAGTCAGTCAGTCAGTCAACCAGTCACCCAGTCAGTCAGTTAGTCAGTCACCCAGTAAGTCATCCACTCAGTCACTTAGTCAGTCAGTCAGTAAGTCACCCAGTCAGTCAGTCAGTTAGTCAGTCACCCAGTAAGTCATCCACTCAGTCACTTAGTCAGTCAGTCAGTAAGTCACCCAGTCAGTCAGTCAGTGACCTAGTCAGTCACAGAGTCTACAACACAGTCATTCAGTCAGTCATTCAGTCAACCACACAGTCAGTCAATCAGTCAGTCAGTCAGTCAATCAGTCAGTAAATCAGTCACACAGTCAGTCAGTCACCCAGTCATCCAGTCAGTCGGTCAGTCACCGAGTCAGTCAGTCACCCAGTCACCCAGTCAGTCAGTCAACCAGTCACCCAGTCAGTCACCCAGTGAGTCGGTTAGTCAGTCACCCAGTCACCCAGTCAGTGAGTCAGTCAGTCACCCAGTCAGTCAGTCAGTTAGTCAGTCACCCAGTCAGTCAGTCAGTCACCCAGGCAGTGAGTCAGTCACACAGGCAGTGAGTCAGTCACCCAGACAGTCACCCAGTCACCCTGTCAGTCAGTCATCCTGTCAGTCAGTCAGTCACCGAGTCAGTCAGTCAGTCACCCAGTCAGTCAGTCACCCAGTCACCCAGTCAGTCACCCAGTCAGTTAGTCAGTCAGTCACCCAGTCAGTCAGTCAGTCATCCAGTCAGTCAGTCAGTCACCCAGTCAGACACCCAGTCAGTCACCCAGTCAGTCACCCAGTCAGTCAGTCAGAAAGTCACCCAGTCAGTCAATCAGTGACCTAGTCAGTCACCCAGTCAGTCAGTGAGTCAGTCACCCAGTCATCCAGTCAGTCTGTAACCCAGTCAGTCAGTCAGTCAGTCAGTCACCCAATCACCCAGTCAGTCACCCAGTCAATTATTCAGTCACCCAGTAAGTCACCCAGTCATTCAGTCAGTCAGTCACCCAGTCAGTCAGTCAACCAATCACCCAGTCAGTCAATCAGTCAGTCACCCAATCACCCAGTCAGTCAGTCAGTCAGTTAGTCAGTCAGTCAGTAATTCACCCAGTCAGTCAGTCAGTGACCTAGTCAGTCGTCCAGTCAGTCAGTGAGTCAGTCACTCAGTCAACCAGTCAGTCAGTCAGTCACCCAGTCAGTCACCTAGTCAGTCACCCAATCACCCAGTCAGTCAGTCAGTCAGTCACCCAATCACCCAGTCAGTCAGTTACCCAGTGAGTCACCCAGTCAGTCAATTAGTCAGTCACCCAGTCACCCAGTCAGTCACCTAGTCAGTCAGTCACCCAGTCAATCTGTCAGTCAGTCAGTCAGTCAGTCACCCAATCAGTCACCTAGTCAGTCACCCAGTCAGTCAGTCACCCAGTCAGTCAGTTAGTCAGTCAGTCATTAAGTCACCCAGTCAGTCAGTCAGTCAGTCACCTAATCAGTCACACAGTCAGTCAGTCACACAGGCAGTCAGTCAGTCAGTCAACAAGTCAGTCAGTCAGGCCACACAGTCAGTCAAACAGTCAGTAAGTTACACAGTCAGTCAATCAGCCAGTCAACAAGTCAGTCAGTCAGTCACACAGTCAGTCAGACAATCAGTCGGTCAGTCAGGCAGTCAATCATTCAGTCAGTCAGTCAGTTAGTCAGTCAGTCATACGGTCAGTAAGTCAGTCAGTCAGTCAGTCAGTCACACAGTCAGTCACACAGTCTGTAACCCAGCCAGCCAGCAAGCCAGTCAGCCAGTCAGTCAGTCAGTCAGTCAGTCAGTCAGTCAGAGATTCAAGATTCAAGATTCAAGATATTTATTAGTCATATGCACAGTAAACAGACAGTTACACCACACAATGAAAATCTTACTTTGCTAGTCCCCCCTAACACAACAGACTAAACTAAAGAAAAAAAAACTAGTTCCATATATACATATACAAATTCTATATTGCACCTGGTGGATCACAGTTATAAAGTTATAAAGTGCGCTTATGCATTGTTGCAAATTGCATGAGGTATTTAGTGCAAACAGTAGTAGTGCAAACAGTAGTGAAGTCACAGCAGCAGTCAGAATGTCTGTCGAGTTCACAGTTGATCAGTCAAGTCAAGTAATGCAAGTGATGTGGGGGGGTGGAAGGGGGAGGGCTTTGTGAGGTAGCTTGTTCACAAGCCTGATGGCCTGTGGATAGAAACTGTTTGTCAGTCTGGTGGTCCTAGATTTCAGACTCCTGTAGCGCCTGCCTGATGGTAGGAGAGTGAAGAGTCTGTGCTGGGGGTGTGTACAGTCCCTGATGATGTTGTGTGTTCTCCTGGTGACCCTGGTGTTGTAAATGTCCTGAAGTGAGGGGAAGGCTGCTCCTGAGATATACTGTGCAGTTTTTATCACACGCTGGAGTGCCTTCCTGTCCTGGGCTGTACAGTTTCCATACCAGACTGTGATGGAACTGGTAAGGGTGCTCTCAACTGTACATCTATAGAAGTTGCTGAGAACTTTGGATGGCATGCCAAATTTCTTCAGCCTTCTTAAGAAGTACAGTCGCTGCTGGGATTTCTTAATGTTCTGTTGTGCATTGTGAGACCAGGTAAGATCCTCGCTGATGTAGGTTCCGAGGAATTTGAAGGTTTTCACCCTATCCACCTCTGTCTCATCTATATGCAGTGGTGTGTGCTGCACACTCTTCTTTCGTGGATCAATAATCATCTCCTTGGTCTTGTCTGCGTTCAGGGAGAGATTATTGTCCTGACACCAGGCCACCAGATCCGCCACCTCTCTTCTGTATGCCGCCTCAGCCCCCCCGGTGATCAGTCCAATGACTGTCGTATCATCCGCAAACTTGATGATGCTGGTGTTATCCTGGGAGGCCACGCAGTCATATGTGAAGAGGGTGTACAGCAGGGGGCTCAGCACGCAGCCCTGGGGGGTCCCTGTGCTTGTGGTTCTTGTGCCTGATGTGCGGTTGCCTACTCTGACTGACTGGGGTCTGTCTGATAGGAAGTCCAGCACCCAGTTACAGAGAGCAGGTGTCAGTCCAAGAGTGAGGAGTTTTGCACAGAGTTTGTGTGGGATAACCGTGTTAAATGCTGAACTGTAGTCAATAAAGAGTAGTCTTACATATGTGTCCTTTCCCTCTAAGTGTGTGAGGGTGGTGTGGATGACGGCGTTGACTGCATCGTCGGTGGACCGGTTCTGACGGTACGCAAACTGTAGAGGGTCTAAGGTGTTTGGGATGGTCCTCTTGATGTGCGTCATGACTATCCTCTCAAAGCACTTCATCACTATTGGGGTGAGTGCGACGGGTCGATAGTCATTCAGGCAGGTCACGGTGTTTTTCTTTGGTAGGGGCACGATGGTGGTTGTCTTGAAGCAGGTGGGCACCAAAGCTTGTGCTAGTGACATGTTATAAATATCAGCCAGCACCTCAGCCAGCTCTGATGAGCAGACCCTGAGGGCACGCCCGGAGATGTTGTCTGGGCCAGCTGCCTTCCGTGGGTTTATTCTCCTCAGAGCCGTACACACCTCTGCTGATGTCACAGTGAGTGATGAGTCCTGTGTGTGCTCCGTGGTCGAAATCCCTCTCTGTTGGTTGGTGTTGAGGGTATCGAAGCGTGCATAGAACTCGTTCAGCTCATCTGGCAGTGTGAGTTGGCTGGTTGTGGCCCCCCTGCTCCTCTGCCGGTAGCCTGTGATGTGTTGCAGGCCTTGCCACATGCGTCGGGAATCTGCGGTGGAATAGAATCCCTCCAGCTTCAGTCTGTATTGCCTCTTGGCCTCTTTAATGGATCTACGCAGGTCATATCTGGCCTTCTTGTAGTCCTCAGCGTTGCCTGAAGCAAATGCAGTGGAGCGAGCGCATAGCATGGACCGAACTTCGCAGTTAATCCAGGGCTTTTGGTTGGGATATGTCCTGCAGCGTTTTGTGGGCACAATATTTTCAACACATGTACTGATGTAACCAGTTACACTGGAAGCATATTCCTCTAAATCCACAGTAGAGTCATCCCTCAGAGCAGCAGTTTTAAACACATCCCAGTTTGTTCTGTCAAAGCAGTCCTGCAACACCAGTTCAGTTTCCTCAGTCCACACTTTAACATTTTTACTCACTGGGGGGGCTTGCTTGAGGAGTTGTCTGTACGCTGGATAGAGGAACGTTGAGATGTGGTCGGACTGTCCGAAGTGTGGCCGGGGCACAGCTTTGTAGGCTCCTCTCACGTTGCTGTAGACGTGGTCAAGAGTATTTTTCTCCCTCGTCGGAAAGTTCACGTATTGATGGTATTTCGGGAGTACACTCTGTCGCCGAGGGCGAGTCTAGTATGGCCTTTACCCGGCCTCAGCACCACACTCAGAATTACCAAAGCAGTAGTAAGAAATCAGAATATGTGCTGTGGGAATGTATCCCGGAGGAAATGCCTACGGATGGGGGAGCCGAGAACACCTACCGTATTACACCAAAGCCATTTGAGATGGGAGCCGAGAACACCTACCGTATTACACCAAAGCCATTTGAGATGGGAGCCGGAGCACCAGTGAAACTTTGTAAGCAGGAGGCATCCACGGAGGGAGAGGAATTACCCGTAAACACCCAGGAGGTGGAGCCAGACACAGCTGAAAGCAAGGCCATAGAGACCAAGCCGGTAAGCATTGGACGAGAATTGAGACCCCGTAGAGTTGGGAGGTCACGACTGCCTAGTGAACGGACCTCTACCACAGATACTGACACCGAGTCAACAGACTCTGAATCTGATGTTTCTGAGTATAGGCCTGGGACTAGGCCTAGTGGGCAAAGGTTAGAGAAACGTATGAGTAGAATGCGTAGAATGGATAGACGTATGGGTTTTAGACCTATTGGAGGACCACATAAAAGCCACAGGGCTCAGGAAAGGAAGGCGGATACACCATCACCTACACCAGGTTCACCAGCCTCTTTGGGCACACCAGAGGATTTGATCAGAAATCTTGTTTACCACCCCGCAGTGGGGGGGGAAATGGAGAGTGTGGAACTGCCACCCGGCTGGGTGGTGGTGGATGAAGTGACCTCCCATCAAGATACACCCGTCCAGAACGATTGGACTGAGGATACACCGGCTGCAACTGAACCCCCTGGTGCCCCCTTCCGTGCCACCCTCATCTATCCTCTCTCTCCTAACCTCTCTCCCCCTCGCAGAAATGGATTGGCTAAACCAACACCGGTCATGGAGGAATCAGTTGCGGCATTTGTGGCTGAGGTTCAAGCTGCCCTGCAGACCCCCGTTCCCGAGAGAGAGGTTATTGTTATTGGTACCTTAGAGGAGGATATGATGCAGACCCCCCCTCGTGAAGGAGCAGTGACTTTTGATATCGATCTCTCTGACATCTATGAGTTTCTCCTGCCATCTGATGAAATGCCAGCTCTGGAAGAAGTAATGGATCCCTTCCTCGACTCTATCTTCCTGGACTGAGTGGAATGATAAGTTGGCCAAAAATAAATATATATCCAAGAATTGCTTAAAGAAAGTATAATGATTTAGAAGTAGAGCAACTATATAACCATATACAGTCATGAGAAAAAATTAGGACACCCTATGAAAACCTTTGTCTTCTTCAACATATTCAAACATATGGACATTTGATATTCATTTGAACAATATTGAAAAATTGAGGTAATATAACTAAACAAATACAACTGAAACAAATTATTTAAAAAATGATTGGTAAAATGTAATTAATAGAAATGCAATCTTCTTGTGAGGAAAAAGTTAGGACACCCCCACATTTAGTTCCACTTAAAATGCCTAAAATTATAATAAAGAGCACCACATCAGGTGCAAATGATTAGAACATCGTTACAGAGGATTTTGGAGGAGCCTGTCCTATTTAAGCCTCAGATATTTAGTTTGGTTTGCTCTTGATTGTTGAAGTGAGTTGCATCACCATGGCGAGATCAAAAGAGCTCTCTGAGGCCTTCAGAAGAAAAATTGTAGATGCATATGAGTCTGGGAAGGGATATAAAAAGATCTCCAAACTATTCGAAATTGGCCATTCCACTGTCCGGAAAATAATTTACAAGTGGAGAACATTTAAAACCACCACCAACATGGCCAGGTCAGGCCGCCCAAGCAAGTTCAGCCTAAGAGCTGACCGAAAGATGCTTAAAGAAGTCTCCAACAATCCCAGAATGTCATCACGAGACCTACAGGTATCTCTTGCCACAATTGATGTCAAAGTACATGCATCCACCATAAGAAAGAGACTGAACAAGTTTGCATTACATGGGAGGTGTGCAAGGAGGAAACCCCTGCTGTCAAAAAAAAACATCAGGGCAAGACTAAAGTTTGCCAGAGAACACCTAGAGAAAGACCAGAACTTCTGGAACAATGTGCTTTGGACAGATGAATCCAAAGTTGAACTATTTGGGCACAGTAAGAGTAGACATGTTTGGCACAAAACCAAGACAGCATTTGAGAACAAGAACCTCATACCAACTGTGAAGCATGGGGGTGGAAATGTCATGGTTTGGGGCTGCTTTTCTGCAGCAGGGCCTGGTCAGCTCACCATCATAGAATCCACTATGAATTTTGTATTGTATCAGAGGGTGCTTGAGGAAAATGTGAGACCATCTGTTCGAAAGTTGAAGCTGAAGCAGATGTGGACCATGCAACATGACAATGACCCAAAACATTCCAGTAAATCTACCAAGGAATGGCTCAAGAAAAATAAATTGAGAGTTCTG
The DNA here is from genome assembly GCF_951799395.1 of Argentina silus. NCBI lineage: Eukaryota > Metazoa > Chordata > Actinopteri > Argentiniformes > Argentinidae > Argentina > Argentina silus. The sequence goes on along the minus strand of NC_139654.1, from coordinate 8,824,122 downwards.
GAATGGTCAAGTCAAAGCCCGGATCTTAATCTTATTGAGATGCTGTGGATTGATTTGAAACTGGCTGTGCATGCAAGACACCCCTCGAACATCACACAGCTGAAAGAATTCTGCAAGGAGGAGTGGGAAAAACTTTCTCCCAATTGATGTCAGAGACCTGTAGACAGTTATAAGAAACGTCTAATTGAGGTTATTTCAGCCAAGGGGGGCAATACTAGCTATTAGGGCATAGGGTGTCCTAACTTTTTCCTCAGTAGGAATTGGCATTATTGTTAATTTTTCGTTAAATAAATGATTACAAAGTTACATTTTCATAGTTTTTTGTTCAATTACATCCCCTTTATCTATAGACATTGTTAGAAAGAAGATAACATATTGATATGTCCATATTTTTAAGAGAATAACTTAATATTTTGGGGGGTGTCCTAACTTTTTCTCATGACTGTACTTAACCTGCAGATAATGAGTAGTTTCCAATATGTGTAATTGCATAACTGAATAAGAGAAATTAGAATGCAAGTGTGACCTAGAGTCACTATAGCTGCTTAGGCCTTGTGTATAAAGTGGGCCCACTAACAAAGAAAGTGCTAGAATTAACCATATTTAACTGTGTATTCTTGCTCAGAGTTGATTGCTGAGACAAGGCAATATATCTTTGGAAAGTTGGCGTCATGTGTACAAAGGGCAACGGCTGTAGGAGAGAAAATGGGAAGTGAGACCCGTCTAAAGGTCAGGTCAGGAGATGAAAAGTCCCCAGCTGGACAATGCCATGGCGTTTGAAATCAAGTACAAATATACTGTGTGAAGTGTAATATTATTAATATAAGGAATATAGCGATTTGCTGGTTTTAAGGCTTTTAACATGATTAATTATTATATGTTATACGATCAAGAAAGTGCGTAGATAATGGAGCCTGGAAGCCATACTGGTTGGGGGAAGGGATAACGGCCTCACCACAGGGTTGCTACATTCGGAGCAACAGCAGCCCCCACCTTCTAATCTTTTGACTTCTGGAAAGGAAGCATGGCAGGCCTGCTATGTACCAACCAGAGAATCACCAGAATGTGAAGTGTGTAATAAGATGTGTAATAGTGTAATAGATGCACTGTAACCAAGGCATAGATGTACAACAGATAGAGAAGTTCTGCATGCAAAACATAGATATGTACTGTGCAAGCAGACCTAGACCCACAATATTCAGATATAGACAATGTCCAGACATAGACCCAATGATTCAGGCTTGGACACAGTGATTCAGGCATTGACGTAGTGTCCCAGACAGGGAGGTACCTTATCCAAGGTATAAAACCTACATTTTGGGGCATTTCGCTGGGCGCGCACCCCCGCTGCAGAGCGTAATACTGGAGGCATTGGAGCAGGATTGAGTGTGTTGGAGACCAAGCCCGGAGCTCATACTCTGATTATATTCTGACTTACGGATTGCCACCGCCGAACAACTTTTGGAGACGAGTCTTCTTGATAAGTATTTGGAACTCAGTTTAGGGAATAGACCAAAATTTGAGAACTCCACAGCTTCTCTTTCAGCACGGGGGCTTAACCCTTAGCTGTTGGGGCTGTGGCTTTAGGATTTCACTCTGAGGAGCATTTATCATAGGTTTTCACCCGGAGGAGCATTTATTATAGGATTTCACCCTGAGGAGCATTTATTATAGGATTTCACCCTGAGGAGCATTTATCATAGGATTTCACACTGAGGAGCACTTATTATAGGTTTTCACACTGAGGAGCATTTATTATAGGTTTTCACACGGAGGAGCAATTATTATAGGTTTTGTTGTTTTCTAAGTATTATTGTTTTAAGAGGAACCCCCTTGGATACAGTATTGTTACAGGAGTTCTCATCAGTTTCACAGATAATATTGGACATAGGATTTCAGGATCAATTGGAGTTCCGGAACATTGGGAGTTCAGGATCGTCTGGAATTCAGGATTCTTCAATCAATACCAAAAGAAAATAATTTTAGTAGTTTTTCTGGATCCTGCCTGTCAGGGGCAAGGCTGAAGCCCTGCGGGGAATCAGAGCCTCTTGGCTGGGTAGAGGAAGCTCGAGCTGACCACAAACACGGCGGATAGAGGAAGCGGGTCTAACTCGACGGGGTTTGGAATCGGAGCCTCTCTAAATCTTCACTGATCAGTAGTAAGACATGCTAATAGGTTTTTATTATTTTCAAGTTATATCATTTTAGTATTATCATGTTAACAATTAATCAAGCTGTCTGTAACCCCATTTATTGATATTTTAGCTATGCTGTAATGCTTTGAATTATTAATTAAACATCATAACCTGCATTTAAAGCAACAGTTTCAAGAAATTTAATGATGTATTATCATTTTACTCTAAATTGTAGAACTCAGTATAAGTCATATTACTCTTCCTGGTAATGTAAAAAGTTATAGGCTACTGTGCATGTGATATCATAGGATCTTAAAGGTTATATCTGGCCCCTTATTTTTACCTCCATTGGGTATATTGTCCATACCGATAAATCTTTTATCCGCAACCACACCAACTGGCACTCATTAAGGTTAGAGCAGCCGTCAACCATAGAGGTCGCCTGCTTCTGTGCACGGTTTTATAGGGGTGACTTTTCAGTGCATTTGAAGTGAGTGAAGGAAGCTTTTATGGAGGAACTATGGGATTTTTAGGCTGTTAACAGCGGAGTGAATCTAACCACCACCGACCTACACCGGACCCCGAGGTCCAAACCTGTTACTAGAGGGTTGGTACCGGAGCCCTGTATAGGGCTTTGAGTTCTGTTTGAGAATTTTATATTTTTAAACTGAAACTCGACTTTTGCCGGGAGACAACTCTTAAGGTTGCGGTGGCTGAAATCTCCGACTACGGTGAACACAGCGTCTGGGTGTGCAGTCTCGTGCTTGTTGATGATGTCATGCAGCAGCCCCAGTGCAGTTGTGGAGTCCGCTTGTGGCGGGATGTAAACAGCTAAAATAAACACTGCACTGAACTCCCTTGGTAGATAAAAGGGTCTGCACTTCACCATCAAAAGTTCAATATTAGCCGAGCAGTGTCTTTCAACAACCTGTACATCCGAGCACCATCTATTGTTCACATAGACACAGACGCCACCGCCTCTCGTTTTCCCCGAGGCTAATGTGCGGTCCCCGCGGAAGACAGAATGTGTTTCAAGCTGGATGGTAGAGTCTGGAATGATGTCCGAGAGCCAGGTTTCCGTGAAAATAAGAGCACAACATTCTCTCATCTCACGTTGGGTTGTAATCCTTGTTCTTAGCTCATCCATCTTGTTTTCGAGAGAGCGGACGTTAGCTAGCAGCAAGCTAGGTAGCGGTGGTCGTGTTGCCCTAGCCTTTAGCCTGGCATGTAGCCCACCTCTCTTGCCACGTATCCGCCTTGACCGCTCTCTCCGTCGGCTGCGCTGCTCACCCACGTCCGGTGCTGTTGGGCCTTCCCGTCTATAGTTAGCGGGGTCCCGACGCAGTAAGAAGTCGAAATCCTTTAAGTTATAAATGAGCTCATGTTGAGCTTTGCCGATGTCCAGAAGTGCTACTCTGTTGTAACTCACTAATGCGTGCAAGAACTTTGCATTTAGGGTGCAAACTAAGAATATAATAAATAAACAACGTTGGTTTCGGGAGGACGAAACAAAGACGTCTGCCACGGGGGGCGCCATCTATACCCAGTACTGAGTGTGGGTCAGTCAGTCACCTAATCAGTCACACAGTCAGTCAGTCACACAGGCAGTCAGTCAGTCAGTCAGTCAGTCAGTCAGGCCACACAGTCAGTCAAACAGTCAGTAAGTTACACAGTCAGTCAGTCAGTCAGTCAAAAAGTCAGTCAGTCAGGCCACACAGCCAGTCACAGAGTCAACAACACAGTCATTCAGTCAATCACACAGTCAATCAGTCAGTAAATCAGTCACACAGTCAGTCAGTTAGTCAGTCACCCAGTCACCCAGTCACCGAGTCAGTCACCCAGTCAGTCAGTCAGTCACCCAGACAGTGAGTCAGTCACCCAGACAGTCACCCAGTCACCCTGTAAGTCAGTCATCCTGTCAGTCAGTCAGTCACCGAGTCAGTCAGTCAGTCACACAGTCAGTCAGTCACACAGGCAGTCAGTCAGTCAGTCAACAAGTCAGTCAGTCAGGCCACACAGTCAGTCAAACAGTCAGTAAGTTACACAGTCAGTCAGTGTGGGGGGACATGCAGCGTTCGGCCTGTAGAGGGAGCTACAGGACCGTGGCCGGGGTTGTGTCGGCGAGACTTTTGTTGCACACCTGCTGCGAATTAAGTCTCGCCGGCGAATGTTTAAGATGTGTGTGTGCTTCTGCCATTTCAGTAGGGAGCTAAGCTGGAGACGGCGAGACAGGCTGACAGTAGAGCGAACGTCGACTGGAAAGTCGCCTGAGCGTGGAAAGGCTGGAAAGCGGGGACGGGAAAGTCCCAACGAACAGTTATAACGCCTTGTATGAATAAACGGGAAAGTTGTTCCCTCAACGTAAACGCTGCGTCTGCCTCTGTGTACCATCGGACATTGTTACATTGGCGCCCAACGTGGGGCACAGGAAAAAGGCAAGATGGACGCGCTAACAGCGGCGATAGCAAGGATAACACTCGTTCTCGAGCAACAGACGGCCCTGCAGCAGACCCAGCAGGCGACACTAGAGGAGCTGACGGCGGCGAGGCTCGCGGACAGGGCCGGCGGGCCGGCGCCGGGGACCGGAGCGACCCAGAGGCGTTCCTCGCGGTGTTCGAGGGGACGGCGAGGATCTCGGGGTGGCCGGACCGAGAGTGGGCCTACCATCTGCTGCCCCTCCTGTCAGGGGAGGCGCAGCTCGCGGCCCACAGTTTGCCGGCGGCCGCCCAACGGGATTACCAGTCCCTGGCCCGGGCGATTCGGGATCGCCTGGGCCTGACACCGGAGGAACACCGGCGCCGGTTCCGGGCCATGTCCATGGAGGAGGGGTGCCGGCCCTTCGCCTTCGCCCAGCGGCTGGGGGACAGCGCATGGCGGTGGCTGGACCCCGAGAACAACTCGGCGGTGGAGGTCGGGAACCGGGTGGTATTGGAGCAGTTCCTCGCGGGGCTCCCGGCCCGCACCGCCGCCTGGGTCCAGTACCACCGCCCCCAGGACCTAAAGACCGCCGTGGGTCTGGCGGAGGACCATCTCTCCCTCCCACCGCGGGGGCCACAACGACCAACCCCGGCCCCGCGGCAAGGGGGGGGGGGGCAACGCCCAGGAGGAGCCGGGGGAGCAGAAGGAGGGAGGCCGGCGCCCGCCCCGAGAACGAGATGGCAGGAGCACGCCGATCCAGAACCAGCCCCGGCCACGCAGAGAGAACCTCGAGCGACAGGGGGGGTGTGTTGGCGGTGCGGACGGCCGGGCCACGTGCAGGCCGAGTGTCGGGCGATGGACGTGGGGCAGGTCGTCCGCATCGGCGACATACCGGGCCCTCCCCCCGGACCAGGAGCGGCGTATCGTATTCCGGTAAGGATACAACGTGATACGCACCAGGCGTTCTTGGATTCGGGCTGTATGCAGTCCATGATCCAGGAGCGCCTGGTTCGGCCGGGGGCACTGTTGAAGGCATCGAGGGTGCGGGTGAGGTGTGTGCATGGGGACATTCACGAATATCCGCTGGTCGCTATCGAAATTCATTTTGAGGGGAAAAACCATAGGGTACAGGCGGCGGTTAGCCCACGCCTCACGCATCCCCTGATTCTAGGTGTGGATTGGGAGGGGTTTCCTCAAGCGGTAAAGAGGGCTACCGGGATGCGTGCACGACAGCTAGGGAGGTGTGTGGCGTGTAATGTGCTCTGTGCCGAGGCGGCGCCTCGCGACACTGCCGGGGAGCCGGAGCCGGCGGGGGCGCCTCACCCCGAGACTTCCTCGCCGAACTATCCGCTGCTAGGCGACTTCCCCCTCGAGCAGTCTCGTGATGAGACCCTCAGATCAGCCTTTGACCAAGTGATAGCAATTGATGGTACTTTGATACGGCCAGACACAGTGCGCGCCCACCCCTATTTCGCGATTATCAGCGACAGGTTATATCGAGTAAGTCGTGACTCACATAGTCAGGAGGAAGTAACCCAGTTGCTGGTTCCCCGCAGCCGCCGCGAAATGGTCTTCCAGGCGGCTCATTTCAACCCCATGGCGGGCCATCTAGGGTATGACAAAACACTGCACCGTATAATGGCTCGATTTTATTGGCCGGGGATTCGGGCAGAGGTGCGTAGGTGGTGCGCGTCCTGTCGGGAATGTCAGTTAGTAAATCCCCCGGCCATCCCACGGGCCCCCTTGCGGCCCTTACCATTGGTCGAGAACCCATTCGACCGCATTGCGATGGATATTATCGGGCCATTTGAGCGGAGCACACAGGGTTATCGATTTGTGTTGGTCTTGATAGATTACGCCACCCGATACCCCGAGGCAATACCTCTGCGCAATATCTCTGCCAGGAGTGTAGCGCAAGCATTGTTTCAAGTCATCTCCCGCGTGGGAATCCCGAAAGAGATTCTCACCGATCAGGGCACTAATTTTATGTCACGCACCCTCAAGGAACTGTATGGCTTGCTGAACATCAAGGCGATTCGAACCAGTGTTTACCACCCGGCCACGGACGGCCTTTGTGAGCGGTTCAATCGGACCTTGAAGTCAATGATCCGGAAGTTTGTCCACGAGGATAGTCGGAATTGGCATAAATGGCTAGATCCCCTGTTGTTTGCGGTGCGGGAAGTTCCCCAAGCTTCCACCGGGTTTTCCCCGTTTGAATTACTCTACGGGCGTAAGCCCCGGGGTGTCCTAGACCTGTTTAAAGAAAATTGGGAGGAAGGGTCTAGCGACAGTAAGAATGAGATCCAGTACGTCCTCGACTTGCGCACAAAGCTCCACGCCCTAGGGGCTATCTCACGTGAGCATTTGCTGCAAGCCCAGGAGCGTCAGAAACGCCTGTACGACAGGGGGTCTACCCTACGAGAGTTTACACCGGGAGACAAGGTGCTCGTACTGTTACCCACCTCCAGCACGAAATTACTCGCGAAGTGGCAAGGGCCGTTTGTGGTCACACGTCGCATGGGGGACGTGGATTATGAGGTTATACGCTCGGACCGGGGGGATAGCTTGCAGGTGTATCACGTCAATCTCCTAAAAAAATGGAATGACGTGGTCACTGTTGCTCTGGCTACGATAGTTCCAGAGAGAGAGGAGTTCGGTCCGGAAGTCCCAAAATCGAAAGGTAGCACTCCGGTCGATATTGATAACCATCTCTCTGCTAGCCAGGCCGCGGACGTTGCAGATTTGCAGCTTAAGTTCGCCGACGTGTTCTCTCCCCTGCCCGGTCGGACTACGCTCATCGACCACCATATAGAAACGCAGCCGGGTTTAACGGTGCGCACGCGTCCCTATAGGTTGCCGGTGCACAAACGAGACGTTGTGTGCCGGGAGTTGGAAGCCATGCTGGAGCTGGGTGTGGTCGAGGAGTCCCGCAGTGATTGGTGTAGCCCCATCGTGCTTGTCAACAAGCCAGATGGGACTATACGGTTCTGTGTGGATTATAGACGGGTTAATGCGGTCTCCAAGTTCGATGCATATCCGATGCCCCGGGTCGACGAGCTCTTGGACCGGCTTGGTACGGCCAGGTACTTCACGACATTGGATTGCACGAAGGGATACTGGCAGATTCCACTCTCGCCGGTGTCCCGGGAGAAAACGGCATTCTCCACTCCGCTCGGGTTATTCCAGTTCACCGTGCTCCCTTTCGGGTTGTTCGGAGCCCCAGCCACTTTTCAGCGCCTCATGGACCGTATTCTGCGGCCGCACGCCGCCTATGCTGCGGCCTACCTAGACGACATTGTCATCCACAGTGACACCTGGCCGCAGCATGTGCGGAGGGTGGCTGCTGTTCTGCGGTCCCTGAGGCAGGCGGGGCTAACGGCCAACCCGAAAAAGTGCGTGATCGGGCGGAGGGAGATCCGGTATCTGGGGTACCACTTGGGACGGGGGGAGGTGCGACCGCAGATTGAAAAGACTGCGGCCATCGCCGCCTCTCCCCGGCCCAAGACAAAGAAGGAGGTGAGGGCCTTCCTGGGGCTGGCGGGATATTACCGCCAGTTCGTGCCTGGGTTTTCAGAGCTGGCCAGTCCCTTGACGGACCTCACCCGGAAGGGGGCCCCGGATCCGGTCCAATGGTCGGGCCAGTGCCAGGGGTCGTTCGAGGCCCTTAAGGGGGCTCTTTGTGGAGAAACGGTCCTGTATGCGCCTGATTTTAACCTCCCTTTCTCCCTACAGACGGACGCGTCGGATAGAGGGCTGGGAGCAGTGCTGACCCAGCGCGTGGAGGGGGCCGACCGGCCGGTGCTGTACCTGAGCCGTAAGCTGTCGGAGAGGGAGGGCCGGTACAGCACCGTGGAGAAGGAGTGCCTGGCCATCAAGTGGGCGGTCGGCACCCTCCGCTACTACCTGCTGGGTCGCGCCTTCACCCTCTACTCCGACCATGCCCCCCTCCAGTGGCTCCACCGCATGAAGGATGTAAACGCGAGGATCACCCGGTGGTACCTCGCGTTGCAGCCCTTCAACTTTTCCGTCGTGCACAGACCGGGGGCGCAGATGGTCGTGGCAGACTTCCTCTCCCGGGCAGGGGGGGGGGAGTAGGTCGTCGGCCGTCGGGTCCCCGGCCTGTGTCGGGCGGTGGGGGTATGTGGGGGGACATGCAGCGTTCGGCCTGTAGAGGGAGCTACAGGACCGTGGCCGGGGTTGTGTCGGCGAGACTTTTGTTGCACACCTGCTGCGAATTAAGTCTCGCCGGCGAATGTTTAAGATGGGTGTGCTTCTGCCATTTCAGTAAGGGAGCTAAGCTGGAGAAGCAGGCGGCGAGAGCAGAGGTGAGCTGGGAACGGCGACACGAGAGAGCGTGGAGAGTGACATTGGGAGGAGGCTGGAAAGCCAAACGAACAATTACCCTGAACTGTATGAATAAACGGGAACCATCCCTTACCGATATACTGCGTCTGCCTCTGTGTAAGAACGGACATTGTTACAAAGGTGTTCTACAATACTAATATGACAGATTCTCCGCTCCTCTCCTCTCCTCTCCTCTACCCCCTGCCCTGTTTGGATGAAGATGTAGGGCATGATCAGTGTGAGCTGATGTCCTAATAGAGTTGAAATGAGAAGAGATCTGTTCCCTGCCTGCCTGGGTGTCCTAATGTGCCACTTGTGTTCAGCCACTTATGAAAGACATGGGTCTTTGCAGCGTGCTCAAGCTCTAACACAAATATAATATTCACTGTTTTATCCACCTATCCCGCTCTCCCGTGTGTGTGTGCGTGTGTGTGTGTGAGTTTAAGAGAGACAGAGAGAGAGCGAGAGAGAGAGAGATTGCGCCCTACTCTGAGTTTGTACAAGGAAAACACACATTCCACCCCTGTCCCCTTAGATCAGGCATGGGCCAATCACGGCCTGCGGTCAGATTTCACATGGCCCGCAGCTTCGGTTTTATAATGTATTCTTTATGGCCCGCTAGGACTGTCAAACAGAATAAATAAATCATAAAAGGTTCAAAATGCAATTTCTCCTTTCACCGCATCTAACTCTATATGGCTCTGTGACCTTGCTGTGAACACTTCTCGCTAGTTTCTGCCATGGCGCCTGTAAATAAAAAGAGGAAAGTTGACAGTGAGGGCCGACGCTTCCAGGAGAGATGGGAATTACAATATTTTTTCACTGAAAATCGGAGCAATTGTGTTTGTCTAATTTGTCAAGAGACTGTTACCATGTTTAAGGAATTCAATGTAAAGAGACACTACCAGACAAAACATGCTAACGCATACGACAAGCTAACAGGGAGTGAGCGCACTGAAAAAGTGAAGCAACTCCAAGCTGCTTTGGCCTCACAACAGCGACTCTTCACGCGGGCCTGTGAGTCAAATGAAAACGTCACCAAAGCAAGCTACGAAGTGGCCATGTTAATCGCCAAATATGGCAAACCTTTCACAGAGGGTACGTTTATCAAAGACTGTGTCATGAAAATGGTGGAGAACATTTGCCCCGAGAAGAAGCAAGAATTTGCTAATGTTTGCCTGGCTCGTAACACTGTGGCACGGAGAATAGAGGACATATCATCAGATATTCAGAGACAATTGGGGGACAGGGGAGTGACTTTTGATTATTTTTCATTAGCCTGCGATGAAAGCACAGATGCATCTGACACTGCGCAGCTACTGATTTTTTTGAGAGGAGTTGACGTGAACATGAACATAACAGAGGAGCTGCTTGACCTCCAAAGCCTTAAAGGCCAAACAAGAGGAACAGATTTATTTGTTTCTGTTTGTACAGCTGTTGACGATATGAAACTACCATGGAGTAAAGTTAGTGGGATTATTACCGATGGTGCGCCTGCCATGGTTGGTGAACGAAGTGGATTGTCCACATTGATCTGCAACAAAGTCAGCGAAGAAGGAGGTAACGCTATTATACTCCACTGTATAATTCACCAGCAGGCTCTCTGCGCAAAACATCTCAAATTTGATCATGTTATGAAACCCGTGGTAAAGGCAATCAATTCTATTCGCTCTAAAGCCCTATACCACCGCCAGTTTAAGCAGTTCCTGCTTGACTTCCAGGCTGAATACGGAGATGTAGTATATCACAACGATGTGAGGTGGCTCAGTCGGGGGTCCGCACTGCAGCGATTTTTCTCTCTCAGAGAAGAAATTTGAAAATTTTTGGCTGAAAAGGGACAACCGATGCTTTTGTCTTCTCCCTTCTGTACCCCGATGATGCTCTGCCACAGCTGCAGCTCATTGAGCTGCAGTGTGACAACGAGTGGCGCGGCAGACACCAGCAGCTTTCTCTTGTTGACTTTTACAGCAGCTGGATAAAGGCAGGTTTCCAGAAATGCGAACATTTGCGAAGAAAATGCTGAGCTTATTCGGCTCCACATATTTGTGTGAGCAGATGTTCTCTGTCATGAACTGCTTGAGGTCAAGACTAAGTGACTTCCACCATTTTACACATCTCAACCACTGCCCTCAAATCAGACCTGGCCTGTCTACTGAAATCCAAATCTCAATGTCACCCTTCTCATTAGTGTCAGTAAGTTACCTGTTTCTTGGTCAATCTGAAATTCTGAGTGTTTTGAATGGTAACATCTGCCACTACTAACAGTGAAAAGCCAAAAGCACAGTTATAAATACATGCACTTGGACTTGGGAGCGCTGTGTTGTGTGCCTGGGCTAGAGGCTCTGCCAAGCGACCATGTAGCCAGCTTGATTGAGATCTCAACGTGACATCTCGGGAGTGCTCGTAAATTACGATGTGTTGGCCAGACAGGCTGCAAAGACATGTGTGCCTGACTCTCATTACAGCAATGGAGGGGGGGAGAGGTTGAGAGTGGATTGGTGGTCTCTGCCTAACCACCAATCCGCTCTCTCAACGCCACGGCCCCTTCCTACACCAACGACTAACTCTGCCCATTTGCTAAACTGGCTCCACCCCCTTTTACCAACTGGCCTCTCCAACCAAGTTTACTCATAAAGCATGATTTTTTTTAACAGAGTTTTGAATGTTAATGTTTTTTGTTTTACTTTTTATCATAAATGTTACCTCAGTGTGCTGTATCTACAATAAATAGGGGATTCTGCTTCATGCTGTTGATCTACATTGCAACTCTGTGTACAGCACACTGACGTGTGTACACAATGACACTCTTATCTTACTTTCAATCACATATATGCAACAGACACACACACACACACACACACACACCTGGCATGCTGGGTATGAAGCTTTGTTGGCTGGCATGGTGTCTCTCTGGGGTGACCATGTGAGAAGCAGGCAGACCTCGAGCCTGACAAACTGCAACTAAGGACAAAAATAACCAACACACATGAATACATCAGTGTATCAACTATAATTTACATTTACATTTAAGTCATTTAGCAGACGCTTTTATCCAAAGCAACTTACAATAACAACATTTGTCTAAGTAATTGAATCAACTATACAACAATCTTTGTAAGTAAAACCTTTGATAAGAACAAGTGCCAGTTTTTTTATTTTATTTTCTTGGTAATGTAGGGTGTTAGGGGTGGAGGAGGAGGAAGAACCCAGGTGTCCTCCGAGAAGGGTCTTTAATCTACGGCGGAACATAGTTAGTGACTCTGCTGTCCTGCCAATGGTGGGAAGGCAGAGAAGAGCCTTGACCTAGCATAGCGATCACTACGTCCTAGAGATGGCGGTGCCAAGCAGCCAGCAGAGGTGGAGTGATCGGGCCACGGTTTGGGGACTGACCATTGTTTGCAGATAGAGAGGGGCTGTTCCCTTTACCGCTCTGTAGGCGAGCACCAAGGTCTTGAATCTGATGCGAGCTGCTACTGGGAGCCAGTCAAGGGTGCGGAGGAGGGGGGTGACATGGGAGAACTTGGGGAGATTGAACACCAGAGGCTGCAGCGTTCTGGATGAGCTGCAGAGGTCTGATGGCGGATGCAGGGAGCCCGGCCAGAAGTGATTTGCAGTAGTCTAGGTGGGAGATGACGCCTGGATCAGGAGTTGTGCTGCTTCTCGTAGAGGAGGAATGGGCGTATCCTTCGAATGTTGTAGAGGAAGAATCTACAGGAGTGGGCCATCGCTGCGATGTTAGCCACACAGGACAGTTGGTCCAGGATCACCCCAAGATTCTTTGCTATCTGGGAGGGGAACACAGTGGAGTTCTCCACCATGATGGAGAAGTCTTGGAGAGGGCAGGCTTTCCCAGGAATGAAGAGGAGCTCCGTCTTGTCAAGAGCTTGAGGTGGTGAGCAGACATCCAGGCAGAGATGTCTGCGAGACATGTAGAGACACGTGTCGCCACCTGTATGTCAGAGGGGATGAAAGAGATACAAAGTTGAGTGTCATCAGCATAGCAATGGTAAGAGAAACCGTGTGAGGAGAGTGAGAACAATAAGGGTCCTATAAGGAACAAAAAGCTTATCAACACCTTTTTTATTTAACACACTTATACATCAGTTATGAGCTTCTCAATAAATACCTGCAAGTCTAGCAGTACATGGATAAAAGCTTATCAATATCACGTCTTATCAATATACAGTATCAGCTTATCAATGCATCAGTCTAAGCTTACTAATATGGCACTTTGTCAATGTGTCAGCCAGAATGCATTTATAAGTTAATTTCTCTATCCACCCATCCATCCCTCTATTAATTTCTTAATTAGAGTAGATGTATGCAGCTCACATCTCTGTAACCCTGCTCTACTGATCAGCACAAAGCTACCTCCAGGTTTAGTTTGGGGGTGAGAGGGACCACAGGGCTTGGTGGGTGACTATTAACAAACACCCAACATATGAGCAGCACATGGAGATACAGTGCCTTCTGAAAGTATTCAGACCCCTTCACTTTTTCCACATTTTGTTGTGTTATAGACTCAATTTAAAATGGATTAAATTCATGTTTTGCCATCAATCCACACACAATACTCCATAATGACAAAGCGAAATTTCTGTAGATTTATTAACATTTAAATACAGAAATACCTCATGTACATAAGTATTCAAGTATTCCTTTGCTATGACACTCTTAAAATGAGCTCACATGCAAAATTGTCATCAACAAATCACTCAATAGGTTGAATTGAGTCCATCTTAATGCAAGGATAATAGTTCATGTGATTTTGGAATTAATATTTCCCAGTTTTTATAGGGTACATGCAATGCAGTTTCCGCACCATCCCTCGTGTGAAGAATAGTGGTAGCTGCATCATGTTATGGGTATGTTTGTCACTGGCAGGGACTGGGGAGTTTCTCAGGATCAAGAGACATTTATGAAATTTGCTGAGTGACATCCTAATCTACACAGTGTGTAATTGATTCCTTGAAACCAGAGACTATAAAAATAAAAGGTATTCATTCCGAAATCACATGAACTATAATCCTTGCACTCAGATGGACTCAATTCAACTTGTTGAGTAACTTGTTGAAGACATTTTTGTATTTGAGCTAATTTTAAGAGTGTCATAGCAAAGGGTCTGAATACTTATGTACATGAGGTATTTCTGTATTTCAATTTTAATACATTTGCAAACATATCTCAAAAACCTGTTTTCGCTTTGTCATTATGGGGTATTGTGTGTGGATTGATGGCAAAAAAATGAATTTCATCCATTTTAAATAACACAACAAAATGTGGAAAAAGTGAAGAGGTCTGAATACTTTCCGAAGGCACTGTATATACAGTGCCCTGCGTAATTAATGGGACAGTGAAGCAGTTTTTCTTCTTTCAGCTCTACACTCCAAAAGTTTGATTGCTATGAGGTTAAAGTAGAGATTATCAGCTTTTAAGCACTCATGTTTTTGGTGGACAATCCTTTGCATGCAATAACTGCCTCTGCTCTGCCAGGCTTGTACTGCAGCCATCTTCAGTTATTGTGTGTTTTGAGGTCTTTTTGCCTAAATCTGAAGATTGACTTGGCCAGTCAAAACCTTTCCACTTTTTGGCCCTGAAAAACTCCCTAGTTGCTCTGGCAGGATGTTTTGGGTCACTGTTTTACAATGAATTTAGAGGCATTTGCTTGCACTCGAGCAGACGAGATGTTTCTGTACACTTCAGAATACATTTTGCTGCTGCCGTCAGCAGTTACAATCATCAATTAAGACAAGTTAGAAAGTTCTAGTGGCTGCTATACATCCCCAAACCTAACACCCCCTTTCACAGATGAGGTGGTATGCTGTAAATCTTGGGCAGATCCTTTTTTTCTCCAAACCTTCCTCTTACAATCACTCTGGTACATGATAATATTCATTGTATCTATCCACAATACCTTTTTCCAGACCTCTGCAGGCTTTTTAGCTACTTTTTAGCAAACTAACCTGACCATCCTTTTTGAGGATAACTAGTGGTTTGCACCTTGCAGTGAAGCATCTGTAGTTTGGCTGGTGATGTATTCTGCAGATGGTAGTCTCTGACAAATTCACGCCTACCTCCTGGAGAGTATTCCTGATCTGTGCGACAGTTGTTTTGAGGTTTTTCTTAATTATGGTGATCAGTCTTCGGTCATCCACTGTGGGAGTCCTCCTTGGTCGACCAGCACGTTTGCGATTGCTAAGCTCACCAGTGCTTTTGTTTCTTTTTAATGATGTTACAAACTGTTGATTTTGGCAAGCCTAAGGTGTTGATTATGTTTCTGATCATTTTTATTTGTATTTTTCAGCCTAATAATGGCTTCCTTGACTTTCATTGACACCCCTTTGGTCCTCATGTTGACAGACACCAATAGCAAACTCCAATGGCAAAGCCTCGAATCAAAACTATACATTGACAGCTCTCTTATGCCTGCACAAATGATGTGACGGAACACACCTGACTTCCCAGAAACACCTGTCAAGCCAATTGTCCCATTACTTTTGGTTAACCTAAAATAGGCGGACTATGCATAAAAAGTGTTTTTCTGTAATTTCTGAATGGTGAAACCAATATGTACACAAATACCATCAAATAAAAGCTGAAAATCTCTACTAATTAGTATACTCATAGTAATTGTTCGATTTAAAATCCAAACTTTTGGAGTGTAGAGAAAAAAGAAAAGAAACGTAGGATAGGCAGGTGAGCAGAAACTGGGAAGCGGTCCTGTAGCACAGAGAGAGCACGGTCAGACAAATACTTACACAAAGAGACTCTACAGACAACTAAGCGCTGCAAAGCGGCCGAGAGCGAGACTAACGTGAAAAGACAACAAACGATTTGGCGATGAGTGGATGGGAAGCCGGGGTTTAAATACTGCAAGTTGATGAGCTGATGAACTGCAGGTGTGAAGATCGAGCAGGTGGAGATGATGAGGTGAACTGGATGGCTGGAGCCTGGAGCCACGCTCACACACAAACACACACAGACAGACAAGTGAGAGGGACTGTGTAACAATGTCCGTGTACACAGAGAGGCAGACGCAGCGTGTCGGTGAGGGAAAGGTCCCGTTTATTCATAAAGTCAATAATAGTTCCGTAAACACTCGGCGACTTTCCAGTCGTCTCTCTCTCGGAACCTGCTCCTTCGTTCCAGCCCACCTCACCTACTGAAATGGCAGAAGCACACACATCTTAAACATTCGCCGACGAGACTTCATTTGCAGCAGGTGTGCAACAAAGTCTCGCCGACACAACCCCGGCCACGGTCCTGTAGCTCCCTCTACAGGCCGAACGCTGCATGTCCCCCCACATACCCCCACCGCCCGACACAGGCCGGGGACCCGACGGCCGACGACCTACTCCCCCCCCCCTGCACGGGAGAGGAAGTCTGCCACGACCATCTGCGCCCCCGGTCTGTGCACGACGGAAAAGTTGAAGGGCTGCAACGCGAGTGATCCTCGCGTTTACATCCTTCATGCGGTGGAGCCACTGGAGGGGGGCATGGTCGGAGTAGAGGGTGAAGGCGCGACCCAGCAGGTAGTAGCGGAGGGTGCCGACCGCCCACTTGATGGCCAGGCACTCCTTCTCCACGGTGCTGTACCGGCCCTCCCTCTCCGACAGCTTGCGGCTCAGGTACAGCACCGGTCGGTCGGCCCCCTCCACGCGCTGGGTCAGCACTGCTCCCAGCCCTCTATCCGACGCGTCCGTCTGTAGGGAGAAAGGGAGGTTAAAATCAGGCGCATACAGGACCGTTTCTCCACAAAGAGCCCCCTTAAGGGCCTCGAACGACCCCTGGCACTTGCCCGACCATTGGACCGGATCCGGGGCACCCTTCCGGGTGAGGTCCGTCAAGGGACTGGCCAGCTCTGAAAACCCTGGTACGAACTGCCGGTAATATCCAGCCAGCCCCAGGAAGGCCCTCACCTCCTTCTTCGTCTTGGGCCGGGGAGAGGCGGCGATGGCCGCAGTCTTTTCAATCTGCGGTCGCACCTCCCCCCGTCCCAAGTGGTACCCCAGATACCGGATCTCCCTCCGCCCGATCACGCACTTTTTCGGGTTGGCCGTCAGCCCCGCCTGCCTCAGGGACCGCAGAACAGCAGCCACACTCCGCACATGCTGCGGCCAGGTGTCACTGTGAATGACAATGTCATCTAGGTAGGCCGCAGCATAGGCAGCGTGCGGCCGCAGAATACGGTCCATGAGGCGCTGAAAAGTGGCTGGGGCTCCGAACAACCCGAAAGGGAGCACGGTGAACTGGAATAACCCGAGCGGAGTGGAGAATGCCGTTTTCTCCCGGGACACCGGCGAGAGTGGAATCTGCCAGTATCCCTTCGTGCAATCCAATGTCGTGAAGTACCTGGCCGTACCAAGCCGGTCCAAGAGCTCGTCAACCCGGGGCATCGGATATGCATCGAACTTGGAGACCGCATTAACCCGTCTATAATCCACACAGAACCGTATAGCCCCATCTGGCTTGTTGACAAGCACGATGGGGCTACACCAATCACTGCGGGACTCCTCGAGCACACCCAGCTCCAGCATGGCTTCCAACTCCCTGCACACAACGTCTCGTTTGTGCACCGGCAACCTATAGGGACGCGTGCGCACCGTTAAACCCGGCTGCGTTTCTATATGGTGGTCGATGAGCGTAGTCCGACCGGGCAGGGGAGAGAACACGTCGGCGAACTTAACCTGCAAATCTGCAACGTCCGCGGCCTGGCTAGCAGAGAGATGGTTATCAATATCGACCGGAGTGCTAACTTTCGATTTTGGGACTTCCGGACCGAACTCCTCTCTCTCTGGAATTACCGTAGCCAGAGCAACAGTGACCACGTCGTTCCATTTTTTTAGGAGATTGACGTGATACACCTGCAAGCTATCCCCCCGGTCCGAGCGTACAACCTCATAATCCACGTCCCCCATGCGACGTGTGACCACAAACGGCCCTTGCCACTTCGCGAGTAATTTCGTGCTGGAGGTGGGTAACAGTACGAGCACCTTGTCTCCCGGTGTAAACTCTCGTAGGGTAGTCCCCCTGTCATACAGGCGTTTCTGACGCTCCTGGGCTTGCAGCAAATGCTCACGTGAGATAGCCCCTAGAGCGTGGAGCTTTGTGCGCAAGTCGAGGACGTACTGGATCTCACTTTTACTGTCGCTAGACCCTTCCTCCCAATTTTCTTTAAGCAGGTCTAGGACACCCCGGGGCTTACGCCCGTAGAGTAATTTAAACGGGGAAAACCCGGTGGAAGCTTGGGGAACTTCCCGCACCGCAAACAACAGGGGATCTAGCCATTTATGCCAATTCCGACTATCCTCGTGGACAAACTTCCGGATCATTGACTTCAAGGTCCGATTGAACCGCTCACAAAGGCCATCAGTGGCCGGGTGGTAAACACTGGTTCGAATCGCCTTGATGTTCAACAAGCCATACAGTTCCTTGAGGGTGCGTGACATAAAATTAGTGCCCTGATCGGTGAGAATCTCTTTCGAGATAACTTGAAACAATGCCTGCGCTATACTCCTGGCAGAGATATTGCGCAGCGGTATTGCCTCGGGGTATCGGGTGGCGTAATCTATCAAGACCAACACAAATCGATATCCCTGTGTACTCCGGTCAAATGGCCCGATAATATCCATCGCAATGCGGTCGAATGGGTTCTCGACCAATGGTAAGGGCCTCAAGGGGGCCCGTGGAATGGCCGGGGGATTTACCAACTGACATTCACGACAAGAAGCGCACCACCTACGCACCTCTGCCCGAATCCCCGGCCAATAAAATCGAGCCATTATACGGTTCAGTGTTTTATCATACCCTAAATGGCCCGCCATGGGGTTGAAATGAGCCGCCTGGAAGACCATTTCCCGGCGGCTGCGGGGAACCAACAACTGGGTTACTTCCTCCTGACTATGTGAGTCACGACTTACTCTATATAACCTGTCGCTGATAATCGCAAAATAGGGGTGGGCGCGCACTGTGTCTGGCCGTATCAAAGTACCATCACTTGGTCAAAGGCTGATCTTAGGGTCTCGTCACGAGACTGCTCAAGGGGGAAGTCGCCTAGCAGCGGATAGTTCGGGAAATCTCGGGGTGAGGCGCCCCCGCCGGCTCCGGCTCCCCGGCAGTGTCGCGAGGCGCCGCCTCAGCACAGAGCACATTACACGCCTCACACCTCCCTAACTGTCGTGCACGCATCCCGGTAGCCCTCTTTACCGCTTGAGGAAACCCCTCCCAATCTACACCTAGAATCAGGGGATGCGTGAGGCGTGGGCTAACCGCCGCCTGTACACTATGTTTTTTCCCCTCAAAATGAATTTCGATAGCGACCACCGGATATTCGTGAACGTCCCCATGCACACACCTCACCCGCACCCTCGACGCCTTCAACAATGCCCCCGGCCGAACCAGGCGCTCCTGGATCATGGACTGTATGCAGCCCGAATCCAAGAACGCCTGGTGCGTATCATGCTGTATCCTTACCGGAACACGATACGCCGCTCCAGGTCCGGGGGGAGGGCCCGGTATGTCGCCGATGCGGACGACCTGCCCCACCTCCATCGCCTGGCACTCGGCCTGTACATGGCCCGGCCGTCCGCACTGCCAACACACCCCCCCTGTCACTCGGGGTGCTACCTGTGGGGCCAGGGTTGGCTCTGGATGGGTGCGCCCCTGCCATCTCGTCCGTGGGGCGGGCGCCGGCCTTTCCCCTTCCGGTCCCTCGGCTCCTCCTGGGCGCCAGCCCCCCGCCCCCTGGCGCGGGGCCGGGGTTGGTCGTTGCGGCCCCCGCGGTGGGAGGGAGAGATGGTCCTCCGCTAACCCCACGGCGGTCTTGAGGTCCTGGGGGCGGTGGTACTGGACCCAGGCGGCGGTTCGCGCCGGGAGCCCCGCGAGGAACTGTTCCAGGACTACCCGGTACCCGAACTTTTCCGCCGAGTTGTTCTCTGGGTCCAGCCACCACCACGCGCTGTCCTGCAGCCGCTGGGCGTAGGCGAAGGGCCGGCTCCCCTCCTCCATTATCAGGGCCCGAAACCGGCGACGGTGCTCTTCCGGTGTGAGGCCCAGGCGGTCCCGAATTGCCCGGGCCAGGGATGGGTAATCCCGTTGGGCGGCCGCTGGCAAACTGTGGGCCGCGAGCTGCGCCTCCCCTGACAGGAGGGGCAGCAGATGGTAGGCCCACTCTCGGTCCGGCCACCCCGAGATCCTCGCCGTCCCCTCGAACACCGCGAGGAACGCCTCCGGGTCGTCCAGGTCCCCCATCTTCTGTAGCTGGACCTTGGGGGGACCTTGTGCCGACCCGGTCCCCGGCGCCAGCCCGATGACCCTGGTGAGGTCCTGAAGGAGGGCACGGTCCGCCGCCCTCGCCGCTGTCAGCTCTCCCAGCGCAGCCTGCTGTGTCTGCTGCAAGATTGTCTGTTGCTCGAGGATGAGCGATATCCTCGAGACTGCTGCTGCTAGCGTCTCCATACCGTGTCCCAAGTTGGGCGCCAATGTAACAATGTCTGTTCGTACACAGAGGCAGACGCAGTATTACGATAAGGGAATTGCTCCCGTTTATTCATAAAGTACGATAACAACTGTTTGGGCTTTCCAGCCTCGTCAAAACGTCTCTCTCTCCCGTGTCGCCGTTCCCAGCTCACCTCACCTCCTGAAAAGGCAGAAGCACACACATCTTAAGCACTCGCCAACACAACCCCGGCCACGGTCCTGTAGCTCCCTCTACAGGCCGAACGCTGCATGTCCCCCCACAGTTTCCTCTTTGAGGAGTGTCACACTTCACCTTTTTTTCTTTCCTCAATGTACTCTAATTTATTCTTATCAACCTGGCCATATTTCACCCACAGTGAAGCACATATTTCAATGTGCTTCACTGAAAGTCACGCTTTTTCCGACAGTAGGTGAATCTTGTTTGGTCATGGTGTTGTTGTATGTCCTAATCAAGCAGTCAGGCACGAGAAGCTGTACTTGATCGTGAATACCCACCAAACATTTAGATGTCGACTGGCCGTTGAAATCGCACCCATCTCTGACGTATCCACTATACACATTTGCATCAATGCACAACTAAAAATACACAGTCAATCCAAACTCAGTCAAGTTTTTCAACCAAGGTCCTTCTGGAATCACTGGGTCTGCGAACTTTCAAAACCTGTGGATCAAACAAGCAGCAAGTTTTAGCAGGACGAAGATGTCATCGCCATAGAGGAATCATGTTGTAAAGGCATTTGATTTTGATTATTTGATTTTACCTAGTATATGCACGGTTATGCAATCAAATTATATTTTTGTCAGATTTTGGGTTATGGGACATAACACATTGCTGCTTATCCAGCAAGGTGGCTTAAGCTAACCTTGTTTTTACAACACCATAAATATATTTGACATACTTTGTGGCTAGCGTGCTAACCAGCCGTCTTGACTAACACGCGGGCATATAGAACGTTTAATTATGTTTCCAGCACTCTCAGATCAAACAATTCCCTTTATTTGAAAGCAGTTAAACAATCGTATACCTCTTTCGTTGTGTTTCAAATTTGAAAGAGGCGAGTTGTGTTCACTTCTCATAACAACAACTCACTTGTGCCACCTGACAGGAAGTTATAATGCACCAAGCATGATTACATTACATTTATGGCATTTAGCAGACACCTTTATCCAAAGCGACTTACAACAAATACATCTGTTTAAGTAAGTGAATCATCTATCCATCAGTCATCATAAGATAAAGTAATCAATGCTCGGACCAGGGGCCATTGGCAGTCACAATGCTAGAAGAAGGAAAAATTACTACTATATTTTTTTTTTTAACAGGAGAGAAACTTGTACAGGGGGGTAGTGGGGGTGAAGAGGTCTTTAGCAGGGACCGTTAAGATGTAGCCTGAAGAGATGGGTCTTCAATCTACGGCGGAAGATTGGTAGTGACTCTGCAGTCATGACAGCAGTGGGAAGCTCGCTCCACCATCGGGGCGCCAGGACAGTGAAAAGCCGTGACCGAGTAGTGCGGCTGCTGCATCCACGCAGAGGCAGCGGTGCCAGACGGTCAGCCGAGGTGGAAGAGCGGAGTGATCGAGCAGGGGTTTGAGGGCTGACCATTGCTTGCAAGTAGGGAGGGGCTGTTCCCTTTGCCGCCCGGTAGGCGAGCACCAGGGTCTTGAATCTGATACGAGCTAGTGAAGGGTGGGAGCTAGTGAAGGGTGCTAGTGAAGGGTGCGTAGGAGGGGCGTGACATGGGAGAATTTGGGGAGATTGAACACCAGACGGGCGGGAGTGTTCTGGATGACCTGCAGAGGCCTGATGGTGGAGGCGGGGAGACCAGCCAAGAGTGCGTTGCAGTAGTCAAGGTGAGAGATCACAAGTGTTTGGACCAAAAGTTGTGCTGCTTCTCTGGTGAGGAATGGACGTATCCTTCTGATGTTGTAGAGGAAGAATCTACAGAAGGGTGCTGTCGCTGTGATGTTCGCCACACAGGATAAGTGGTTGTCAAGGATCACCCCATGGTTCTTGGCTGTATGGGAGGAGGTCACAGTAGAGTTCTCGACTGTGATGGAGAAGTCTTGGAGAGGGCAGGCTTTCCCTGGGAGGAAGAGCAGCTCAGTCTTGATAAGGTTGAGCATGAGGTGGTGGGCTGACATCCAAGCAGAAATGTCTGCAAGACACGCAGAGACGCGTGTTGCCACCTGTGAGTCAGAAGGGGTGAAAGAGAGGAAAAGTTGAGTGTCATCTGCATAGCTGTGGTAGGAGAAACAATGTGAGGAAATTACTGAGCCAAGAGATTTGGTATAGAGAGAGAACAGTAAGGGCCCTAGGACAGAGCCCTGGGGGACCCCAGTGGTGAGGGCTCGTGGAGAGGACAGCGATCCTCTCCACATCAGCTGGTAAGAGCGATCGGCCAGGTAGGATCCAAACCAGGAGAGTGCAGAGCCAGAGATGCCCAATTCTGAGAGGGTGGAGAGAAGGATCGGGTGGTTTACTGTGTCGAATTCAGCGGACAGGTCCAGAAGAATGAGAACAGAGGAGAGGAGGAAGCTCAAGCAGAGTAGAGGGCCTCCGTGACAGCAAGGAGAGCAGTCTCAGTAGAGTGCCCACCCTTAAAGCCGGATTGGTGAGGGTCAGGGAGGTTGTTCTGAAGGAGGTAGTGAGACAGTTGGTTAGAGACAGCACGTTCAAGGGTTTTAGATAAGTTCGGCGGGGTGACTTCCCCCTCGAGCAGTCTCGTGACGAGACCCTATGATTGACCAAGTGATAGCGATTGATGGTACTTTGGTACGGCCAGACACAGTACGCGCCCACCCCTATTTCGCGATTATCAGCGACAGGTTGTACCGAGTAAGTTGTGACTCACATAGCCAGGAGGAAGTAACCCAGTTGTTGGTTCCCCGTAGCCGCCGGGAAATGGTCTTCCAGGCGGCTCATTTCAACCCCATGGCGGGCCATTTAGGGTATGATAAGACACTAAACCGTATAATGGCTCGATTTTATTGGCCGGGAATTCGGGCAGAGATGCGTAGGTGGTGCGCTTCTGTCGCGAATGTCAGTTGGTAAATCCCCCAGCCATTCCACGGGCCCCCTTGCGGCCCTTACCATTGGTTGAGAACCCATTCGACTGCATTGCCATGGATATTATCGGGCCATTTGATCGGTGTACACAGGGATATCGATTTGTGTTGGTCTTGATAGATTACGTAACCCGATACCCCGAGGCAATACCGCTGCGCAATATTTCTGCCAGGAGTGTAGCGCAGGCATTGTTTCAAGTAATCTCCCACGTGGGAATCCCGAAAGAGATTCTCACCGACCAGGGCACTAATTTGATGTCACGCACCCTCAAAGAACTGTACGTATTGTTGAACATCAAGGCGGTTCGAACCAGTGTTTACCACCCGGCCACTGATGGCCTTTGTGAGAGGTTCAATCGGACCTTAAAATCAATGATCCGGAAGTTTGTACACGAGGATAGTCGGAATTGGCATAAATGGCTAGATCCCCTGCTGTTTGCGGTACGGCAAGTCCCCCAAGCTTCCACCGGGTTTTCCCCGTTTGAATTACTCTACGGGTGTAAGCCCGGGGTGTCCTAGACCTTCTTAAAAAAAATTGGGAGGAAGGGTCTAGTGACAGTAAAAGTGAGATTCAATACGTCCTGGACTTGCGCACAAAGCTCCACGCCCTAGGGGTTATTTCACGCGAGCATTTGCAGCAAGCCCAGGAGTGTCAAAAGCGCCTATACGACAGGGGAACTAACCTGCGAGAATTTACACCGGGAGACAAGGTGCTCGTACTGTTACCCACCTCCAGCACGAAAGTGGCAAGGGCCGTTTGTGGTCACATGTCGCATGGGGGACGTGGATTATGAGGTAGTACGCTCGGACCGGGGGGATAGCTTGCAGGTGTATCACGTAAATCTCCTTTAAAAATGGAACGACGTGGTCACTGTTGCTCTGGCTACAATAATTCCAGAGAGAGATGAGTTCGGACCGGAAGTCCCAAAATCAAAAGTTAGCACTCCGGTCGGTATTGATAACCATCTCTCTGCTAGCCAGGCCACGGACGTTGCAGATTTACAAGCTAAGTTCGCCGACGTGTTCTCTCCCCTGCCCGGTCGGACTACGCTTATCGACCACCATATAGAAACGCAGCCGGGTTTAACGGTGCGCACGCGTCCCTATAGGTTACCGGTACACAAACGAGACATTGTGTGCAGGGAATTATAAGCCATGCTGGAGCTGGGTGTGGTCGAGGAGTCCCGCAGTGACTGGTGTAGCCCCATCGTGTTTGTCAACAAGCCGGATAGGGCTATACGGTTCCGTGTGGATTCTAGACGGGTTAATGCGGTCTCCAAGTTCGATGCCTACCCGATGCCCCGGGTTGACGAGCTCTTGGACCGGCTTGGCATGGCGAAATATTTCACGACATTGGATTGCACGAAGGGATACTGGCAGATTCCACTCTCGCCGGTATCCCGGGAGAAGACTGCATTTTCCACTCCGCTCGGGCTATACCAGTTCACGGTGCTCCCTTTCGGGTTGTTCGGAGCCCCAGCCACTTTTCAGCGCCTCATGGACCGCATTCTGCATGTGCAGAGTGTGGCTGCTGTTCTGCGGTCCCTGAGGCAGGCGAGGCTGACAGCCAACCCGAAGAAGTGCGTGATCGGGCGGAGGGAGATCCGGTATCTGGGGTACCACTTGGGTCGAGGGGAGGTGCGGCCGCAGATTGAAAAGACTGCGGCCATCGCCGCCTCTCCGCGGCCCAAGACGAAGAAGGAGGTGAGGGCCTTCCTGGGGCTGGCTGGCTATTACCGGCAGTTCGTGCCGGGATTTTCAGAGCTGGCCAGTCCCTTGACGGACCTCACCCGGAAGAGTGCCCCGGATCCGGTCCAATGGTCGGGCCAGTGCCAGGGGTCGTTCGAGGCCCTTAAGGGCGCTCTTTGTGGAGAAGCGGTCCTGTATGCACCTGATTTTAACTTCCCTTTCTCCCTACAGACGGACCC
The DNA here is from genome assembly GCF_951799395.1 of Argentina silus. Taxonomy (NCBI): domain Eukaryota; kingdom Metazoa; phylum Chordata; class Actinopteri; order Argentiniformes; family Argentinidae; genus Argentina; species Argentina silus. The sequence goes on along the minus strand of NC_139654.1, from coordinate 8,798,751 downwards.
GTCGGATAGAGGCCTGGGAGCAGTGCTGACCCAGCAGGTGGAGGGGGCTGACCGGCCGGTGCTGTTCCTGAGCCGCAAACTGTCGGAGAGGGAGGGCCGGTACAGCACGGTGGAGAAGGAGTGCCTGGCCATCAAGTGGGCGGTCGGCGCCCTCCGCTACTACCTGCTGGGTCGCGCTTTCACCCTCTACTCCGACCATGCTCCCCTCCAGTGGCTCCACCGCATGAAGGATGTGAACGCGAGGATCACCCGGTGGTATCTCGCGTTGCAGCCTTTCAACTTTTCGGTCGTGCACAGACCGGGGGCGCAGATGGTCGTGGGAGACTTCCTCTCCCGTGCAGGGGGGGGGAGTAGGTTGTCGGCCGTCGTGTCCTCGGCCTGTGTCGGGCGGTGGGGTTATGTGGGGGGACATGCAGCGTTCGGCCTGTAGAGGGAGCTACAGGACCGTGGCCAGTGTGACAGAAGCGAGGCTGGTTGCGCACCTGTTGCGAATGAAGCCTCACTAACGAAAGGGTTTAAGATGTGTGTGCCTCTGCTTTCGAGGAGGAAGACGGCAACTGAAAAGTTGCCGAGTGTTTGGAGGGCTGGAAAGCCAGATACTAAAAACTAAGAACTTTATGAATAAACGGGACCATTCCCTCATCACACCACTGTGTCCGCCTCTGTGTACAACGGAACCTGTTACAGTGTGATTGTCAAATATATACAGTGGGGGAAATAATTATTTGATCCCCTGCTGATTTTGTTAGTTTGCCCGATTACAAAGAAATGAGCGGTCTATAATTTTTATGGTACTTTTAGTTTAACAAATAGAGACAGAATATCAACAAAGAAGTCCAGAAAAAGCACATTATATAAAGTTATAAATTAATTTGCATTTGATCGAAGGAAATAAGTATTTGATCCCCTACAAACCAGCAAGAATTCTGGCTCATACAGACCGGTTATATGCCCATGAGGCACACAGATTACTCCTGTCACTTTAGGAAAAGTACTCCTAATCTCTGCTTGTTATGGGTATAAAAGACACCTGTCAATAGAATCAATCTCTTCCATTCCAACCTCTCCACCACCATGGGCAAGACCAAAGAACATTCAAAGGACATCAGGGTAAGAGTTGTAGACCTGCACAAGGCTGGAATGGGCTACAAGACCATCAGCAAGAAGCTTGGTGAGAAGGAGACAACTGTTGGTGCAATTATTAGAAAATGGAAGAAATACAAAATAACCATCAATCACCCTCGGCCTGGAGCTCCATGCAAGATCTTGCCTCGTGGGGTAAGGATGATCATGAGAAGGGTGAGGGATCAGCCCAGAACTACACGGGAGGAGCTTGGTAATGATCTCAAGGCAGCTGGGACCACAGTCACCAAGAAAACCATTGGTAACACACTACACCGTAACGGATTGAAATCCCGCAGTGCCCGCAAGGTCCCCCTGCTCAAGAAGGCACATGTACAGGCCCATCTGAAGTTTGCCAATGAACACCTAAATGATTCAGAGAAGACTTGGGAGAAGGTGATGTGGTCAGATGAGACCAAAATTGAACTCTTTGGCATAAATTCGACTCTTCGTGTTTGGAGGGAGAGAAATGCTGAATGCTACAATCCCAAGAACACCATCCCCACCGTCAAACACGGAGGTGGAAACATTATGCTTTGGGGTTGTTTCTCTGCTAAGGGTACAGGACGACTTCACTGCATTGAGGGGCCAATGGACGAGAACCTCCTTCCCTCAGCCAGAGCACTGAGGATGGGTCTTCCAGCATGACAATGACCCAAAACATACAGCCAAGGCAACAAAGGAGTGGCTCAAGAAGAAGCACACTAAGGTCATGGAGTGGCCTAGCTAGTCTCCAGACCTTAATCCTATAGAAAATTTGTGGAGGGAGCTGAAGCTTCGAGTTGCCAAGCAAAAGCCTTGAAACCTTCAGGATTTGGAGAGGATCTGTAAAGAGGGGTGGACCAAAATCCCTCCTGAGATGTGTGCAAACCTGGTGACCAACTATAAGAAACGTCTGACTTCTGTGCTTGCCAGCAAGCGTTTATCCACCAAGTACTAAGTCATGTTTTGCTTGGGGATCAAATACTTATTTCCTTCGATCAAATGCAAATGAATTTATAACTTTATATAATGTGTTTTTTCTGGACTTCTTTGTTGATATTCTGTCTCTATTTGTTAAAATAAAAGTACCATAAAAATTATAGACCGCTCATTTCTTTGTAATCGGGCAAACTAACAAAATCAGCAGGGGATCAAATAATTATTTCCCCCACTGTATGTTCTGATTACTTGATCATCGGTAGCATCTAAGGCATCTACAACACTTTAACAAGTAATAATATATATATATATATATTACATTTCCTGGGTAGCATCTTTATATGGCGATAAAGCAATTGAAATGCCATTTTTCCTCCAGGTATGGTGTGCCACATCCTACCCTGGTTTTCCATTGCCGTATGTGCATACAGTGCCTATAGAAAGTCATCATACCCCTTTGAAATAGTTACTATATTTGTTGTACAGCCAGAAATCAAAACCCATTAAAAAAAAACTTTTTCCAGCTTTATGTACAAATTTTGCCATACAACATCAAACTAATGAAAAAAAAGGCGACAGTTCTGAAAATTTATAAAAAATGAAAAACAAGAATAACAGGGTTGGAAAAGTCATCAGTCCCCTGATTTAATATTTTGTAGAGTCACCTTTTGCTGCAATTACAGCCATCAATCTGTTTGGATATGTCTCTACTAGCTTTGCACACCTAGATTGGAGAATATTTGCCCATTCTTCCTTGCAGAATTGTTCGAGTTCAGTCAAATTCCATGGTGAGCGGCAATGGACTGCTCTCTTCAAGTCCATCCACAGATTTTCTATCGGATTTAAGTCAGGGCTCTGACTTGGCCACTCAAGGACATTCACCTTTCTATCCTTAAGCCACTGCGTTGTTCTTTTGGCGGTATGTTTAGGATCGTTGTCGTGTTGGAAGGTGAATGACCTGCCCATCTTCAGCTGTCTAGCAGAGGGACGCAGGTTGTCCTCAAGAATTTGGGTGTACTTGGCAGCATCCATTTTCCCTTCAATCCTGACCAATTGCCCAGTACTCGCTGAAGAGAAACATCCCCACAACATAATGTTGCCACCACCATGCTTCACAGTAGGTATGGTGTGTTTTGGGTGGTGTGCTGTGTTTGGTTTTCGCCAAACATAGCGCTTGGAGTTCAGTCCAAAAAGTTCAATCTTAGTCTCGTCTGACCATAAAACCTTTTTCCACATGGCAACAGAATCTTCCAGGTGTGTTTTTGCATAGCACAAATGAGACTGAGTGTGGCACTTTTTCAGAAAAGGCTTCTTTCTTGCTACCCTGCCATACAGGCCAGCTTTGTGTAAAGCTTGTGAGATTGTTGTCACATGCACAGACAGACCAGCCCCATCCATAAAGACTTGTAAGTCCTTCAAAGTTGCCTTTGGCCTCTTGGTAGCTTCTCTGATCAATGTCCTCCTGGCTCGGTCATCCAGTTTGGACGGACGGCCTGATCTAGGCAAGGTGTTGGTGGTGCCATACGCCTTCCACTTCTTCATGATGCTCTGAACGGTACTCAGAGGGATAGCTAAAGCCTTCTAAATCTTTTTGTAGCCTTCACCTAGCTTGTGCCTTTCTACAACTTTATCCCGGAGGCCTTTTGAAAGTACTTTTCCAACCATGGTGAATTCTTTGCAGAACCATGCACTTCTAGTAGTGGAATCCTCAAGAAACAGCTGATTTTATTCTGAAGTAATCAAAACCACTACAATTCATGTCAGGTGGGGGGCAATTAGCCTGGTGTTTGATCTGGAAGTTGATTGGTTGCACCTGAGCAAGTTTATAATGGTATACTCTAAGGGGCTGATCACTTAACCAAACCAGGTATTTCATTAATTAATTTTTAATAATTGTCCAGAATTTTTTTAATTTTTATTTTCACTTTGATGATAAGGGTTATAATGTGTACATACAGCTCAAAAATGGTGGAGGTGCATGTCTAATTCCCACTAATTAACATGTTAACATGATTGATGGGCCCTGATTCTGCAGAGAGCGGGAATGTATGTGCACAAGCTGCCCTGACTACCACGCCTGTCCAGGGAAAAAACGACAGGTTTAGAGGGGAAAAAGAGAGAGAGAGAGAGAGAGAGAGATCGAATGTTTGAGACAAGGGGTGAGGCAACGACGAGGAGACGGAAGGAAAAACACTGGAGGGCTGAAGCGTAGCGATGAGAATACTCAAGAGGTTACCGTATGGTCACAGTACGTTCTGGCACTGGACTGAAGCTCAGGCAGGGTTTAAGTAGGCTGTTGATTGGGGATGGGTTGCAGGTGCGTTGATTGGGGATCGGGTCCAGGTGCGCTGTCGACTGGGAAGACGCTCCAGTGATGACCGCCGCGGCCTCGAGGTGGTGCCAGAGGATTGGTTAGGAGGGGGAACCGTAACAGGCTCTCTCCACTTCTCCACTCTTCTCTCTTTTGTCTCTTTTTCCTGCTCTCCCTCATAGATACACATACATACAAAAAGATAATTCAATCAGTACTGAATAAATGTATACATACAGTGCCCTGCTTAAGTAATGGGACAGTGAAGCATATTTTCTTGTTTGGATTTTAAGTCAAACAATTAATATCAGGTTAAAGTAGAGATTCTCAGCTTGTCTTTGATGGTATTTGTGTACATATTGGTTTCATCAAACAGAATTTACAACAGTTTTTATGCATAGTCCCCCTATTTCAGGGTACCTAAAAGTGATGCGACACTTGGCTTGACAGGTGTTTCTGGTTCGTTAGATGTGTTCCGTCACATCATTTGTGCAGTCATAAGAGAGCTCTCAATGTCTGGTATTGATTTTAGGCTTTGCGTTTGTCTTTGGAGTCTGCTATTGGTGTCTGTGGACATGAGGACCAAAGAGACATCAACGAAAGTCAGGGAAGCCATGATGAGGCTGACATATCCCAAAAAAAAATATCATAGCCAACACCTTAAACCTACCAAAATCAACAGTTTGGAACATCATTAAAGGAAAGAAGGCACTGTGAGCTCACAAAACGCAAACAGCCTGGTAGGCCAAGGAAGACTTCTACAGTGGATGACCTAAGAATGCTCACCATGATTAAGAAAAAAAACACAGATCAGGAACACTCTCCAAGAGGGAGGCGTGAATGTGTCAGAGACTACCACCCACAGAAAACTTCACCAGCAGAATTACAGAGGCTACACTGCAAGGTGCAAACCACGAGTTTGCCACAAAAACAGGATGGCCAGGTTACAGTTTGCCAAAGTACCTAAAATAGCCTGCAGAGTTCTGAAAAAAGGTATTGTGGACAGATCAGACAATGATGAACATATACCAAAGTGATGGCAAGAGTAAAGTGGAGAAAAAAAGGAACTGCCCAATATCCACAGGATACATATCTCATCTGTGAAATATGGTGGAGGGGGTGTTATGGCTTGGGCATGTATGGCTTCCAATGGAACTGGCTCACATAAGTGTACAGAAACCTCTTGCCTCCAAACTCATTGGACAATGAACCAAAACATACTGCCATAGCAACTAGGGAGGTTTTCGGGACCAAAAAGTGGAAAGTTGTTGACTGGACAAGGCAATCTCCAGATTTAAATCCTATTGAACATGCATTTAATTTGCTAAAGAGACTGAAGGCAAAACGCCCTCAAAACAAACAACAACTGAAGATGGCTGCAGTACAGGCCTGTCAGAGCATTCAAATCCAAACTATTGGAGCCAAAAGAAGAAAAAATGCTTCACTGTCCCATTACTTACGCAGGGCATTGTATATGCATAGAAAACAAATGCATCCCCATTAACAGAGACACATCCTAATTTCCACTCTCTGTTTGTGAACATGCAACTCTGGCCTGTATATGTCCAATCAAACAGATGTTTTTACATGCGTATACACATGCTACAGGCATGTGCACACAATTTATAACTGGGTATGATGTATTAACAATGAACCTGTGTGACTTGCATCATCTATGAATGAGAGATATTAATTACAAAATTCTTAAGGGAACACAATGTTGAAAAGTCGTTAATAGACCAATCAGAGACCATCAGTATTGTATTCTGGGCCTTCCCTGGCCCGTCTGTCACTTCCTCCTAGTGTGTGCCAGTGCCTCCCTCTTTCCTGTCTGTCTGTGTGTGTTGTGTGTGGGCGTGGCCAGGCTCCGGTTCTCTGTCACTCACCATCTCCACCTGCTCATTCTGCTCACCTGTTGGTCATCTGCTCATCACCTCCTGTATTTAAACAGGCTTCCCATCTACTCTTGGCCAGATCGTTGTTTGTTGTTTCAAGTTAGTCTCGTTCTCGGCCGCTTAGTCGCATATAGATCTTTGTGTGTTTCTCTGTTTAATCGCCTCCCTTATGCTCCAAAACCTCGACCCAGTTATCCACCTGCCTGCCTGTCAGCCTGGCTGCCCACACTACCCGCCTGCCCTACCTGCCTGCCTGCCCTACCCCGTTTGCCATTTCCCCCCTGCTTGTCCCGTTCCCTGTTATTCCCTCATTAAATACCCAATTATTTTATATCCTTGTCCTGACGCTGTGTTCTGCACCTGGGTTCATTCACTCTGACCGTAACAGTACGATCTGGCCCTGACAATACATTTGGGTTTCAGTGAGTGGTGAAGCCTGTTCTCCAGTCTAAGTAACTTAGTTTAATCTTGTTTAAAGTCAGTATGCTGTTGGTAGCTTGTGTATTTTGCTGTGGCTATCCTACTTTAAGCTCAGGAACCTAGTTTCTATTGGAAGCCAGCTGTTTGAAGTCAATTGCTGTGAAGTGCTGTCAATCTCCAGTGAGAGGGCCTAACACTATCCTGCAAGGTATTTAACTCCTGCTCACCTTGGACCAGGACTAATAAATTTGGAATTGAGTGAGCGGTGAAACCTGCCTGGTCGTTAATTGATCATCAGATGGGAGGGGCTGCTACCCTGCTAGTCATCAGCAATCACAGAATCTGCATTTATATTGTGATGATCACAGAGCGACAGCCTCCTGACACAAAGACGAAGGAGTCAATCTGTGGAGTCCATCGAGGAAGGCCAAACTACTAAGTATTTTTATTCTACTACTTTGTTTTTTTCACTACTCTGAGTGCTACCTACATCTTGTATTGCCCACTAACCCTCTATCTCTATACCAGCAAATATCACAATGTGCTTCCTCCCCAATCTACCCACCATGCTCAACTGACCACGACCTCACTGTCGCAGGAGGACTTTGGAACTGCCAATCGGTGGTCCGGAAAGCAGAGGCTATCTCAGCCTATGCCTGCTTCATGTCTCTCCACTTCCTTGCTCTCACAGAGACATGGATTACACCAGATAACACAGCTACCCCGGCAGCCCTCTCTGATGCCTACTCCTTTTCTCACTCCCCTAGACTCTCTGGTCGAGAAGGAGGAACAGGACTCCTCATCTCGCCTAAGTGGTCACATAATGTCCTTCCCCTGTCACACCTGTCCATATCATCCATGCTGTTTCTATCACCTCCGTCGTCAAACTTCACATTATTGTTATCTATTGCCCTCCAGGTCAGCTTGGACACTTCTTAGATGAGATGGATGTCCTTCTCAGCTCATTCCCTGAGGACGGCACACTGCTCACACTACTGGGAGACTTCAACATCCAGTCGGAGAAGCTTCACTCGTCTGGAACGCTTGACCTTCTATCCTCCTTTGGCCTTACCCTGTCCCACTCTCCTCCCACTCATAAGGCGGGCAATCAGCTTGACCTTGTCTTCACGAGAGGACACCCACACTGTGTCCTCTCGTCGTGGCCTGCACACCCTCTCACTCTCCACTCTTTCTTCCTCTGTCTTATCTGCCCTACCCTCTGTTGAATCCTTCTCTCTTCTATCCACTGATGCAGCTTCCTCCACCCTCCTGTCCTCTCTTTCCTCATCCTTCGACTCTCTCTGTCCACAAATCTCAAGGCCAGCACCATCCGATCCACGCGCTCCCTGGCTGTCTGAAACCCTGCAAGCTTGTAGAATAGGGCTCCGGGCAGCTGAGAGGAAATGGAGAAAATCTGGCATTCCTGATGATCTAGACTCTTATCTCTCTCTCCTCCTCAACTACACCTCAGCTGCTAAAGCCTTATACTACCATTCCAAAATTCAATCCTCTGTCTCTGACCCAAGGAAACTTTTTTCCACATTTTCCTCACTCCTCAACCCTCCTCCCTCCCCGCTGATGACTTTGTCACCTACTTTGAAAAGAAGGCTGATGACATAAGCAGCTCCTTCCCTCGACCTCTCACCAACAATGCTACCTCTCCTCCCAAACCCACTGCGCAACTCCCAGTCCCTGGTTTAGCAGATTTCTCCCCCCTCTCCCCTGAGGATGTTCTAAAGCTGGTCACATCCAAGCGGGCAACCACCTGCCCCCTTGATCCATCTCCAAAGACCTCCTTCCGTTCCTTACCACCTTAATCAATTCCTCTCTATCCACAGGATCTGTCCCAGCTGCCTTCAAGACAGCCAGAGTCAAGCCTCTTCTCAAGAAACCAACTCTTGACCCGTCTGCTGTCCATAACTACAGACCGGTATCCCTTCTCTCCTTCTTATCTAAAACCCTTGAACGTGCTGTCTCTAACCAACTGTTTAACTACCTCCTTCAAAACAACTTCCTTGACCCTCAGCAATCCGGCTTTAAAGCTGGGCACTCTACTGAAACTGCTCTCCTCGCTGTCACAGAGGCTCTTCACTCCGCTCAAGCTTCCTCCCTCTCCTCTGTTCTCATTCTTCTGGACTGAGCAAGAATGATTCTTCTGGACTGTCTGCTGCATTTGACACAGTAAACCACCCGATCCTTCTCTCCACCCTCTCAGAATTGGACATCTCTGGCTTTGCACTCTTCTGGTTTGCATCCTACCTGGCCGGTCGCTCCTACCCCCTCCAGGTACCCCCCTGCCAGTTGCAATCAGGGGCAACTGGCAAACATTCTCATATTCACTCTGAACCATTAGCCCTGCCACCCCAGCCAGCCACTAGGTGAAAGGGGCGACAAAATCGCCAAGAGGTCAAACGACCCTGGGTGATGTCATGGCTAGGGGTTTCTGAGGAAGCCCAATGAGGAGAGTCCTGTGGCGAGCTGGGCTTCTCTGTGGGTATTTACAGGGGATCTGAGTGTTTGGATTTGGGGTCAGAGGTCACAATTACACACAGAGGCCAGGGTCAGACGAGGATCACCTTTCTGTCCCCTCTTTTTGGTTTACCCTCACCACCTCATCCCCCCTCCCCCCAGCCCTCAGAAGTTCTTCTTTCCCCCGTGTCACCACGGCCAGGCTTTATGGTAAAGAGCTGGAGAGACTGAAGGGACGTGTGTGTGAGAACTCCCCTGCTTTCTTCATGAATACATTGCCACTTTGAGATCACCAAACCCAAATATTTGCCCCTGCGCATATTTATGATGACGAAAAACAAATATTGGATTGAGTGACATGGAGTGGTCAAGCGGTCGGCTCGGCCTGAAGAGAGGGAGAGGTGTCGGGGTGTGAGGGGAGGCCCAATCCCTCTCTCCTGAGAGACCTAGTCCCCTCACAGGCAAATATGAGACGGTTCAGCAAACAATTTACATTCGTCTGTGTAGTAATTAATTAATTAAATAAGATCTTATCTGAATTAATCCTCTGCGAGGGAACACTGTTGAATAATGTGTGTGTCCATAAGAGGGACAGTTTTATGAGCTGGTTTTAGATCTGGATCAACTAAGATGAGATCCTGTTCCCTTAAGACTAGGCTAACTCACCACTAATTCTAGTTCAGAAAATACATGACGAAATGAGCCATACCTAATATCTTTGAACTGAAATAAGGTAGAGACAGTCTTAAAAAATGGTTATCAAATGACCGCATAACATACAACTCAATCTTATTTTGTATAAGTTAGCAGCAGGCACTAGATGGTGTGAGAAGACATAGGAACCACACAAACATCTCAAACCTGGTTACCCACCATTTAAACATACCCCATATCCGAGATCCACAACCTAAATATATATGTATTTTATTTATTGTCCACAATATTTACACAATAACAAAACAACACATACAAAAATACAACACAGTTCAATACAGAAATCAATACATCATATAAAACCACAATATTAGGAGAAACAATCACATCTTTCACCAAGGAGGTCCTCAATTAACACCCCACATTATCCAAGCTGCACCAGAACATCCAACTGAAATTGTTTCTGTAGATTGTTCCAGCAGTTCGGTGCCCCATAACTAAAAGCGGATTTACCCAATTCAGTGGAGATCCGGGGAACCTCAAGAGTTAAAAACTCTTAAGAACAGGTTCGGTAATTTATGTTCTTGAACATTAATAATGAGGTTTAGGTAAGCCGGGAGTTTATGTAGTAGGGCTTTAAACACAAAAAGGGAGTGATGACCTTTTGTGATAGTGGGACCTTTTGATGATAAAGTATGCAATGATGAGTATTTAAACTGTAATAAAGCAAAGGGTGCTATGGTAGATGGCATCCAAAGGTTTAAGAGTAGTGGCTGCTGCATTTTGGCAGATGATATCACCATAATCAAGTACTGGCATGAAAGTTGATTGCACAATCTGCTTTCTGCTGTTCAGGGAAAGGCAAGATCTATTCCTATAAAAGAAGCCCACCTTAAATCTTAGCTTTTTAACAAGCTTCTCTGTGTGTTTTCTGAATGTCAAGTCTTCGTCAAACCAAATGCCCAGGTCTTCATAAGCGGGGACACGCTCAATGGGGGCACCACCCAAAGTACATATGCATAAATCAGATACATTTTTCTGTGATTTGGTAAATAACATTATTATTAGGAACACCTGTACACCTTCTCATGGTGGAGGTGGTGTAATGGTGTGGGGAATGTTTTCTTGGCACACTTTGGGCCAGTTAATACCAATCAATCATCGCTTGAATGCTACAGCCTATTTGAGTATTGTTGCTGACCATGTGCATCCCTTCATGGCCACAATTTACCCATCTTCCAATGGCTACTTCCAGCATGATAATGCACCATGTCACAAAGCAAAAGTCGTCTCAAACTGGTTTCATGAACATGACAATGAGTGCAGTGTTCTTCAGTGGCCTTCTCAGTCTCCGGATCTGAATCCAATAGAACACCTTTGGGATGTGGTAGAAGGGGAGATTCACAGCTTAAGTGCACCTGAAAAATTTGCAGGAATTGCGTGATGCAATCCTGTCATCATGGACCAGCATCTCAAAGGAATGTTTCCAACATCTTGCGGAATCAATGCCATGAAGAATTGAGGCTGTTTTGAGAGCAAAGGGAGGCCCTATTCAGTATTACATAAACAGTGTCATCAACATATAGATGCAGGTTACAATTATTTACAGATAATCCAATATTATTGATGTGAAAAGAACCGGAACAAGAATTGATCCTTGTCCTTGTTATGTCCAGAAAACCAGATTTAACACCATCAGTTAAGACACACTGTGTTCTGTCCGTTAAATAATTTTCAAACCATCTACATTAAGCCTGAACCAGGCCTATTTCAGACAACCTCTGAATGAGTAGGTAATGATCGACCGTATTGAATGCCTTGGAGAGATCTATAGATAAGGCAGCAAAATGTTTTTTCTGATCTCTGCAATTTAACACATCATTTAAGGCAAGTGTAGCCACTGAGACTGTGCTATGACCAGGTCTAATCCCGTCAGGATGCTCTCAGTAGTGCCCCTGTAGAAGGCCCGCAGGATCTTGGGCCCCATGCCAACCTTCCTCAGCTGCCTGAGGTGAAAGAGGCGCTGCTGTGCCTTTTTCACCACCTGATTGGTGTGCTCGTCCCAGGTGAGGTCGTCGGAGATATGGACGCCAAGGAACTTAAAGCTGTTGACCCTCTCTATTGCAGACCCGTTGATGGTGATAGGGTCCTGTTCCCGGCCTTTCTTCCTGAAGTCCACCACCAGCTCCTTGGTCTTGTCGGTGTTGAGAGAGAGGTTGTTCTCCTGGCTGTACTGGGCCAAGCGGTCGACCTCTCTCCTGTAGGCCGACTCATTGCCATCTGTGATCACACCAATCGCTGTAGTGTCATCAGCGAATTTGATCACAGAGTTGGAGCAATGAGTGACCACGCAGTCGTGGGTGTACAGGGAGTAGAGGAGGGGACTCAGGACACAGCCCTGGGGGGCTCCTGTGTTAAGGATCAGGGGGGTGGAGGTCTCCGAGCTCATTCTCACCACCTGTCGTCGGTCCGATTGGTTTCTCAGCTTGGTGTCGAGCCTGGAGGGGACAATAGTGTTGAATGCTGAACTGTAGTCAACGAACAGTATCCTCACGTAGGTGTTCCTCTTCTCCAGGTGGGTGAGGGCGGAGTGGAGTCCGGTGGCGATGGCGTCGTCAGTGGATCTGTTTTGCCTGTAGGCAAATTGGTGAGGATCCAGGGTGGGAGGGAGCATGCTGCAGATCTGGGCCTTGACATGCCTCTCAAAGCATTTGCTCACGATGGGAGTGAGAGCAACAGGGCGCCAGTCGTTTAGGCATGCTACCTTGCTCTTCTTCGGCACTGGGACAATGGTGGATGACTTGAAGCAGGAGGGGACTACTCCTGTGGAGAGGGAGAGGTTGAATATGTCTGTGAACACACCAGCCAGTTGCGCTGCGCACACTTTGATCACCCGGCCTGGGATGCTGTCTGGTCCGGCCGCTTTGCGGATGTTGACGTGCCCGAACTGCCTGTGCAGTTCTGCTTCGGTGATGACCAGAGCGCTGGCAGTGCTGACTGCGGTGTGTGTCCTCTCTGTTGGGCGTAGAAGCTATTCAGAGAGAGAGAGCTAGCTACACTAGCTGCGCAGCCAAGTCTCCCTTTAAAGTCTGAGATGGTGTGTAGCCCTTGCCACATGCTACGTGAGTTGTTGCTGCATAGTTGTGACTATCTTTTTGCTGTATTCCCATTTGGCTACCTTAATCACTCTGCGGAGGTCGTAGCGGGCTTTCTTGTCATTTGTGATGTCATTTGAAGGCTGTATCTCTCGCGGTGAGTGCAGCTCTGACTGCGCTATTAATCCACGATTTCTGATTTGGACAGTCTTTGTGGGGACAACTTCCTGTATTCCGTGTTGTATGAATCCCATGACTCGTACCCATGGATGTCGTCATTCATCTCGTGGTAGATTTCCCAGTCCAGGTAGTCTTGTAGAACAGCCTCTGTCTCCTTGGACCAAACCTGGATCGTTCTCATGGTGGGTGGAGCGAGTTTCAGCTTGTGTCTGTAGGCGGGCCGAAGCAGGATGGAGGAGTGGTCTGATTTGCCAAACGGAGGTCGAAGGAGGGGTTTGTAGGCATGACGGAAGGGGGTGTAACAGTGATCAAAAATACTTCCGGCATGCTCGCTTGAAATCGCCCACCACAGTGAGAGCGGCCTCTGGGTGCTTGTTTTCTGTTTTACTGACTAAGTCATATAGTTCGCTGAGCACTGTACTTGTGTTTGCTAATGGTCTGGTCTATTGCTACAACGGCAGTGAATTCACGAGCTAGCCAGTAAGGGCGACACAGCAGCGCTAAGTCTGGGGAGCAGAAAGTCTTAAGGGTATGAACACTCTCTGGTTTGCACCAAGTGTTATTGATTATAAAACCCACCTCCTTTGCTTTGTCCAGAAAGTTCTGCTGACTTGTCCGTGTGGCAGACGGAGAACCCCGGAGGAACAATCGCCTGGTCCGGTGTGTTTTCCGTAAGCCAGGTTTCAGTCAAACAAATGATGTTACAGTCTCTTGTTTTTCTCTGGAAGGCAATCCTTGCTCTTAGCTCACAGAGCTTGTTGTCTAGTGACTGGACATTCGCTAGCAGAATGCTAGGGAGCGGAGGTTTGTTTCCGCAGCTTCACCCGCACTCCAGCTCTGTGGCTTCTCTTGTTGTGGTCCGGCTATTGTTGTTGTTTGGTCAGGGTCTGGAGCGAGCAGCGGGTCCCAATGAAAAACTCCGGTTTTGGGTACATGGTCATCAATTCCCTCATGTGCAGTAGTGCGTCTCTGTCATATCTAAGGTAGCAGGCTACTTTAGAAGGTAAAATAACACAAAATAATAATAAAATAAGCAGAAAGCTGCATTGTCGTTCAGGAGCCCGAAGCACGGGAGCTATACTCGGCACCATCTTGTGTGTGTAAAACTGCAAAGATAAAAAGGTTCTTAGCTGCGAGTTGACCAGGGATTCAAATACTTTGGAAAGACAAGGTAGCTTGGATATTGGGCGGTAGTTATCTAGGTTGGGCGGTAGTTACCGGATTTTAGGGTGTAGAAGGGTGGGGAGGGGTCTACAGTACCTGGTAGATTGGGAGGGGTATGGCCCGGAAGAACGGACTTGGGTGCCCCGGCGGAGTATACTGGACCCCACCTTGATTACTGACTTCCGCCGCCTGCATCCTGGGGCACCCAAGTAACGGCTGGTGCCGTTCGTCGGGGGTGGGGTACTGTCACGCCTGAGGTTACTGTCTGGTGACTCTGGCGCCCTCCTCTGGCGGTACGGGGCCAGTGGCCTCCCAATCTACCCAGATTTGTTTCACCTGTGTGTTCTGTCCCCTGTTTGCTCTATCTAGCCTGTGTGTTCCCCATGTCTTTGTCAGAGATTCTCCCTGTCCGTGTGTGAGTACTCTGTCTGCCAGTCGGTTTTTGTGTACCCAGTTGTTTACCCCGTTGCCCTACTTCGTGTTTGATATTCCTTTAGTTTACCGTTTTCCACTTGTATACCTTTGTTTACGGAGCTTGGCTTCTCCACTTTTATTTTACACCTTTTTCCCCATTGTTTGTTTATGTATCGTGCCCTGATTACTTCATTAAACATCTTGTGATTAACTTCACGCTAGTTCTCTGAGTATTCCTCTGCACTTGGGTCCACCGCATCATCAATTGTTAACAGTTATGAGTAGAAAGAGAGGAGGACGGAGGAGAGGATGCGAGAAATTGAGTTTCTTGAAATTGAGAAAGGGCCAAAGTACTGCCTACTGGGCTGTGCCACGTCCTGTGGTTCTTCAGTTTTGTTTGGTTTTGTTTGAATGTTTGTCTTATCAGGTCGGGTCATGTTGATTTGACATGGAACGACCCTGGAAATAGGCACTTGGCCATAGAGGTCACTGGAATATGTAGCTAGGCTACGACAAAGTCAAGTTAGTGTCATTAAAGAAAGAACAGTGTTCTATATCTATGTTATTAGTGTCATCAATGACGTGTGCTCCATTGCTAACAGCCACAGAACTGTTCTATCGAGAAACAATGTCTGAAAATCCATTCACTTCAATGCCCGCCTAAAACACATACGATAATAAAGCTATCATTTTGCTATTAACACTTGCAATACTTCCTGTTACACAGAAAGTCTGAGGAACCAAACAACGTCACACAGAGAGGGTCGATATTTAATGATAATAGTAAAGGAAAGGGGAATGGGGACAAGTGGAGAATCCAAAGAGAGTAGTCGGGGGTCGGCAGGAGAGCGGGTAGTCAGACAGGCAGGGGGTCGGGCAGGTAGACGGGTAGTCGGACAGGCACATGGCAGGCAGGGAGGTCCGGTAATAGGTAAGGGGGCTAGGTCCATGGAAGTGTCGACGAGGGGAAAACCAGGGAGGACGAGGTATCTGGATGGGGAACACAGGAGAACAGGTTGGGTTACGTGGAGGAAGACAAGGCACAAGGAATTTGCAGGATATATAGGAGGGCTGAAGCGTCTGTAGGTCTCGATGCGCAAATGTTACCGTAAGATCACAGTACGTTCTGGCACTGGAGTGGAGTTCAGGCAGGGTTCTTATAGGGCGGTGATTGCAGATGGTTCGCAGGTGTGCTGAGTGGAGACTGAGGTGCGACTGGGAGCTGGACGCTCCAGCGATGATCGCCTCAAGGTGGCGCCAGAGGGATGGTTAGGAGGGGGAACCGTAACACTGCCTACATTATATGTAGGCATATACTAAAGAATACTATGACACTTTCGGTTTTCCTGCCATTTCATCCTTTAGCATAACGTTCGCTGAGATCAAATGGGGCTGCTGGGGCAACATGCGTTATGGGAATATTTATGGGACTTATACATACTGAAGCTATAGGTAGTGGTAAATTAAGAGGTGGGTATTCTGTAATTTTACAAAGAGGCGCCCTTTTCTGGAAGGCAATATAAGACTAACTCCTATAACCAATATAGGACTAATTGTAGAAGTGTGTAGGCCTATATGGTATCAGTGGATACATATGGATGATGTACAGTGCCTATAGAAAGTCATCATACCCTGTATGTACACATTATAACCCTTATCATCAAAGTGAAAATAAAACATTTAAAAATTCTGGACAATTATTAAAAATTAATTAGTGAAATACCTGGTTTGGTTAAGTGATCAGCCCCTTAAAGTATACCATTATAAACTTGCTCAGGTGCAACCAATCAACTTCCAGATCAAACACCAGGCTAATTGCCCTCCACCTGACATGAATTGTAGTGGTTTTGATTACTTCAGAATAAAACCAGCTGTTTCTTGAGGATTCCACTACTAGAAGTGCATGGTTCTGCAAAGAATTCACCATGGTTGGAAAAGTACTTTCAAAAGGCCTCCGGGATAAAGTTGTAGGAAGGCACAAGTTAGGTGAAGGCTACAAAAAGATTTCGAAGGCTTTAGCTATCCCTCTGAGTACCGTTCAGAGCATCATTAAGAAGTGGAAGGCGTATGGCACCACCAACACCTTGCCTAGATCAGGTCGTCCGTCCAAACTGGATGACCGAGCCACAAGGACATTGATCAGAGAAGCTACCAATAGGCCAAAGGCAACTTTGAAGGACTTACAAGTCTTTATGGTTGGGACTGGTCTGTCTGTGCATGTGACAACAATCTCACAAGCTTTACACAAAGCTGGCCTGTATGGCAGGGTAGCAAGAAAGAAGCTTTTTCTGAAAAAGTGCCACACTCAGTCTCGTTTGTGCAATGCATAAACACATCTGGAAGATTCTGTTGCCATGTGGAAAAAGGTTTTATGGTCAGACGAGACTAAGATTGAACTTTTTGGACTGAACTCCAAGCGCTATGTTTGGCGAAAACCAAACACAGCACACCACCCAAAACACACCATACCTACTGTGAAGCATGGTGATGGCAACATTATGCTGTGGGTATGTTTCTCTTCAGCGGGGACTGGGCAATTGGTCAGGATTGAAGGGAAAATGGATGCTGCCAAGTACACCCAAATTCTTGAGGACAACCTGCGTCCCTCTGCTAGACAGCTGAAGATGGGCAGGTCATTCACCTTCCAACACGACAACGATCCTAAACATACCACCAAAAGAACAACGCAGTGGCTTAAGGATAGAAAGGTGAATGTCCTTGAGTGGCCAAGTCAGAGCCCTGACTTAAATCCAATAGAAAATCTGTGGATGGACTTGAAGAGAGCAGTCCATCGCCGCTCACCACGGAATTTGACTGAACTCGAACAATTCTGCAAGAATGGGCAAATATTCTCCAATCTAGGTGTGCAAAGTTAGTAGAGACATATCCAAACAGATTGATGGCTGTAATTGCAGCAAAAGGTGGCTCTACAAAGTATTAAATCAGGGGACTGATGACTTTTACAACCCTGTTATTCTTGTTTTTAATTTTTTATACATTTTCAGAACTGTTGCCTTTTTTTTCATTAGTTTGATGTTGTACGGCTAAATTTGTACATAAAGCTGGAAAAAGGGGTATCAAGGGGGTATGATGACTTTCTATAGGCACTGTATTTCACTTAGCCAACCTCAAGATGCTTTACATCTAAAACCAATAGGCCCTATGCTTTGTAGTTCAATATGATCCTTTTTAGAGCTTTTAACTTAACTTGCTAATCAATTATCCTGTCAAGCAGCAGACAATACAAAAGTTCAGGCTCATCCGTAGGCCTGTATATTGAGATTTAAGCTTGTGTTTTTCCCCTTTTATTAACATTTTGTTTTCGATAAATAGAATTTCAGGAATGTCAAACTCTAACAGGAGGGTTAATTAGGCCTACATCAAGGCTAACCTACAGTGCTCTGCGTAAGTAATGGGACAGTGAAGCATTTTAAATCAAATGCAAATTAAATGTTTAAATCAACCATTACTATGAGGTTAAAGTAGAGATTCTCTTCTTTTATTTGATGATATTTGTGGACATATTGGTTTCACCGGTCAAAAATTACAACACCTTTTTGTGCATAATCCCCCTATTTTAGGGTACCCAAAAGTAATGGGACAATCGGCTTGACAGGTGTTTCTGGTAAGTCAGGTGTGTTCAGTCACATCATTTGTGCAGGCTGTCAATGTCTAGCATTGATTCTAGGCTTTGCATTTGCCTTTGGAGTCTGCTATTGGTGTCTGTCAACATGAGGACCAAAGAGGTGTCAATGAAAGTCAAGGAAGCCATTATTAAAAATCTGAAACATAGCCAAAACTTTAGGCTTGCCAAAATCACCAGTTGGAACAGCATTAAAAAATGATAACCGTAATTAAGAAAACCCCCAAACAAACGCAGATCAGGAACAGTCTCCTGGAGGTAGGTGTGAATGTGTCAGAGACTACCATCCGCAGAATACTTTACCAGCCAAACTACAGGCAAGGTACAAGGCACAATCCAAGGTATAATCCACTCGTTATCCTAAAAAAGGATGGTCAGGTTAAGGTCTGCTAAAAAGTACCTAAAAAGCCTGCAGAGGTCTGGAAAAATTGTGGACAGATAAGATGAATATTATCATGTACCAGTGTGATTGCGAGAGGAAAGTTTGGAGAAAAAAGGACCTGCCCAAGATTTTACAGCATACCACCTCATATGTGAAACATGGTGCTGGGGGTGTTTGGGGGTTGGACATGTATAGCTGCCACTAGAACTGGCTCACTTGTCTTTATTGATGATTGTAACTGCTGACGGCATGTGATGGAGATCAGTCCATCACGGGTTGGGAGTGCAGGGTGTTATGGAAAATACATTCATAGAACTATTTTCAGGTTATACACTTTCATATGACTGATACAACTTGTGTAACTACGGTGATTACATTTTCTCTTGCCACACCTCTAAGGTTCTATAGCCATTGTTCTGAGAAGCACTGTATGATTTACCATATGAACAGCGGTGATCTCTGAGGGAGTGGTGAGAGAGAGCAATAATGGGGGGACAGGCGCATCCTGCCGATAGGTGTGAAATGTTGAACGGCGATTAATCAGTAAGAAAGTGCTGATTGATCAGTAAGAGAGTCTCCCCATTGTTCAGTCTCTCCCGCCCTTTCTCACGTAAGCACAAGCCCATCAGCCGATAGCCTTGTAGGCGCCTGGCAATATGTTCAAACTGTATAAAAGACAAACCTGATCATTGTCTCTTCAGACTTGCTCTGAACGGACCCCGGATCTACGCTGGGCTGCTGTTACGCTCTTGTCTCTTGTTTGCAAGCAATAAATACCGGACTCATATTGTGGCTACTCAGGACTTGTTTCTTGATTCTTGCCTCCGAAGAGCTAAAGTACAGAGTGGTAAATCCTAGACTTCCACCACAAGGGGTATATGTTGTGTTTAGGTGCTTGTGCAACGCAGGGGAGGACTCATGGGTCTGCGGTTGTTGGGCAGTCATGAGGGGCAGTTCTGCAAAGAATAAAAGGTATGAGTACGCGGCTAACACATTGGTACTCACAGCTGTAAATAACATTAACTATAAATAACATTTGAGTTATTGTGAAACATTGGTATTCTACATTTTACATTGTATATGGGAGATGAATGAAAGGTAGAATGTGTGTATATACTCACCTGGTTGTGATTGCAGTTCCTGGTTCACCGGCAAAAGGAGTCCTTAACCCACAGGGACAGCCTATATGGTTCTGGAAGCTCCCATTGTTAATTGAACGGGGGGATGGGATTTGTGGCTGGAGAATATACTGTGTTTTTTGCACTTACCATAGCCTAACAGTGATTGTTTGTTTTTACCTACCTGTGATACTTGGTTATGTGTGATAATGTGTAAAAATAGATGTTAGATTATGTAATTTGGTTTGTGTACATTGTGAAGCTCCCCTCTTACTTGGTTTGTCCTATGTTAATCATGTCACCTGGGAGGGTATTTAAGTGTGGCCATTGGTAGTTGGGTTAGGGTGAGATCGGTACCAATAAGTGGCCCCACAAAGGTGTTTTTTTTCTTCTTTTTTTTTTCTCTTTCTTTCTTTTCTTTTCCCTCTTTTCTTTTCTTCTTTCTTCCCCCTTTCTCCTTCCTTTTCTTTTTTTGGGGCAACATGTCTGCCTCTTCACTGAAACTCCATCCGTGCTAAAGCTTACACGGCAGCAGCAGAATGAATTCCGAAGTGTATAGAAACATCTTGTCTGCTCGAATGCAAGCAAATGCCTCCAAATTCATTGGATGGCCCTTCATCATACACTAAGGCAATGACCCAAAACATACTGCCATAGCAGGGCCAAAAAGTGGAAAGGTCTTGACTGGCCAAGTCAATCTTCAGATTGAAATCCAATTGAACGTTTTGTGATGCGTTTAATTTCCTGATGACAAGAGTTTAGCCAAAAACACAAAACAAACAACAACTGAAGATGGCTGCAGTGCAGACTTCAGGCAGTTATTGCATGCAAAGATTTGTCATCCAAATACTAGACATGAGTGCTTCATTTGGACATTTCATAAATCTGCCCCTGAAATAGGGGGACTATGCACAACAAGTGGTGTAATTTCTGAATGGTGAAACCAATATGTACATCAAATAAAAACTGAGAATATCTACTGTAACCTTGTAGTTGTTACGGTTCCCCCTCCTAACCATCCGTCTGGCACCACCTCGAGGCCCCGGCGATCATCGCTGGAGCATCCAGCCGACAGCACACCTGGACCCGATCCCCAATCAGCACCCTATAAGAACCCTGCCCGGTCAACACTCCAGTGCCAGAACGTACTGCGATATTACGGTAACCTTTGTGAATCGAGACCTACAGACGCTTCAGCCCTCCTGCCTGTCTGACTGTCTGACTACCCGCTCTCCTGCCGACCGTGGACCGACCCCCGACTACTCTCTTTGGATTCTCCACTTGTCCCCATTCCACTTTCCCTTATTATTATTTATCATTAAATACGCCTTCAGGCTTCATCTACCTTCTCTGTGTGCCGTTGTTTGGTTCCTCAGACTTTCTGTGTAACAGTAGTAACTGTTTGATTTCACTGCTTTAGTGTCCCATTACTTGTAGCACACTGTATATTTCAGTCAAACATCTGAATGTAATGTCCATCTAACCAATGACATTGATATTAAACACAATATATACAGTGGGGGAAATAATTATTTGATCCCCTGCTGATTTTGTTAGTTTGCCCGATTACAAAGAAATGAGCGGTCTATAAATTTTATGGTACTTTTAGTTTAACAAATAGAGACAGAATATCAACAAAGAAGTCCAGAAAAAACACATTATATAAAGTTATAAATTCATTTGCATTTGATCGAAGGAAATAAGTATTTGATCCCCAAGCAAAACATGACTTAGCGCTTGGTGGAGAAACCCTTGCTGGCAAGCACAGAAGTCAGACGTTTCTTATAGTTGGTCACCAGGTTTGCACACATCTCAGGAGGGATTTTGGTCCACTCCTCTTTACAGATCCTCTCCAAATCCTGAAGGTTTCAAGGCTTTTGCTTGGCAACTCGAAGCTTCAGCTCCCTCCACACATTTTCTATAGAATTAAGGTCTGGAGACTAGCTAGGCCACTCCATGACCTTAGTGTGCTTCTTCTTGAGCCACTCCTTTGTTGCCTTGGCTGTATGTTTTGGGTCATTGTCATGCTGGAAGTCCCATCCACGACCCATCCTCAGTGCTCTGGCTGAGGGAAGGAGGTTCTCGTCCAAGATCTTATGGTACATGGCCCCGTCCACTGGCCCCTCAATGCAGTGAAGTCGTCCTGTACCCTTAGCAGAGAAACAACCCCAAAGCATAATGTTTCCACCTCCGTGTTTGACGGTGGGGATGGTGTTCTTGGGATTGTAGCATTCAGCATTTCTCTCCCTCCAAACACGAAGAGTCGAGTACTCCTAATCTCTGCTTGTTATGGGTATAAAAGACACCTATCAATAGAATCAATCTCTTCCATTCCAACCTCTCCACCACCATGGGCAAGACCAAAGAACATTCAAAGGACATCAGGGTAAGAGTTGTAGACCTGCACAAGGCTGGAATGGGCTACAAGACCATCAGCAAGAAGCTTGGTGAGAAGGAGACAACTGTTGGTGATATTTATAGAAAATGGAAGAAATACAAAATAACCATCAATCGCCCTCGGCCTGGAGCTCCATGCAAGATCTTGCCTCGTGGGGTAAGGATGATCATGAGAAGGGTGAGGGATCAGCCCAGAACTACACGGGAGGAGCTTGGTAATGATCTCAAGGCAGCTGGGACCACAGTCACCAAGAAAACCATTGGTAACACACTACACCGTAACGGATTGAAATCCTGCAGTGCCCGCAAGGTCCCCCTGCTCAAGAAGGCACATGTACAGGCCCATCTGAAGTTTGCCAATGAACACCTAAATGATTCAGAGAAGGCTTGGGAGAAGGTGATGTGGTCAGATGAGATTTCAAAATTGAACTCTTTGGCATAAATTCGACTCTTCGTGTTTGGAGGGAGAGAAATGCTGAATGCTACAATCCCAAGAACACCATCCCCACCGTCAAACACGGAGGTGGAAACATTATGCTTTGGGGTTGTTTCTCTGCTAAGGGTACAGGACGACTTCACTGCATTGAGGGGCCAGTGGACAGGGCCATGTACCATAAGATCTTGGACGAGAACCTCCTTCCCTCAGCCAGAGCACTGAGGATGGGTCGTGGATGGGACTTCCAGCATGACAATGACCCAAAACATACAGCCAAGGCAACAAAGGAGTGGCTCAAGAAGAAGCACACTAAGGTCATGGAGTGGCCTAGCTAGTCTCCAGACCTTAATTCTATAGAAAATGTGTGGAGGGAGCTGAAGCTTCGAGTTGCCAAGCAAAAGCCTTGAAACCTTCAGGATTTGGAGAGGATCTGTAAAGAGGAGTGGACCAAAATCCCTCCTGAGATGTGTGCAAACCTGGTGACCAACTATAAGAAACGTCTGACTTCTGTGCTTGCCAGCAAGGGTTTCTCCACCAAGCGCTAAGTCATGTTTTGCTTGGGGATCAAATACTTATTTCCTTCGATCAAATGCAAATGAATTTATAACTTTATATAATGTGTTTTTTCTGGACTTCTTTGTTGATATTCTGTCTCTATTTGTTAAACTAAAAGTACCATAAAAATTATAGACCGCTCATTTCTTTGTAATCGGGCAAACTAACAAAATCAGCAGGGGATCAAATAATTATTTCCCCCACTGTATATACACTCACCGGCCACTTTATTAGGTACACCTGTTCAACTGCTCGTTAACGCAAGTATCTAATGGTGTGGGGGATATTTTCTTGGCACACTTTGGGCCCCTTACTACCAATTGAGCATCGGTTAAACACCACAGCCTACCTGAGTATTGTTGCTGACCATGTCCATCCCTTTATGACCACAGTGTACCCATCTTCTGATGGCTACTTCCAGCAGGATAACGCGCCATGTCACAAAGCTCACATCATCTCAAACTGGTTTCTTGAACATGACAATGAGTTCACTGTACTCCAATGGCCTCCACAGTCACCACATCTCAATCCAATAGAGCACCTTTGGGATGTGGTGGAACGGGAGATTCGCATCATGGATGTGCAGCTGACAAATCTGCAGCAATGATGCTATCATGTCAATATGGAGCAAAATCTCTGAGGAATGTTTCCAGCACCTTGTTATATATATATACAGTACCAGTCAAAAGTTTGGACACACCTTCTCATTCGATGGTTTTTCTTTATTTTTATTATTTTCGACATTGTAGATTAATATTGAAGACATCAAAACTATGAAGGAACACATATGGAATTATGCAGTAAACAAAAAAGTGTTAAACAAACCAGAATATGTTTTATATTTTAGATTCTTCAAAGTAGCCACCTTTTGCTTTGATGACAGCTTGACTGATACTGTATATATACACTCACCGGCTACTTTATTAGGTACACCTTGCTAGTACTGGGTTGGACCCCCTTTTGTAGCCCATCTGCTTCAAGGTTCAACGTGTTGTGCATTCAGAAATGGACTTCTACATACCTTGGTTGTAACAAGTGGTTATATGAGTTACTGTTGCCTTTCTATTATCTTGAACCAGTCTGGCCATTCTCCTCTGACCTTTGGCATCAACAAGGCATTTTCGCCCAGAGAACTGCCGCTCACTGGATATTTTCTCTTTTTCTGACCATTTTCTGTAAACCCTAGAGATGGTTGTTGTGTGTGAAAATCCCAGTAGATCAGCAGTTTCTGAAATACTCAGACCAGCCCGTCTGGCACCAACAACCATGCCACGTTCAAAGTCGCTTAAATCACCTTTCTTCCCCATTCTGATGCTCGATTTGAACTTCAGCAGGTCGTCTTGACCATGTCTACATGCCGAAATGCATTGAGTTGCTGCCATGTGATTGGCTGATTAGATATTTGCATTCACGAGCAGTTGAACAGGTGTACCTAATAAAGTGGCCGGTGAGTGTATATGTATATATATATATATATATATATATATATATATATATATATATATATCTGCTAATAAAGTGGCCGGTGAGTGTATATATGTATCTGCTACAATTAAAATTATTGCAGAAGATTGTGTGTGAACATACTAACGGTAGAGTAGCCTACAACTGTCCATGTTGAGAAGTTTGAAAACTCAAAACTTGTCACTCTCTTGTGCAAGAAAAATGGGATAGATCTGCGTCAGATATTACTTTTCATATAGCGCAATTATACATATGTATCATTGATGAATAGGTGGGTATGCGTATATTTGCGTATGGTCTCGACTACACCACTTACTGAGCCCTTGGTACTACTATCAACATCCCATACATACAAGCTAACTAACAGTGTTATGTTCGTAGATGCCTGGGTAGCAATTATGGGCGGTCTGGGTACATCTGTTAGAAGGACAGCGCAAACGCTAGCAGTGACTGCCAGTTCAATGGCACGATGAAGATCAGTCATAAGCACCCACAAGATAATCAGAATGTCAACACATTGAAGAGAAGCCCGATCTCACACAAAAATCAACAGGCACCTGCTTAGACAGCCTTGTCTGATCACTGAACAAGAACACACCCATTTCTCCTGAGGTGGGTGGGGTTAATTAAATTATCTTTTCGCAGATATAATAAATCTGCGAAATTTGAGTGTTAATCTCAGATTTAGATTTAAATGAAATATTTAATTTAATATCCAGATTTAAGATTTAATGTAAATATTTGTCTTTGAGCTAAATATGTATTTCTGTAATCCAGATTTAAATTTAATCTAAATTAAATGTATAATTTGTTCTTAAATATTCATTTTGCACTACAGATAAAATATTTTTTTATACAAAAATATTTACTTTGGAATCAAATATTTTCATATAATTTAAATATTCATGTTTTTGTTTAAACATTTATTTTTAAACAGATTTATTTTCAAACTAATTTGAATCAAATGTTTTAAAACATGCTCTGCTTAATCTGATTCATAAATTAAATGTGGTAACAAGATTTAACTTATTAAAACATTTATTGTTTTAAGATTTAGAAATGTCTTACTTTTTTACAGATTTTGAAATATTTTTAAGATATATGGATTACATATTTTTAACAGATTTAATTTAGAAATCTCAGCAAAATGTCAAAGTTAGCAAATATTTGATTTAAATCTGAAACATAGGTTTTCAACTAAATATTTAGCAAAACATAAAATATTTCAGTGACTAAATACATATTTAATTAATATTTTATATCTGCAGGGCTAAATAAAATATTTAAGAAGAAATTATGTATTTAAATTAAATCTTAAATCTGGATGACTGATTTAAATGTTTAGCTCAAAGACAAACATTTAGATTAAATCTTAAATCTGAGATTTACACTAAATATTGATGTCTTTGAGCTAAACAGTTACATCGGTCATCCAGCTTTAAGATTTAAATGTAATACAGAATTAAATGATGGTAAAATTATGTGTTTTTATGCATGGTTTGTATATAAGTGTTTGTGTGTGTGTGTTTTCCAGGTCTTCTACAGAGTCTCACGAGAGATCCACCCTGGAGAGGAGTTGCTACTGTTTATGAAGGCAGAGGAGTATTCATGTGACACTATGGCTCCTAATATTCACTGTCAGTTTTCATGAACGCCCTCACGCACGCACGCACGCACGCACACACATACATACAACTAACTTTCATTAGCTGTGATAAGTTGTGGGGCACTCATGGTGTCTTATTCCCCCTCCCCATCCTTCCAGAGGAGAGGCAGTACCGCTGTGAGGACTGTGACAAGCACTTTGAGTTAGGCGTTCAGCTGCTGGAGCACCAGAAGCAGCCGTGTGGGACGCCCCCCTCATCCTACCTCAACCCAGAGAACAGTGACCTGGAGGACCAAGAGCTGGAGCCACACGACCTGCACTCCCTGCACCTTTCCCACAACCAGCTGGAGTGTAAGGAGTGTGACCAGGTATTCCCTGATGTCCAGAGGTGAGGGGGCGTCCAACCCCTAACATCCAACCTGCATTACCTGCATCACCAACATGAGCATTGTCAATGTCAATGGCTACGTTTCTATACTCAAACTAACATTGGAATATATGGAATATATGGAATGCATTGCTTCATTCTAAATGGTATATGCTGGTGTGTATTGGAACATAGCCAATGTCTTTGTGTTTTGTCTATGCATGTTTTTAATTTCATTCAATTTTATTTTGGTCAGGCTGAGACTTGTTGATAGGCTTGTGATGCTTTTGTTTCCCTGTCCATCTGTCCTGCAGTCTGGAGGCCCATGCTCTGTCTCACTCAGATGAGAGAGAGTACAAGTGTGACCAGTGCCCCAAGGCATTCAACTGGAAATCCAACCTGATTCGTCATCAGATGTCACATGACAATAGCAAGCACTACGAATGTGAAAACTGCACAAAGGTAAAGTGATGACTTTTTCAGGGGTGAATGTGAGTGTGTGTATTTGTTGTGCATGTGTGTACAGTATATAGAGGACCAGATTGGTGACTCGCCTGTGTGTCCCCTGGTTCCTCCCCCAGCAGGTGTTCACAGACCCTAGTAACCTGCAGAGGCACATCCGCTCGCAGCACGTGGGGGCACGTGCTCATGCCTGTCCTGATTGTGGGAAGACATTTGCCACGTCCTCGGGCCTAAAGCAGCACAAGCACATCCACAGCAGCGTCAAGCTCTTCATATGTAAGTCACTCAGACCCTTCATATGTAGGTCTGCACACTTTTTCCACATCTTCTATTAGGTAGTTAACACCCCCCTCTAATTTCCCCATACTGCAGATTCCACATTATGTTATGTTATGCAGTAGATTCAGCTGCCAGTAGATTAGAATTCAGTCCCATTAATATGGTACTCCTTGGTAAAAAAGTATATTGGTAGCACCCTGATACATTTTTGCATAATTACCCTGATCAATTTTTGCATAATTATTTACTGTATATTAATTCATGTTAAATAATCACTTAGATATGATTTATTGTATTTGCAATATAAGTGGGGACTTTATTTAATTTGTGGAAGTGTCATAATGAATGTAGTGATGTTTATTTTTTCAGGATTAAACATTAAACACTTTTTACTCACAGAGATTTTAGTCACAGGGGAGTAGCTCTATTTTGAATGTGAATTCCATTGCTATGAAGAGTCAAGCACTAGAAATATTTGCACCGTCTTACCACTTTGCAGACCCAATGATATTAGCATTAATCCCTAAACTGTCTCCAACCAATGACCTCACACTGTGACCTCATGGTTGAACCTCACTGTTGCCTCTCACATTGTGACCTCTCATTGACCCCAAAGCTCCTGCCTTGACCCCACTCTCTCTCCATAAATGCTAACCCCTGCAGTCTGACATTGTACTAGAACTGCACATGATGGCTCACACCCTAAAGTTCTTACCCTAAAGCACCCTGACGTTCTCCCTTTGACCTTACACACTGACCCCATACACAGGGCGGTGTGGCTGTCCCCCTTGGTGGACACTCAACTTCCTCCCCTACACACCATTCCAGACAAATAACAACCACATGTACTCCTCCACAGTGCACTGAATAGGAGTCCATTTGCAGTAATCAGCAGAAAATATGCAGGTCTAAAAACAGCTTATGACTGTGTAAAAAGACAGAACACCCTCAGCCTTGACAGCTGTGTGTGAGAGCATGTGTGTCCTTCATGTTTGTTTGTGTGCGAACAGCATACATGTTGTGTTGTACATTTGTATTGTTGTATTGTATACATTGTGGGTTTGTGCGTGCTTGTTAACTGTGTTTAGTGTCTGTGTAGTGTGTGTACTACAGTATATTCCGAGATAGAAAGCCTCTGCCTGTGCCTGTGGAGCACTCAGTCCTGGTCATTCATTCAGACACTCTGCTCTCCCACCCAGTGCTCTCTTCACAGGAATGTGTTTATAATATTTAGTTACAGTTTATGGAGAGCTGACAAAACATACGTGTGCAGTGGATCAGTTCCCTCACACCCTGTGTCGTGTGTGTTTGTTGTTAGTCTGTAAACGTCTGGAGTGTGTAATGTACGGCTTTGGGTTTCTACTAGATTTCCAACACACATTAGCCAACAACCTGAGACACACCTAAGATTTATGTGTAGTATTAATGATGACATTGACACAGTTGAAGACAAAACATTTTGTGAAATTTGCCCCAGACTTTACAACCATAAATTCTTGGAGCAAAGTATGCACGTCACTTTCCGACACCAATTGAATGAAAACACACCAAGCTTAATCAATTGTTAAAGATAACAACAAATCTCATTCATACAATTTCAGAAAGTGTTGTCAAATAAAGTTTGGAACTCATTCCTGTGAGTGCCCTATCTCAGTAGAATGAAGCAGACTTGCTATTATACAGCCAGTACAGTAGGTTATGTTCAGCTGTATACATGTACTGTAGATGGGTGTCCTCCGTAGGGTCAGACAGGCAGGACTGTGGGAAGGTGACCGTAAGGGGGATGACTGGGACAGACAGCGAGGGGGACATGGTGAGGCGAGGGGGGTGGACAGGAGAGGATGTAAGCCTTGTCCCTGGGAACCGGACCTGCAGGATAGGATTCATTTTACTCTGCTTCCTTCACAGGATGAAAAGAACCATTGTGTGTGCACACACACACACACACACACACACACACACACACACACACACACACACACACATTGTGCTTGTGTGGGTGTGTTTGTTTACTGACTCGCTGACCCTGGTAATACAATGCCTGGAGATGGTATTTGATGTGCAGGTGATGGGTGACTCATCTCATCTCCCCGTCACCTTACCTTAAATAACATTCTCATTGATGGACTGAGGAGACGTGCATCTTACACCCATTATATTTTAGAGTTCCCCTGTCTGAAAACCCATATCTGGCACCATTAAGTAGATGTAACGTGTGTGTGTGTGTGTGTGTGTGTGTGTACTGAGAGGGCTGTGTCTGTCCCCCTGTCCCTGTAGGTGAGGTGTGCCAGAAGTCCTACACACAGTTCTCTAACCTATGTCGTCATAAGCGTATGCACGCTGACTGCCGCACTCAGATCAAGTGTAAGGACTGCGGACAGATGTTCAGCACTACCTCGTCCCTTAACAAGCACCACTGCTTCTGTGAGGGGAAGAACCATTTCACAGCGGGGGGGTTATTTGCTCAGGGCATTTCCCTTCCTGGAGCACCTACCGTGGACAAGTGCGCCCTAGAGGCGATGGGTCACAGCAGTGTTGGGCTTGCAGACTACTTTGGGGCAAACCGTCACCACAGCAGACTGACATTCCCTGCTGCCCCTCCCTTTCCCTTCAGCTTCCCAGGCCTCTTCCCCTTTGCAATCTACCATAGCCCCCCGCCACATCCCCTCTCAGACGGCCCCCAAGTACGGAGCACAGCAAGAGCCCCCTCCTCTCACCCAGCCCAGGAGCCCAAGAGGCCAGAGAGCTGCTGAAAACCCTCCGCAAGCAGTCGCTGGGCAACAAGACTCAAGGGGCTGAGCGGCAGAGTCAGAGTTCCTCCAAACAGAGGCACACTGGCATGAGCAACCAACCGGAGAGCAGCGATCTGGATGACGTCAGCACGCCCGGTGGGAGTGATCTGGAGACTATGTCAGGCTCGGAGCTGGAAAGTGATATGGAAAGTGAACAGGAGAGAGCCAGGGAGAACGGCAAGGGGCCAAAGAGGAAGGCTAGCGGACTCCAGAGCCTAACCCTCACAGGCAGTAGTGGTGCTAAGGGCCCAGTCCTGTTCCCTCCCTCGCTGGACGAGCACATGGCTGTTTCTGGGGCTGTCAATGACTCCATAAAGGCTATCGCCTCCATAGCTAAGAAGTACTTTGGTTCCACTGGGCTGGCTGGCCTGCGGGATAAGAAGGTCAGCGCCCTGCCCTACCCATCCATGTTCCCACTGCCCTTCTTCCCAGCTTTCTCTCCACCTGTCTACCCCTTCCCAGAGAGAGACGTCAGCCGTCCAGCCCTCAAGGGGGAGCCACAGTCTCTCCCAGATGAACCCAAGAAGGGCCAGAGCAGGACCTCTGAGTCCCTCTTTGACCTCATCACCAAGCGCAAGGAGGAGAAGCCAGCCTCCTTCGCCCCCTCCAAACCAGAGGCCTCACTTTCCATCAATCAGGACCAGCCGTTGGACCTGAGTATGGGTGCGAGGAGGAGCAGCACCGCCAGGGGCGAGGAGTCAAAGAAGAGCAATGTGTTTGGAGAAGACAAGGTAGGGGTGGAGCTTCCCAAAGCTGACTCCTCCCTACAGCATGCTAGGCCCACTCCCTTCTTCAAGGACCCAATTTACAGGTACTGTGATTCTCCAGTACTATACACCACCTGCTCAATTATCACACACTTATTGCAATAATCTCTATATTTTGTGATCATGATTTGTGTCAAATTCTTCAAACATCATTTCTCTCTGTTGGATGTAATTACCTTGCTCAGCTTTTTCGCTGTCTGCATGTAAGAACTGATAGAATTCTAATATTAGCAGGGTTGAGAAGAGGAAAATGAATAATCCATTTGAGGGTCTGAAAGACCAGTACATGCAGCCAGCACCAGGCTTCCTCTTCCATCCACAGGTAGGTTCTGTCTGTGTTGTCTCAGTATTTCCTCCACAGGGAGGCCTGGTGTAATTCTGAGGCCCAGGCGGAGTATAGCGGTCCAGGGTGGTCTGGGCTGATGGGGACCATCTGATCCATGCTCAAGCGTGTTTGTGCTGTTGTCAGTTATCTGAAACAGATGTGGGAGAAGGAAAGGGCACACAGTGACATGTCCTCACATATGTGTCTTTGATTACAATATAAAAAATGATATGCTGTTAAAGTACTGAATTCTGCCCCCGGTCTCTCTGTGCGTGTATTCTTTGTGTGACTCAGTGTGTTATGTATTGATGTGCATTGACGTGCATGTGCTCACACTCTCCCCGAGTGAAAATGGACCATAGGAAAGTGAAAACACCACTTTCTCAGGCCTGTGTTTTTTACTGGCCATTGTCTCCCGGCAAAAGTTGAGTTTCAGTTTAAAAATATAAAATTCACAAACAGAACTCAAAGCCCTTTACAGGGCTCCGGTACCAACCCTCTAGTAACAGGTTTGGACCTCGGGGTCCGGTGTAGGTCGGTGGTGGTTAGATTCACTCCGCTGTTAACAGCCTAAAAATCCCATAGTTCCTCCATAAAAGCTTCCTTCACTCACTTCAAATGCACTGAAAAGTCACCCCTATAAAACCGTGCACAGAATGCACACTATGGTTATACGGCTGCTCTAACCTCAATGAGTGCCAGTTGGTGTGGTTGCGGATACAAGATTTATCGGTATGGAAAATATACCCAATGGAGGTAAAAATAATAGGCCAGATATAACCTTTCAGATCCTATGATATCACATGCACAGTAGCCTATAACCTTTTACATTACCAGGAAGAGAAATATGACTTATACTGAGTTCTACAATTTATAATAATAATAATAATAATAATAATAATAAACCATTAAATTTCATGACACTGTTGCTTTAAATGCAGGATATGATGTTTAATTAATATTCAAAGCATTACAGCATAGCTAAATTATCATAAATGGGGTTACAGACAGCTTGATTAAAATGTTAACATGATAACATTTAAAAATGATAAAAATTAGAAAATAACATCCGTCTGCCTTACTGTTGGTCAATGAAGTTTTGGAGAGACTCCGGTTCAAAAACCCTGTCGAGTTAGACCCGTTTCCTCTATCCGCCGTGTTTGTGGTAAGCTCGAGTTTCCTCTACCCAGCCAAGAGGCTCTGATTCCCCGCGGGGGGCCTCAGCCTTGCCCCTGACGAGTAAAATCCAGAAAAACTACTAAAATTAATTTATTTTGCAATTGATTGAAGAATCCTGAATTCTGGACGAACCTGAAATCTCAATGATCCGGAACTCTGGTTGATCCTGAAATCCAGATGATCCTGAAATCCTGTGTCCAAGTATTATCCGTGAATCTGATGAGAACTCCTGTAATAATACTATATCCAAAGGTGCTCCTCTGAAAACGATAAAAATTAGAAAAGAACAAAACCTATAATAATTGCTCCTCCGTGTGAAAACCTATAATAAATGCTCCTCAGTGTGAAAACCTATAATAAATGCTCCTCAGGGTGAAAACCTATAATAAATGCTCCTCAGTGTGAAAACCTATAATAAATGCTCCTCAGAGTGAAAACCTATGATAATAGCTCCTCGGTGTTGCTTACTGCCACAGCCCCAACAGCTAAGGGTTTAGCCCCGTGCTGAAAGAGGAGCTGTGGAGTTCTCAGATTGTGGTCTAGTCACTAAAATGAGCTCCAAATGCTTATCAAGAAAACTCGTCTCCAAAAGTTGTTCAGCGGTGGCAATCCGTAAGTCAGAATATGATCAGAGTATGAGCTCCGGGCTTGGTCTCCAACACACTCAATCCTGCTCCGATGCCTCAGGTTCATACGCTCCTCAGCGGGGTGCGACCAACGAAATGCCCCAAAAAGCATGTTTTATACCCTGGCTAAGGTACCTCCCTATCTTGGGTGTTTTGTCTATGTCTGAACATTGTGTGTCTATGTCTGAACATTGTGTCTAAGTTTCCATTGTGTGTGTCTATGTTCTGCAGAGCAGGCCTGCAAAGTATTTTTTCAGAGAATATAAAAATAAAAAAGAGGAAGAGGGTATTGCAATAACACCAGATTTCGCAACACTAAGACTAGGACATTTTCTCTGTCCCTCAGCAAGTATTGCTTTTAGGCCCTATCACATCAACACACTCTCCAACCGTATAACCATATAGTAATCAATCATTTTAAAGGATCTAAAACCAGTAAATCATTCTATTCTTCATATTATTAGTATTACACATCTCTTAACATGTTCACACTTGATTTCGGACGCCATGGTACTTTTCCTGTTGGGGACTTTCCATCACCTGACCTGACCTTTCGACGGGTCTCACTTCATATTTTCTTTCCTACAGTGGTTGCACTTTGCACCCATGACTTCAACTTTTCAATGATATATTGCCTTACTTCAGCGATTAATTCTGAGCAAGACCACACAGTAAACATGGTTATTTCTAGCACTTTCTTTGTTAGCGGGCCTACTCTTACAATGAGGCCTAAGCAGATATAGTGACACGGGGTCAAGCACTTGCATTCTAATTCCTCTTATTTAGTTATGCAGTTACACATATTCAGTTATAAGCAGTTATGCAGTTGCACCTATTTGAGGGATAGATCAAAGATAAATTTGTTTCAGGAACATCCGCAGCCGCGGTGTCCCTCGTCAGGTTGGGCTCCCAGCTGCTAAGCTTTTTCTCTTTCTCGCAGTGTCGTGGTGATTCACCAAGGTTGCTCTCAAACCTCGGGCCAATCCTGCTGTGCTTAACTGGGTAACGTTGGGAATGGTGTTTAGGCCGGGGAAAGGCCATACTAGACTCGCCCTCGGCGACACCATTTCAGGCTTGGTTTTTACTGGCTGTTATAGTCTGCTGATTTATGTCCCCTCTCTCCACACAGTCTTTCTTTTTCATAACAGCCACATGGCCAATCTGTACAGTGTAGTGAGGTGTCCTATCAGTATAAACAGTAACAGCACATTTAGGCCATCTTTGTTACTTTATTACGTCTGGACAAATCATTCCCAGGAACACCGGCCAGTAAGGGGCCCTTTTTTCCAGTTCTAGATTTTAGATTTTGTTATCAGTCACTTGAACCTCCTACATTCATCCCCCGCCTGCAATGTGCGTCCAATCAAAAGCTGTTCATCCATGCACTACTTCCTGGTTCTGAATGCTCTTTTCCCTCTGTCCCACCCCTCAGTTTCGTATGCCAGATCAGAGAACCTGGGTAAATTCCTCTAAACCTGTATATCTCTGTGCTTTTGCCTCCCAGATCACTGTGTTCACATGGCTTTGGCCAATCAACAGCAGTTACTGACCAGACATCAATTCCTAAGGGTTTTAGTAATTGTAGATCCATGACTGAAGAATAGAAATAGAATCTTTAAATCAAATTCACATATTTCATGATTATTTGTGTATTTTTTCTCATTTTTGTTTCTCATTCTTTATTTTACAAACTTTCCTGGATTACATAGATGTGAAATTCATCTGTAGCTGTATTTACGTTTATATCTCTTGCCGACATGATAGGACTGACCTGGAGATTTCTAGCTGAGCTACACCCTCTGTAGCTCACAGCACTGAATGAATATTTGCTTATTTGGAGAGTGAGGCAGGGCGGGTGGGGCACAGGAGGTTGGGGGGGGAGACTGCTCTGCATCAGTGCGAGAGTCTCTTTGGGACCTGGGGAGGGAGTACCTCCCTCAGACATCTGGTTCCTGATAAGATCAACAATTGAGAATGCATGTCACTTATTAAGCTGCTTGCAACATCACTGATGACTAATTAGCAGCTGGCTCCTGGGGGGGGTGGGGGGGGGGCTAAAGGAAGGGCTTTGTGAATCACGTTTGAGTAAATGTGTTGGCATTTATTCTCATTATCCTCCTATTGGACATTTCAAGACTGTATTGTGTCAAACCCGGTCTAATGAACCTGACTCACAATCTATAAAAAAAATACAAAGGCTGTTTAGAGCCGCTTGCTCTGACGTGGAGAAGTCCCACAGGCAGGAGAATGAGTGTGTCTGAGTGGGAGTGGTCCCCCACTCCCCTAAAACTAAAGTGTCTCACAAGCTCAATGCTGCGGACAGCTTTAGGGCTCCTAATGCTCTCAGGAGTTATCTTCTTATAACCTTATTGAGCAAGGGAAACAAGCCCCATGCCTGTAAAGAGCCCAATGAAATAACATAATGCACATTCTAAAGAAATTTCACCCCACCTACACTGGGGCCCCCCGTGCTCGTAGAGGGAGCCTTTGATTCACGACACGCAGCATTGGCATATTCATAATCAAATGGACCTGACACTCCACATCCTCCCAGAATTGGAACGTCGATGCTCCAGCAGGAACTTTATACTCCTCCATCTCTCCCTTTCTCTGTCTCTTTATCTCTCCCTCTCCCTCTCCCTGTCTTTGTCTCTCTCTCCCTTTCTCTCTCTTTCTCTCTCTCTCTCTCTCGCTCTCTCCCGCTCCCTCCCTCCTTCTCTCTGTAAAGAGTGACAGGGGAAGGTGAGACAGAATGTCAGGCCAGAGCAGGATGCTGGTGGAGGAACTAAATTATGATTGATTTGTTGCCTCATTGAAATAAGAATAAGGAACACAATGAAAATTCAATACACAGAAAAAATAATGCAAATTTGTGGCCCCTTTAAAAAAAAGGCTCCTCTGTGAGAACGGCCGACAGACCCTGCGGCTCTGCTGGTAAACCCCCCCTTCCCTTATCCCTCCCCATCCCGCCCCTCTCAGCACAGCGATATCATTATTACTGGTGTCTGGCCCTTGATCAGTAATGTCAACATCTTTCATATTGACAAATGTGCTGTCTGCCTGCATTGTGCATAGAATGGTTTACAGCCCAGCAGTGGACATGAATCACTCCTCTGCCCCACACTGCACACATCGCACACACACACACACACACACACACACACACACACACGCGCACACACACACACACACACACACACTTTCTCACACATATACACACATATACAAAACCATACTGTATATTCTCTCTCACACACACACACATACAGGTACACACACACACACACACACACACACACAGTCATTGACGCATATATTCATATCACACACTCACAAACATTACACACATTGTTGCCGAAACATACTGTACGGGGAATAACACATCTATAACATCTGACAGAAACACTTCATAACACCTTCATAAATGTTGTGTCAGCCTTTTATAAAGTATTTATGTAACATCTGTGTCCTATATGACATAGATGAGGAACAGTATGTCAGATAAAATCGGAAATGGATAAGCCAATAGAAAGAGCGTCGAAAACGGACAGCGTATAGCCATTATCCATCAAATAATAACAAATACTTCACTCAGTAAATTCATTCCCACTAAGGCCAGGTTTGAGTTGTTGTTCTTCCAGGCTTATATGCGCTGTGAGCAATAGTCTGGGGACGAGGTTACCCCAACAGAAACCGGATGGCCAGATTACAGTTTGCTAAAACCTAAAAGAGCCTGCATAGTTCTGGAAAAAGGAATTGTGGACAGATGAGACAAAGATAACATGTACCAGAGTACATGGCAAGTGTGGAGAAAAAAAGGAACTGCCCAAACCTCATCTGTGCACTAGGGTGGAGGGGGTGTTATGGCTTGGGCGTGTATGGCTGCCACTGGAACTGGCTCGCTTGTCTTCATTGATGATGTAACTGCTGACGGCAGCAGCAGAATGAATTCTGAAGTGTACGGAAACATCTTGTCTGCTCAAGTATGAGCAAATGCTTCCAGTCTCATTGGATGGCGCTTCATCATACAGCAAGACAATGACACCAAAAAAACATTGATTGAAAGCTGAGAATCTTGACTTTGACCCCATAGTAATTGTTTGATTTCAAATCCAAACTGTTGGAGTATAGAGCTAAAAGAAAACAAAATGGTTCCTCTTTCCAATAGTTATGGAGGGCAGTTTAAAAAAATAAAAAGAATAAAGGGAGTCATAAAGGGAGTCAATTAACAATTCCAACATCTAATTACACATTAATCCTCCAGATTGTCTGACATGTAAAGAGTCATGAGTCATCTCAGGAATATCTTTCAGCATGATCAAATCAGCTTTCTTGTATCCATCATCAACAGATCTCCCTGCCTAAGGTAGTCCTCCAAGGCACCCTCGATTTCATTGCCGATTGCAGCCACATGAATAG
Source organism: Argentina silus (assembly GCF_951799395.1). Taxonomy (NCBI): domain Eukaryota; kingdom Metazoa; phylum Chordata; class Actinopteri; order Argentiniformes; family Argentinidae; genus Argentina; species Argentina silus. Next base: position 8,761,289 of record NC_139654.1, on the reverse strand, counting down.
AGATGGGAAAATAAAGCAAAAAAGCAGAAATGTAATGCAAAATTAATTCCTTGAATTATTACTGAACACAATAATGGTTCCTACAGTTCAAATGCAACAGTTCTAGGGGTCTGACTGAGGGTCTAGGTGTCTCTAGGGGTCTTATTTCACACTATTATTATACTAAATTCACAAGTCACAATGATTCCACACTTTATAATATGACTGATCATTGTAGTATTTGACTTACCACGTCTGGGGGTCTGCAGAGTAGATGATGTCATGAAACTGGAGGGGGCTTCTGCATCTCCAGGCACAAATGTTGTCGGGCAGTCCTCCACATATTTGAACCCAAAAAGGTGTCAGAAGAAAGGATTATACCTATCCATCTTTTCATGTTGCCATCAGTGTCAGCAATATGACACAGACACATAACACATAACAACCTCAAGCCCCTACCCTCTATCCACTTGCATAGATCTGAGACGACTGGATAGTTGTTAGTACGGCAGTCATTTCATCCAGCTCTCTGTCAGGTGAAATATGAACCAAGTCACTAGGTACACCTAGTGGACACAAATGCATAGAGGTAGGGGTTTGTGGTTGATGAGAATCAAGTGTAAATGGCAGAATTCAAACATTCTGTGACTGACATTGACTAAGGAATGTATGACAAATTTGCATATTTTGTTCTGTACAATGGAAGTCTCCCTCAAAGTTCCATAAATATTACTCTGTTATTCCACTGCATGGTTCAATATGGAACCCACAAGGGTTCTTCTAAGGTTACCACTCAAAAGAAATAAACAGTGTTTTTTCAGAGTGTATCAGAAAATACCTCAAAGTTTAAGAACCTTAATTTGCAATCCTAAGTGGAGGGTTGGACCAAGAGACTTGCACACACTTCCCGCCAATGGGTGCCGGTCCAACCACCCGAACAAAACACTTGCATGAATGTAAGCTCAGACATAATACCGTTATAATCAAACAAGAACCAACATCAAAGGTACATTAGTTAGTGAGATAATGCAACAGAAAGAACAAAAATGCACAATTACCCACAATGCCCTTGCAACAGAAGGAAGAACATTTGCATATTTACTATGGAATTGTGAGTAAGTGTGAATTTCTGTTCTTTGTGGTGTATTGTCTCACTAACCAATGTACCTGTATATGTACCTAACCAATGTACCTTTGATATGACAGAACTCGTACAGGTCATGAGAGTTTCGCAAAGTATTCAGACCCCTTCACTTTTTCCACATTTTGTTGTGTTATAGACTCAATTTAAAATTGTTTAAATTAAAAGAATTTGCCATCGATCCACACACAATACCCCAGAATGACAAAGCGAAAACACGTTTTTAGACATTTTTGCCAATGTATTCAAATTTAAATACAGAAAAACCTCTTTTACATATGTATTCAGACCCTTTGCTATGACACTCTTAAAATTTGCTCAAATGCAAAAATTACTCAATAAGTTGAATTGTGTCCATCTTAATGCAATGATAATAGTTCATGTGATTTTGGAATTAATATCTTTGTTTGTATAGGGTCTCTGATTTGCATAGGCATCAATTACACACAGTGTGGATCAGGTTGTCATTACAAATTGAGCAAATGGAGAGGAACACAACTGGTCAGGAATGCTACCTGGAGGCCTGGGGAGACTTACAAATATCTGCAAAGTTGAATGGTGGAGAGGGAAAAGCACAGTCAATGGGACAACATCATCTCAGTCACTCTACAAAATTGGTCTATAACCAAGAGGTCAAAAATGATCCCTGAATTGTGTTTGGAACAATGAATTCAAGTGATACAGCAAAGAAAGTGGCTGGAAATGTGTTTATTTGGTTTTACTACAAAGCATTAAGTTTGGTGCAAATCCACTGCACCATCACTCATGTGAAGAAGCTGGATCATGTTATGGGTATGTTTGCCACCGGCAGGGACTGGGGAATTTGTCAGGAGCAAGAGAAAATTATGACATTTTAGTTGGTAGTGACAGCCTAATCCACACAGTGTGTAATTGATTCCTATGCAAACCAAAGACTATAAAAACAAAAGATATTCATTCCGAAATCACATGAACTATTATCCTTGCACTCAGATGGACTCAATTCAACTTGTTGAGTGACTTTTTGCATTTGGGCAAATTGTAAGAGTGTCATAGCAAAGGGTCTGAATACTTATGTAAATTAGGTATTTCTGTATTTCAATTTTAATACATTTGCAAACATTTCTAAAAACGTTTTTTTCGCTTTGTCATTATGGGGTATTGTGTGTGGATTGATATCAATAATTTAATTCATTTTAAATTGAGTCTATAACACAGCAAAATGTGGACCTGTTGGCTCTGTAGGCGAACTGCAGTGGGTCGAGGAGGGGGTTGGTGATGGCCTTGAGGTGGGTCAGCATGAGGCGCTCAAAGGTCTTCATTACCACAGAGGTCAAGGAGACTGGTCTGTAGTCATTAAGGCCAGTGATCCTCTGCTTTTTGGGAACGAGGATGATGGTGGATGTTTTGAAGCAGGCAGGTATCATGCATTCAACCAGTGAGATGTTAAAGATGTTTGTGAACACTGGAGACAGCTGGTCTGCATAGTGCTACAGTGTGGAGAGGGAGACAGCGTCTGGTCCAGCTGCCTTGCGGGGGTTCTGTCTCTTTAACAGTTTGTTGACGTCTCTCTCCTGGATGGAGAGAGGTGTGATGGAATGGAGGGGGCTGTTTGGGTCCATTGTGTAAGGGGGGGGTAGTGTCTCTGTCCAGGCTGGGAAGAAGAGGTGTGTTAGCTGTGGAGGGGGGCTGGGTGTGTGGGTCAGAGTCAAGATTGGTCTCCCTGGTGGCTGGTCTGTCGAATCTACAGTAGAAGTCATTCAGGTAATTTGCAAGTCTGAGGTCATCCATAGAGTGGGGGGATTTGGTTTTGCAGTCTGTGATCTCCCGAAGGCCTTTCCAGACTGACGAAGAGTCGTTGGCTGCGAATTGTTGTGGCAGCTTCTTAGAGTACTGTCGTCTGGCCTCCTTAATCTCCTTGCCAAACGTGTACTTAGCCAGTCTATCTAAATACTCATGAATGTGAGACATGTCACTAAGTAGTCTGTGCGTGTGTGTGTGCGTGCATGCGTAATTGATTAACATTTAGGCGCTCTGTTTAAGTCATAACTCCATCTCCCGACAGACTGGCCAAGATAACATCGGCAGGTTTGTCCTAATGCACACTCCATATGTATGTTTGGATGTCACACATGACACCTTTTTCTTTCTCTCTGTCTCTATGATTCCATCCTTGTGGATAGGCATCTGCCCTGCGGGGAAGACAGGGATTGCATGTCAACAATGTAATTATGCTGTATAATTTCTTCAGCATTCTTAATCACTTTTGGTTGAAATCTTGGTAAAGTGCTCTTTATGTGGAGACAATCCCACATCAGCCCCTCCAAACACTTCCTCATCTCACCAGCCAGTTGACCCCCCTGTGCTGTTGAGGTGTCTCTAGTGGACATACATCTCATTATCTGTAAGAGATGACCAGTGTCTTCCTGTCCACCCCTCTAGACTGCCCAGAGGGATTCTGGGGCTTGAAGTGCCCGTTCTCCAGTGTGTGAGAATAGAGCATCCTGTAACAAGCAAACAGGTGTCTGTGACTGCAGCCCTGGGTCATAGGAAAGCTCTGTCAAAGTGGTGAGTGGTGCTCATACCTGTAGTACAGGTATGAGCACCACTCAAGTACAGTAAACTTCAACCAATGACAGACAGAGAGAGAGAGAGAGAGAGAGACTTTATATAGTTCGCAGTGACTCAATGGCTCTCCTCGATAGTGTGCCCCACCGGGTACTATTGACCAGACTGTGTGAGCTCCTGTGCCTGCCACCCTGATGCCAGCTGTGACCCAGTCACCGGATACTGCTCCTGTCCACCAGGGAGACCAGGCCTCAACTACACCACACGTAAGGGCCACTATTACCCCCACTATTTCACTGGAGACCACTGTGAGCAGAGTAAGAACTGAATCGCCTCCTCCACCATCAGCACAAGGGAGAAACTTTATTGTAATTTGTATTATAATCTCCTATTTCTTTGTAAATGCTGCCATCTTTAGGTGGTTCCTTGTTATTTATTTCTGGACAAGATGCACAGTTGTACATACAGTATAGTTGTACTAAGCATCCACCCCATACAACTATCCTGATGCTTTTGTGTATTTGTACTGGTAATGTATCCATCTTATTTTGTCCTCTCTCCTCTCTCTCCCCTGGCTCTGTCAAGGTGTGTGGAAGGCAGCTATGGTATGGGCCGTGCCCAGGACCGCCAGTGTCAAATGGAGCTCTATGTGACCATGTGAGTGGGGCTTGCCCATGCTCACCTGGGTGGGCTGGGTCCGTCTGTGAGAAAAGTAAGACATGTGTGTACTAATACTGTTGGCAGACTCCTCTCAACTAGCAGACTTGGGGCTAAAAGTCTGCTGCCTGGCGTGCGCCCTAGCATGTCATAGTTGATTAGACTGATGCAAGCTATCATCTATGTTCCTAGACAGGAGATGAGCACCACTCCAGCTCATCTACGTGGGGGCAAAGATAGGAGACCCCTAGAGGACACTATAGTAAACATAAATTCCTGTAACTGAGCGGAGGAAGACAATTCTAATTCTGATGTAGGTTAGGCAGACAGATATGTCCCTAATTGTAGGCTATACAAAAGCACAAAAAAGTCTACAATTGCAATTTGCCATAATAAGTAGGCCATTGATACCTTTAATAATGTTTCCAAAACGGTGCATTAACTATTGAGCTTGAAGATCTAAGAATCTGTTTGAATTCAGATTGCACACAGTGCCAAAACCTGTGGTAAAACAACATTTATCCATATTAGTTTTATTTGTATTTGCGGAACACATGCAAAGCTCACTTACAGGTCAGATTGTGACTCCAAAGATGTGATGCATGTGGTGCTCAATGATATCATGCACCAAATTAAAATACGTCTACAAACATTATTCACTCATGTAGACAACAACAACAGATAAATAGTAAATGGTGGCAGTCGGTGCTTGTCGTCCCCTAGTCCCTTCCAGTATACATATTGACTCTGGCCATCTCGAAACGATACAACCTCTCTTCACTGCTTCTACCTCTCACCACACAATTATCCGTATGTATCAATGACTGGACATAGGAATGGACACATTGAAGTATGAAGTCACCCAATTTATTTCTATAGTAGTAGCTGGTGTCGCTAACGAAATGCGTACTTCCTCGTCGCCATTTTGGTCTGTCCGCCCACAGAACGTGCTCAGTATTCTGTCTTGTCTAGAACAACGCGAGAAGAACAAGTGAGCTAAAGGCAGCCCTGTGCAGGCCTCTGCCAATTGAGCATGCACACTTGGTTACCAAGATGAGAAGCACACAGGAACATGCCTCAGTCCTCAGCCAGCAACCATCAATGCCAGCAATAGAGACAGACACAGCACATTATTCAGCTGATAAAACAACATCCGCTATAGAAATTGGCTTTTTTTTCACCAAGGTGAAAGCACATATAGATAAACTGCAGTAATCTTAATGGGTAGCCTACATCGTAATTTTGTTCGTATTTATTTTGTTCTGACGTTTAATCATTGCCCTATTGGATACCTGTAGTGTCATTTATTCAGATTCTGTGCAAATCCTTTTTTATTATTATTTATGAGAAGCTCCTAGCTGTTGAAAATATACCAAGCGATTAGTTTCAATATGGCCATGATATTTCATGTTATTTCATCATCAACTTTGTCAATCCATCTAGCCTACTACATCTGATTAGGCTACGTTGAGAATACAATCATAAAAGCATAAGAGTTAGTAATGTGAGAACGAATGATTTGTAATGATTTGAGAAATTAATGAACACTGTTTGATCCAAAGCATATCGATCGATTTTTAAATAGCCAAATTGTAACGGTCAGGTTAGTGAACCCAAATGCCGAACACAGAGAAATAGGCAGATGATGGTAAAACCCAAATGATGGGTGTAATTATTGTTGAAGCAAGGTAGAGCTAGGGAGAGGCTGAGGGGGCCAAGGCAGAGAGGGGCTGAGCAGAGTTCTGGGACGGGCAGTACATAGGTGACGGGGCCTGGGCGAGGAAACCAAACAAGGGGGGGCTCCAGGACGAACAGAGGGGGTTCCAGGACAAGAGCCCGGGAGGGCGAAGGGCAAGGCAGGCAGGAAATAGGAGGCTGGAGTCAGAGGCAGGAGTCAGGCTGGGGTACTGCAGGCACAGGTAAACAGGAATTAATACACAAGGAAATACTGACGAGACAGTATAATCCAAAGGCTGGAAGCGCAACTTAACAGAAAAACTGAAGCTACGATCTGGCAGAGTGGTGAAGTCTGGACCGGGTCTTTATGGCAGGGCTAATGATGAGATGATGACAAACAGCTGGTTAGCCTGACTCCCGCACACCTGACTCCACTCCTGTAATCAGAGAGAGAGCCAGAGAGAGCAGGGGAGGAAGGGTACTGCAGGCTAGATGGAAGTGGAGGGCGTGACACAAATAGGCTTTCTATAGGCTAATATCTTCCATCATTAGCCACGATTGACAAGATTGTTGATCTCAAATCATAATGTCCGCTCATGACAGCATCTCTCGTTCTATAAAGCCTTGTTATGAATAAGATATAACATTTATTATTTTTCTGTTCTGAAGCTGTGATGTCTAAAAGTTCATTGACACAAGTTTCCAAGTAAAGTATTAGCCTACTTTTGCTACAGAAGTCGAGTCGAGTAATGATTTAACTGGTCGTTAGGTGGGAGGGGCTGCAACTCTGCAAGGTCATCAGCAATTACAGAATTTGTACATCTGTCCTGACTGTCTAAGAGCGACAGCCTCTTGACACAAAGCTGAGGGAGTCTATCTGTGGGAGTCCATCGAGGAAGGACTGAGAGAAGGGCCAGACTACTAAGTATTTTTTTTCGCTACTCTTGAGTGTATTTAGCGCTACCTGCATCTCATATTGCCAACAAACCCTCAAACCACACCTATACCTGTAACTCCCACAATGTGCTTTCTCCCCATTCTAACCTTGCTGTCGTGGGAGGACTTTGGAACTGCCAGTCAGTGGTCCAGAAAGTAGAGGCAATCTCAACCTAGCCTGCTTCAGGTCCCTCCACTTCCTGGCTCTTACAGAGACATGGATTACACTGGAAAACACAATTACTCAGGCAGCCCTCTCTGATGCCTACTCCTTTTCTCATTCCCCTAGACTTCCTGGTCGAGGGGGTGGCACAGGGCTCCTCATCTCATCTAAGTGGTCACATAATGTCCTTCCCCTGTCACACCTGTCCATATCCACCTTCGAATTCCATGCTGTTTCTGTCACCTTCCCTGTCAAACTTATTATCTATCGTCCCCCAGGTCAGCTTGGCGACTTCTTAGAAGAGATGCTTCTCAGCTTCTTCCCTGAGGACGGCACACCGCTCAGACTATTGGGTGACTTCAACATCCAGTCAGAGAAGTTTCACTCGTCTGGAGAACTTGACCTTCTCTCCTCGTTCAACCTTACCCTGTCCCACTCTCCTCCGACTCATGAGGCAGGCAATCAGCTCAACCTTGTCTTCACCAGATCCTCCCATACCTCAAACCTTACTGTTACCCCTCTTCCAGTTTCTGACCATCATTTTGTATCCTTCTCCCTTCCCCTCAAATCCACCCCCTTCCAGTCAGACTCGACCCACACTGTCGCAACCTGCGTACCCTCTCCCTCACCGCTCTCTCTTCCTCTGTCTTATCCTCCCTACCCTCTGTTGAATCCTTCTCCCTTCTATCCACTGATGCAGCCTCCTCCATCCTTCTGTCCACTCTTTCCTCATCCTTCAACTCTCTCTGTCCACTGACCTCAAGGCCAGCACAATCCTCTCCATGTGCTCCTTGGCTGTCTGAAACCCTGCAAGCTTGTAGAATAGGGCTCTGGGCAGCTGAGAGGAAATGGAGTAAAAACAGCCTCCCTGATGACCTAAAACCTTATCTCCCTCTCCTCCTCAACTACACCTCATCTGTATCAGCTGCTAAAGCTTCTTACTACCATTCCAAAATTCAATCCACTGCATCTGACCCAAGGAAACTGTTCTCCACATTTTCCTCACTCCTCAACCCACCTTCTCCCTCCTCCCTGTCTGCAGATGACTTCGTCCCCTACTTTGAAAAAATGACATTAGTAGCTCCTTCTGTCAACCGTTCGCCAACACTGCTACCACTCCTCCCAAACCCACTGCGCTACACTCGGTCTCTGGTTTATCAGCTCTTTCCCCCCTCTCCCCTGATGATATACTAAAACTGGTCACATCCAAGCAGGCAACCACCTGCCCTCTTAATCCTATCCCCTCACCCTTTCTCCAATCCATTTCCAAAGACCTCCTTCCATTCCTTACCACCATAATCAATTCCTCTCAATCCACAGGATCTGTCCCAGCTGCCTTTAAGACAGCCAGAGTCAAGCCTGTGTCACGCCCTCCACTTCCATCTAGCCAGTGTCAGTCTCTCTCCCTCTTCCCAGCCTGGGTGTTTGGTGTGGGCGTGGCTGCCAATAGTAACATCATCATCTACACATCTGTGGCTCGTGTCCTCATCACCCTTCTGTGATTTATACTCCGGTTTTTCATTCATTCCCCGCCAATTTGTCATCGTACTTCCTACCTATACGTCCCAGCATTTCTAGTCTGTTGATTCCTGGTTTCGGATCTTCATGTGTTTTCTGGACTGTGCTTCTGCCTAACCCCTGTCGGATTATCTGCCTTCCCTAGAACTGCCTACCTGTGTCTCAACCCCTGCCTGGATTTCCCTGTGAGATTATCTGCCTTTCTTAGAACTGTCGACCCGTGTATCAACCCCTGTCTGGACTACCCGTTATCCTGCCCTGCCCTGCCTGCCTGCCCTGCCTACCTGCGTGCCCAGTCTACCCTACCCTGGGAAGAGGGAGAGAGACTGACACTGACTAGGTGGAAGTGAAGGGTGTGACAACAACTCTTGGTCCAGGCACTTGTGATCTCCCGCCTTGACTACTGGGGCCATCAGACCTCTGCAGCTCATCCAGAATGCTGCTGCCCGTCTGGTGTTCAATCTCCCCAAATTCTCCCATGTCACCCCCCTCCTTCGCACCCTTCACTGGCTCCCAGTAACAGCTCGCATCAGATTCAACACCCTGGTGCTTGCCTAGCCCCTCCCTACTTGCAAGCAATGGTCAGCCCCTATACCCCTGCCCGATCACTCAGTTTTTCCACCTTGGCTGGCCGCCTGGCACCGACACCGCCTCTACGAGGATGCAGCCGTCGCACTATTAGGTCATGGCTCTTCACTGTCTTGGCGCCCCGGTGTTGGAACGAGCGCCCCGGTGTTGGAACTGCTGTTAGGACTGCAGAATCACTACCTATCTTCCGCCGTAGACTGAAGACCCATGTCTTCAGGTTACACCTTGACTGTCCCTCCTAAAGACCTCTTCACCTCCAACTACCCCCTGTACAGTCCCTCTACTGTAAAAAAATTTTTTATGATGACTGATAGATGATTCACTTACTTTAGACAAATGTACTTGTAAGTCGCTTTGTATAAAAGCGTCTGCTAATTGTCAACAATGTAAAAGACCAGAGATCATGCACACTGTCTCTTTCTAGAATGGCAGACACCTCGTCTTCGGAGAAGGACTGGCTTTTGGCACACTCTGATATGTAGGGCCTCTTCCTGGTTCCATTTCTGGAGTCATCCCTTGCACCCATAGGAGTTTTTCAGACTCCTCTGTCCAACGTTGTACTTCACAAAGGGTCTGCAGCTCAGTGCGTCTGCAGCGACAATTATTGGGCCCTGGAATGTACTTCACATTGAACTCAGAGGAAGCAAACGTCGCCACCCAACGCTGTTCACAGCAGTTCAGTTTCAGTTTCATCATGATATGTGTGAGTGGATTATTGTCTGTCCACACTCTGAAGCCATAGCCTTTAAGCCAGTGGCAACATTCTATACACTTCAATGCTTGAAGTTATGAAAGAACGGCACATAAAGTGAAGCATCTGTGGACAGGATAAAGAGGGAAGTCAGGATGAGCTAAACACAAGCAGGTCATCAGCGATATCTTCAACTTCTCAAAGCCTTGCTGATTATCAACTGTACAAACAGCAGGGGTCAACTTTCAGAGCAAAGTGTGCCTAGCACTTGGTCTTCCTTTGCATTTTTGCTTTTGACCAGTCAGCAGTGTGAACAATGTTTGACCATGCCTAAGAATCTTATCCGTGTCTGTGACAGTGTGACACCATCCTGCTCCATTAGACCTGTAGTGCACATCTGACTAATGGCTTCAACCTTGCTAGGGTCAGTAGACACCCCTGACTCATCTACAGCATAATGTGACATTGAAACTTAACTGCCCTCTGGAGAAACCAACACTTCTTAGGGACTAATTTCAGGTTGTGTGTACGTAGACAGCTAAAAACTAGCTCTAAGTTCTCTCAGGCTAACTTCTCAGTTGGGGCAAAAACCAAAAGGTAATCTACACTGTAAAAAAAAACAAAAAAACTGTAAAAAGTCTGGCAGCAAGGTTGTCAGCTGTGAAATTACAGTAAAATAACGTATTTTTTAAGAACATAGAAAACCGATAAAAATACAGTTATTTACATTTGGTAAAATAAAGAATAATTTTGTTAATTTACAGGCTTTTATATTAGATATATTTATATATATTATATATTTCATATTTCATATTAAAATCCAATTTGAATTCACATTTTTGAATGTCGAAATAGTACAATTTATATGTTAAAATTAAGTTCTAAGCTATGAAAATACTTTAAAAAATTGTATAAATATATGGCCACTTTGATGTGGACTTTTATGTAAATTTATGGATTTCATCAATCATTGTATGGAATTCTCCAATTGATATAATAGTTTGTTTGTCTGTTTCTCTATTACAGGGTTCAATATAGAACCCAAAAAAGTTCTTCAAAGGTGCCCCTCAAAAGAAAAAGAATACATTTGTTTCTGAGTGTACTAATTCCTCATAACTGAAGAACCTTGATTTCCAATTATTATTGTTAGGTGGAGGGCCAGACCTATAGACTTCACGTCAGACACACATTTCACGCCAATGGGTCCAAACCACTCTAACAAAACACTTGCATGACCGTAAGCTCAGACTTAATACAGTTAAAATCAAACAAGAACCAACATCATAGGTACATTAGTTAGTGAGATAATGCAACAGAAAGAACTGAAATTCACAATTATCCACAATGCCCTTGCAACAGAAGGAAGCATATTTGCACATTTGCTAAGGAATTGTGGGTAAGTATGAGGTCATGAGAGTTTCAGTTAAGTTAACGTATAAATGTAAGTAAATGTAACATAATATTTATTTGTAGATGCATGTATTAAAAAAAAATAATGTTGAGATTATGCAGCTGGCTACGTTGAATATTAAGTGAAAATTAAGTACTGTACTAGAAATATTCATGGGAAGATATAAACTTACATTTTCTTTGTCAAAATCATAGATTTTTAGTAGTTAGCTTTACGAAGCCCCTGAATATTTTTTTTCACAGTGCACTCAAAGTTAATGCCTACTGAAAATGGCAGGGGAAATGGTTACATTCTTAGGCAGTTTTCCCCATAGTAAAACCTCACTAGCAGCTGGACGAGTAATGGCTTTGTTACACCTAACTGTGACTACTTTGTCAGAGACATCATCACCGGTCCACCAGTTAAGGCCTGCAAGAAGGGAGAGGAACTGCTTTCCAGTACCTTCCATCGATTCCATGTGTTTTATGACATGTGTGCCTATATCAGATCATCAGTTTGGTTCTGTACAACAAGAGTGGGAACAGACACTTTACATCCATAGAGCTTCATTTCAAGGCTCAGCACATTGTTAGGTTCCACACAGCATCAAGTTTATTTATTTCAAGTTTAATTAGTTTTAAAGTGCATTTTCATCCGAGGTCTCAACACACTATACATCAAATAAAAACCATGAATGAAAAAATACATTAACAAAACACATAACATACAGTGGGGGAAATAATTATTTGATACCCTGCTGATTTTGTTAGTTTGCCCGATTACAAAGAAATGAGCGGTCTATAATTTTTATGGTACTTTTATTTTAACAAATAGAGACAGAATATCAACAAAGAAGTCCAGAAAAAACACATTATATAAAGTTATAAATTAATTTGCATTTGATCGAAGGAAATAAGTATTTGATCCCCAAGCAAAACATGACTTAGTACTTGGTGGAGAAACCCTTGTTGGCAAGCACAGAAGTCGGACGTTTCTTGTAGTTGGTCACCAGGTTTGCACACATCTCAGGAGGGATTTTGGTCCACTCCTCTTTACAGATCCTCTCCAAATCCTGAAGGTTTCAAGGCTTTTGCTTGGCAACTCGAAGCTTCAGCTCCCTCCACAAATTTTCGATAGGATTAAGGTCTGGAGACTAGCTAGGCCACTCCATGACCTTAGTGTGCTTCTTCTTGAGCCACTCCTTTGTTGCCTTGGCTGTATGTTTTGGGTCATTGTCATGCTGGAAGACCCATCCACGACCCATCCTCAGTGCTCTGGCTGAGGGAAGGAGGTTCTCGTCCAAGATCTTATGGTACATGGCCCCGTCCATTGGCCTCTCAATGCAGTGAAGTCGTCCTGTACCCTTAGCAGAGAAACAACCCCAAAGCATAATGTTTCCACCTCCGTGTTTGACGGTGGGGATGGTGTTCTTGGGATTGTAGCATTCAGCATGTCTCTCCCTCCAAACACGAAGAGTCGAATTTATGCCAATGAGTTCAATTTTGGTCTCATCTGACCACATCACCTTCTCCCAAGCCTTCTCTGAATCATTTAGGTGTTCATTGGCAAACTTCAGATGGGCCTGTACATGTGCCTTCTTGAGCAGGGGGACCTTGCGGGCACTGCAGGATTTCAATCCGTTACAGTGTAGTGTGTTACCAATGGTTTTCTTGGTGACTGTGGTCCCAGCTGCCTTGAGATCATTACCAAGCTCCTCCCGTGTAGTTCTGGGCTGATCCCTCACCCTTCTCATGATCATCCTTACCCCACGAGGCAAGATCTTGCATGGAGCTCCAGGCCGAGGGCGATTGATGGTTATTTTGTATTTCTTCCATTTTCTATTAATTGCACCAACAGTTGTCTCCTTCTCACCAAGCTTCTTGCTGATGGTCTTGTAGCCCATTCCAGCCTTGTGCAGGTCTACAACTCTTACCCTGATGTCCTTTGAATGTTCTTTGGTCTTGCCCATGGTGGTGGAGAGGTTGGAATGGAAGAGATTGATTCTATTGACAGGTGTCTTTTATACCCATAACAAGCAGAGATTAGGAGTACTTTTCCTAAAGTGACAGGACTAATCTGTGTGCCTCATGGGCATATAACCGGTCTGTATGAGCCAGAATTCTTGCTGGTTTGTAGGGGATCAAATACTTATTTCCTACGCAAATTAATTTATAACTTTATATAATGTGTTTTTTCTGGACTTCTTTGTTGATATTCTGTCTCTATTTGTTAAAATAAAAGTACCATAAAAATTATAGACCGCTCATTTTGTCACGCCTGAGGGTTCTGTCTGGTGACTCTGGCGCCCCCCTCCGGCCACACGGGTCAGTGCCTCCCAATCTGCCGGGATCACCCTCATCCGCTTCACCTGTGTTGCTATTTAGCCTGTTTTTTCCCTCTTGTCCCTGTCCGAGATTCTCTCCGTGTCCTCTCCGTTTATCTGCAAGTACCAGTCTGTCTGTTCGTTAGCCTTGTCAGTATCGCCTATCCCTGTATTCCCCGTCTAGATTATCTACCGCTTGTTAAGCGTGTACTTCTGTTACGGAGCTTGTTTTCTCCGCCTTTATTTTATCATTGGTCCCAGTGTTTGTTTGTTCCCGTGTCCCTACCCGTCCTTATTAAAAATACCTGTTCTCATACACTTCGCGCTGTGGTCTGAGTATCTCTCCGCGTTTGGGTCCACCACACCACCTCTCAGCCCTAACACATTTCTTTGTAATCGGGAAAACTAACAAAATCAGCAGGGGATCAAATAATTATTTCCCCCACTGTACATTCACAAATGATACATTCACTGGTGAAAAGTGCCCTGTCTCCATTCTGCATTGTCTGTGCTCGCAGACTGAGATGAACAGACACTGAAGGAGGATGAGACACACACACACACACACTGCCAACGGTATGAGTGTCAGAGTCTGTGTGCATGAGTCTTACTTGTATGGTTGCTCTCCTGTGTGAGTCCTAAGGTGGCGGGTAAGGTTGGCAGAACGTGGGAATATCTTACCACAGTATCTGTAGGACAGGGGACACCTCATGTCACAATATGTCTAAACAGTATACCGTACATATCACATGTAGCATTGGTCATAAAACAAAATATCAATAGTGCTTCTGACTGTCACTTCAACTAAACAATCCTTGGAGATAGAATTCAACAAAATCTGACACTGTCAATGTCTGTGTGTATGTGTAATGGCAGTGGTGGGGGTTGAGGTGTAGAGTGGGGTGTGTCCATACACAGAATGATTGATCAAAGCACCGCCATGGCCCGAAAGCCCCTCATATTAATCTGCAAATCAGGGTCGAGAGAGAGAGAGAGAGCAGAGCAGGGAGAACCATGGAAGTGTCAATCTAAATAAGCCATGCAGCAAGGGAAAATTACTTTGAATCAGAGGACACACTAGAGTTCTAGATGAAACACTGCTTTTTTTTCTGTTAAAAAAATAATAATTGCAACACATTCCAGTGGTTACCTGCAGGTGTAGCGTTCCTTGCCCTTGCGCAGTAGTATCTCTGGGAGGGCTGTGGGCGGGGCTCTGAAGTCAAACATGGAGGGGACGGAGTGCATGAGGTCACTTGACTCCGGCTTAACCGAACCAAACGTCTCCAGCTTCTCAGCCATGTTCTCAATGGCTGACATCTGAGGAGAGAAGGAAAAATGTCAGGTTAAAACTAAGGTAAACACACACAGAACAGTACACAGCAGATCTGAGACAGATGCCAGATGGGTGGGGTTTGCACTTTTGACACTATTTCATTGGTTACATCAAGCACGGCTAAAGTATTTAAAATGATTTCAAATACAATCTGATCCCAGGTCTGGTCTGAGGTGACATGACATGACTCCATATCTTATGGAGTGTGGCTGTGATCCGTATTCAGCCAAGAGAGACCCATTTTACACCCACCAAGTCTGTATTCACACTAGGCCAAATCAAAATCAGTATACTGTAACTTAATCTTTACAAAGTTCCGAAAAAAACTATATTTTCTCCTTTCCACCCAAGCTATATATTTTTCTGTCAGAATTTGCCTCTTACACACTGTAAAAAATATTGTGCTTGCTCTTTGCATCAGCTTTTTAAGTATTACCAACAAGTCTGAGTTTTATGCATGCTATACTAAGCTTTTAGTGTAAAACCAACTTAATTGTATCAGTTGCAGAGTCATTATTGTAAATGGATCTACTTAATTTTTCTAGTCCAGAACTGTACTTTTATATTTGATTTTCTTAATTTTTCAGATTTTTCTTACTTATCGTAACCAGATTAATGAAACGTATTTTATTTAAGTTCCTAATGTATTTTATATATACAGTACAGTGGCTTCGGAAAGTATTCAGACCCCTTCACGATTTCCACATTTTGCTGTGTTATAGACTCAATTTAAAATGAATTAAATTATTGATATCAATCCACACACAATACCCCATAATGACAAAGCGAAAAAAACGTTTTTAGAAATGTTTGCAAATGTATTAAAATTGAAATACAGAAATACCTAATTTACATAAGTATTCAGACCCTTTGCTATGACACTCTTACAATTTGCCCAAATGCAAAAAGTCACTCAACAAGTTTAATTGAGTCCATCTGAGTGCAAGGATAATAGTTCATGTGATTTCGGAATGAATATCTTTTGTTTTTATAGTCTTTGGTTTGCATAGGAATCAATTACACACTGTGTGGATTAGGCTGTCACTACCAACTAAAATGTCATAATTTTCTCTTGCTCCTGACAAATTCCCCAGTCCCTGCCGGTGGCAAACATACCCATAACATGATCCAGCTTCTTCACATGAGTGATGGTGCAGTGGATTTGCACCAAACTTAATGCTTTGTAGTAAAACCAAATAAACACATTTCCAGCCACTTTCTTTGCTGTATCACTTGAATTCATTGTTCCAAACACAATTCAGGGATCATTTTTGACCTCTTGGTTATAGACCAATTTTGTAGAGTGACTGAGATGATGTTGTCCCATTGACTGTGCTTTTCCCTCTCCACCATTCAACTTTGCAGATATTTGTAAGTCTCCCCAGGCCTCCAGGTAGCATTCCTGACCAGTTGTGTTCCTCTCCATTTGCTCAATTTGTAATGACAACCTGATCCACACTGTGTGTAATTGATGCCTATGCAAATCAGAGACCCTATACAAACAAAGATATTAATTCCAAAATCACATGAACTATTATCATTGCATTAAGATGGACACAATTCAACTTATTGAGTAATTTTTGCATTTGAGCAAATTTTAAGAGTGTCATAGCTGACTTGAGATCATTACCAAGCTCCTCCCGTGTAGTTCTGGGCTGATCCCTCACCCTTCTCATGATCATCCTTACCTCACGAGGCAAGATCTTGCATGGAGCTCCAGGCCGAGGGCGATTGATGGTTATTTTGTATTTCTTCCATTTTCTATTAATTGCACCAACAGTTGTCTCCTTCTCACCAAGCTTCTTGCTGATGGTCTTGTAGCCCATTCCAGCCTTGTGCAGGTCTACAACTCTTACCCTGATGTCCTTTGAATGTTCTTTGGTCTTGCCCATGGTGGTGGAGAGGTTGGAATGGAAGAGATTGATTCTATTGACAGGTGTCTTTTATACCCATAACAAGCAGAGATTAGGAGTACTTTTCCTAAAGTGACAGGACTAATCTGTGTGCCTCATGGGCATATAACCGGTCTGTATGAGCCAGAATTCTTGCTGGTTTGTAGGGGATCAAATATTTATTTCCTTCGATCAAATGCAAATTAATTTATAACTTTATATAATGTGTTTTTTCTGGACTTCTTTGTTGATATTCTGTCTCTATTTGTTAAACTAAAAGTACCATACAAATTATAGACCGCTCATTTCTTTGTAATCGGGCAAACTAACAAAATCAGCAGGGGATCAAATAATTATTTCCCCCACTGTACCTGCACAAATGATGTGACACACCTGACTAACCAGAAACACCTGGTAAGCTAATTTTCTAATACTTTTGGTGCCCTGAAATAGGGGTACTATGTATAAAATGGGTTGTAATTTCTAAATGGTGAAAATAAAATAAAAATAAATAAATATTGAATTAAAGCTGAGAATCTCTTTCACGTTGTAGCAATTGTTTGATTTCAAATCCAAACTGTTGGAGTATACAGTTGGCAGAAGTTTAGAGCCGAGCTGCCGGTGTGACGATGTCGCGATTAACTACAAAATGTCCTGTTAATCTGTCAATCCATTATTTTGTTGTCTTGATATCCTGTCAGTCTGTTAACTATCGTTTTATTCTCAATTGGTACTAAGGGGCCCAAAGTGTGCCAAGAATATATCCCCCACACCATTACACCACCACCACCAGCCTGAACCGTTGATACAAGGGAGGATGGATCCATGCTTTCATGTTGTTTATGCCAAATTCTGACCCTACCATCTGAATGTCACAGCAGAAATCGAGACTCATCAGATCAGGCAACGTTTTTCCAATCTTCTATTGTCCAATTTTGGTGAGCCCATGCGAATTGTAGCCTCAGTTTCCTGTTCTTAGCTGACAGGAGTGGCACCAGGTGTGGTCTTCTGCTGCTGTAGCCCATCTGCTTCAATGTTCGACATGTTGTGTGTTCAGAGATGGTCTTCTGCATACCTTGGTTGTAACAAGCGGTTATTTGAGTTACTGTTGCCTTTCTATTCCATCAGAAGGATACACCCATTCCTCACCAGAGAAGCAGCACAACTTTTGGTCCAAACACTTGACTACTGCAACGCACTCTTGGCCGGACTCCCCGCCTCCGCCATCAGACCTCTGCAGCTCATCCAGAACGCTGCCGCTACCTCCCCAAATTCTCCCATGTCACGCCCCTCCTCCGCACCCTCCACTGGCTCCCGGTAGCAGCTCGCATCAGATTCAAGTCCCTGGTGCTCGCCTACCGGGCGGCAAAGGGAACAGCCCCTCCCTACTTGCAAGCTATGGTTAGCCCCCAAACCCCTGCACGATCACTCCGCTCTTCCACCTCGGCTGCCCGCCTGGCACCGCCACCTCTACGTGGATGCAGCGGCCGCGCCACTCAGTCACGGCTTTTCACTGTCCTGGAGCCCCACTGGTGGAATGAGCTTCCCCCCACTGTCAGAACTGCAGAGTCACTACCGATCTTCCGCCGTAGATTGAAAACCCATCTCTTCAGGCTACATCTTAACAGTCCTTCCTAAGACCTCTTCACCCCTACTACCCTCCCTGTACTAACCCTAACCCCAACCCTTGAGACCTCTTCACCCCTAATTTAAAAAAATGCTTCTGGCATTATGACTGCCAATGGCCCCTGGTGTGAGCATTGATTACTTTGTCTTATGATGACTGTTGGATAGATGATTTACTTACTTAAAGAAATGTATTTGTTGTAAGTCGCTTTGGATAAAGGCGTCTGCTAAATGCCATAAATGTAAATGTCTATCATCTCGAACCAGTCTGGCCATTCTCCTCTGACCTCTGGCATCAACAAGGCATTTTCGCCCAGAGAACTGCCGCTCACTGGATATTTTCTCTTTTTCGGACCATTCTCTGTAAACCCTAGAGATGGTTGTACGTGAAAATCCCAGTAGATCAGCAGTTTCTGAAATACTCAGACCAGCCCATCTGGCACCAACAACCATGCCACGTTCAAAGTCACTTAAATCACCTTCCTTCCCCATTCTGATGCTTGGATTGAACTTCAGCAGGTCGTCTTGACCATGTCTACATGCCTAAATGCATTGAGTTTCTGCCATGTGACTGGCTGATTCGATATTTGCGTTACCGAGCAGTTGAACAGGTGTACCTAATAAAGTTGCTGGTGAGTGTATGCTTCACTGGATGTCTGGGGAAGAACGACTTACTTCCTGGTCGACACTGGAGCTGAAATAACAATTATCCCGAGCAGCAGCCTTAAAGGAATCAACATCTCCTACACCGGAAAAACACTGAGTGCGCATGGAGTAGGAGAGGGGAAACTGGAGCTCCACGAAACCAAGCCAGTGGAGATAGGAATTAGACCCACAACCCTCACAGCCAAATTGTGGGTTGGGAAACATGTGGAGCAGCCCATCCTAGGGCTTGACATCATGACAAAAATGAACACCTCTCTGAACATCACAGGCAAGAAAGTCTCATGGGTAAATTGACGAGTTCAGACATCAGACCTCGTAAGACACAAAATATGGTCAGACGACAAAAATGACTGTGGAAATCTCGATATGGAACCAGTAACATTCACTGGGCGACTACCCACAAGCACCAAACAGTACCCCATCAACAAAGAAGCAGTTGCAGCAGTCCAACAGATTGTTTATGACCTGGTGGAACGAGGGATACTGGTGAAGACACACAGCAGCTCAAATTCCCCAGTGTGGCAAGTTCGTAAGGTGGATGGAACTTGGCGACTAACCGTTGACTACAGGGTGGCCAATGAGTGCATTGACAAGCTGACTCAACTGGTAGCCGATCCCTCAACCATTTTCCAAGATCTCAAGCCTGAGCACAAGTACTTCAGTGTTATCGACATAAAGAATGTTTTTTGGTCCGTCCCCCCGAAGGATGTTCAACCCTGGCTCGCCTTTACAATGAAGAACATTCATTACCTCTGGCTTAGAACTCCTCAGGGCCTGCACAACAGTCCATCTGTGTACCATCAGGCCCTTCAAAAACACCTCAGAGAGATGCCCCTAATCAAATCCACGATACTCCAATATGTGGATGACATCTTGTTGGCGTCAGAGGACGAGCAGGAGCAAGACCCTCAAGACCCTCTTGGACCATCTTCAGATAAAGGTTCACAAAGCCAATAGAGACAATGCTCAGTTGGTGCAACAGCAAGTGACCTACTTCAGTCAGCTGATCTCCCAGGGAAAGCGAGAAATCACTCAAAACTGAACTGCAGCAATCCAACAGACTCCGGAACCAACGAAAATCAAAGAACTCAGATCCTTCTTGGGGCTGTGCAACTACAACTGAGCCTGGGTAGATGCATACACTGAGATATCTGAGCCCCTGGACGAACTGCTGAAAGGTCAACCAGAGTCCAAGACTCCAATTCAACTGAACGAAGAACAAAGACAGTCATTCCAGAAGTTAAAAGCAACACTGAGCTCTGCTCCAGCTCTTGGAATACCAGACAATGGACAGCCCTTTGTGTTGTATGTGTCAGAGAGAAACGGATACATGACTGCCGTCCTCGCACAAGAACACAGAGATCGACGATGACCTGTGGGGTACTATTCAGCCAAATTGGATGCTGTGGCCATAGGCTTTGGAGCCTGCCTTGGAGCCCTACAAGCAACATACCTTGCTGTGGGACTGGAATCACTCTCGACTGAAAGTTGATTGTCAAGTGCCCACATTCAGTCCACGTCCTGCTGACCATGAACAGAGCAGCTCAAGTCACTGCGTCTCGATGGAGCAAGTGGTCGACGACCACTGAAACAGATGATATCCTGGAGCACAACTGTGATATCCTCGAGCACAACTATCAAGACCTGGTCATGGACCAGGCAGATGAAGGAATGATTAAATCCACACCCTTAGACAACACTGACATGATACTGTTTACCGATGGGTCCTCCATGGTGGAAGACGGAGTGCGGAAGGCTGGCAGTCACCACTGACAGCGACATGATAGCCTCTGGGGATCTGCCCCCTGGGACCTCGGCACAGCAAGCGGAACTGCAGGCCCTCACTGAAGAATGCAATCTAGCACAAGGGAAAACCGCAAACATCTGCACAGATTCAAGATACGCCTTCGGTGTGACTCATGACTTTGGAAAAATCTGGAGGAATCAGGGATTCCTCAATGCATTAGGAGCGCCAGTCAAGAATGGAGACATGGTTCACGATCTACTGGTGGCCCTACAGAAACCTGAGCAAGTGTCAATCATCAAGACAGCACTGTGAAACAGAAACAACCAGTGTCATCGTAAAACGTTTATGAATAGACATCTTGCTTCATTCACAGGCTTCTCCACCACTCTCCTTTTATGGAGAGGCGCTACATCATTTGTGGGAGACAACTGTACACTTGTATTTAGGTTGCTCGTAACAAGCATTTCATTGTACCATTTACATCTGTATTCTGCGCATATGATAAATAAACTTTGATTAGAATTGAGTTGATTTGTGTGATTATGTTTAATCCATCAATTAAAACATCAATACATGTCACAGATATTATCTTACAATATAACAGTAGTACTTGACAATATGTTTCAAATCTATTCACATACAGTACCACTTCATTGTGATCCTATTTTCCTTGTTCAGTCCTCACATCTGTTGGAAATATCTTGGGAGCAATGATTACCACAACTTTGAATTTAATGAAGAAATACAGTATTTACAGCCGAGTCATGCTTTGCTTCTCTGAGTTAATAGGATGTTAAAAACATTAAAAAACAATAATGCATAATTGTAAAATAACAATAACAAGTACAGTACAAGTATGTGTGTACAATAACAACATGAAAACAACATTATCCTTTTGCCCAATAATGTAGGTCTTGCTGTGGACACATCACTGCCTTGCAGTGCTGGGACTGAGTGCAGAGTACATTTTTCGTAACATTTGACATACAATACATACATACTGTACATACATACATACATACAATAGAGATGAGAGGCTATTTCTTTTCTTCTTCTTCTCTCTGGCTGTGGTGACAAAAATGAACTCTAGCGGCGAAACCATACCCAGCTGTTGATGAGCCAGAATGCCACGGTGACAGAGTACATTATCATCTCACGCTTTGCTCTCTCCTTATTCTCCTCTTCTAGGAGTTGAAGCCTGCGGTTCAGTTTGATGATCTACAGTCAAGGACAGATGATAATTAAATTAATACCACCAACTTCAACACAACTTCGGTGCCATATAATGTAGGTATGCTAAACTGTATAAGGAGCTGACCTGACGTCGAAGTGTTGCTGCATCTACGACAGCCATGTCGTCAGGAGCTCCATCCAGAGTCGTGTCAAGTGTGGAGGACAGTGCAAACCTTTGGTAAGGAAAAAAAAAACAACATCACCGTTAGCCAGTTCTGTCATGGAACAGGGATATTTATGATCAGTGATGAATGAGCTCAGCTGTGAAACCCATTTTTGTGTCAATCTCGTTGTCAAATTCTCATTTATCCCTTTTGGCATACAAGATAAGAAAGCAAAGATGGACAATCTTTATTTTATTTTTTGAAAGGGAATTGTTATCTGCCAACTATTCACAAAGGTGTGACCCTGTGTTGACAATGACCATATAGGATGAAAGTAAAAGTAAAAGAGGGAAACCAAGAGAGGAAGAGGAAGGAGTGGGGTCTAAGATGTCTGCCAGATGTCGTTACCTGGATTCATGCAGGGGGTTAGAAGTTGATGCCGACCCCCCTCGCAGCAATGGTTTGCTGAAGAGGGTGGGAAAAAGGGGAAGGGAGAAAGGAAACACAAGAGAGATTGAGTAGCACACAAAGTACAGTGTATCATACAGTACATGCAATATCCCAGTCATTAATCTATACCTAAGTGTCTCATTATTTCAGTCACTACTAAACAGAGCTCTTGGAGAGAAACCAAGTATTCCCCTTTCCACCTCTTTCCATTTTCTTAAGGCAGCAAAAAGTTACTCATTCAGTAGTTAACGGACCAATTAATAATGCAGCCCTAACATTTTAAAACATTACTTGTCTTCCTCTCAACCTATTCAGCCAAGCACAGAGCCATAGCTAGTTGAGCACATCAAACAAGGTAATGTTTCATTTGAAATTATTAATACAGATAATATATTAGGCCAGTAGTATTACAGAAGGTTAAAATTGCTGGCTGTTCCATACCAATTCCTCAAAAAAGAAATGCCCTGTTAATGTGAAAGGGATGATTGCACTGTGAACTGAAACGGAGTGGTCAGCTAAGATGACACAAGGAGGATGGGTCATGGGCAGGTCACCTGTGATGGTTCTCGTCCAGAACCTCCAGGACCTGCTGGTAGGCCCGGCGTGTAGTGGACTGGATGAAAGATAGAACACCGCTAGTGCTGTACAGGTTCTGTCCATCCTCAGCCACAGCAAGAGGGGGGCTGGCACGGATGGGGGTTGGGGGGGACGGGGTCACACTGCCCACCAACATGGGTGGCCAAGCCAGAGACAAGAGAGCAGAGATAGAGAGGGGGGAGGGAAGAGAGAGAAAGTGAAGGAGAGGGAGAGGAGAGAGACCTTCCGCACATACTCATTGTGCAGAGACAGCCACCAAGATTGATGGAGTTAGACAGAAGTACTGATAGGGTAATAAAGAAAATCATAGTAGTGCACCACAAAACTATACCTAAGCCTTCCACCAGGAAAAGAGGAAGATGTGGAAACAAAAGCATGAGAAAACCAGTGACTGCATGTCTGATGATGATGACATCACCCAGGTTTAAGACAATCTATTAATGGTCCCAATGAATCATCTCTCACAATGATACTCTGAAGAGAAGGAGGAGCACCAATAACCTTTTTTGTGATGAAAAGGGCTTGGATAAAGTGAATACTGTATACTCGGTTTATGAAGGTGCCCCTCATAGCATAGTATAGAATATGTTAGTATGTTCATACAGTAGCTTGAGAGAATTTGGTCGCATTTTGTGACCTTATGTAAAAGAAATGTTGGTTGCACCAGGTGCAAGCTGCAATAACTATCTGAGAGTGCTCATTGGACTAACTAATAAGACCAATTTTTTTATTTTATAACGCAACATGTTTGATATTCATTCAGCCCTCTCGTTGTCATTTAATTATAATAGCAACCGTATAGCTTGAGTGATGCTACGCATAACATTATACATTCAACTGCTTACTAGACCTCAGCCAAAACACTGTTGCTAATTTCCCTGACAAGACATGTTTAGAATCGCCACGATTCCAAAACTATTCTCCGGTAGTTTTCACCTGCTGAAGCGAAAGCCATAGGCCTACATGAAAACAAATATTATGCTAAATTGATGCTGGGAAAGGAAAACCATAGGAAGACCATTGTAATGAGAAGAGGAATATTTAGCACACCCATAGCAAGTTATCTCTGAATGCAATGGCAAGTCCATTTCTTAGATGATTAGCCTACTCATTCTTTCTGTTGTGTGACAAAATGTTGATGTGACCAAATCATCTGCTGGTGCCATCAAATCAAAAAGTTGGTGGTACTGGGGAAAGCTTAGTCTGACATGTTCAGCTGGGAGCAGCAATACATTCACACATTGACAGCATTGTGACAGCACTAGGACCCAGAAACAGGTACTAAACAGAAAACAGTGTGCAACATCAAGGAAGTACAGAGTTCAGACATCCAACTACAGCCAAGTAATCACAGCAAACAACAAAGAGAAACAGATGGACAAACAAGCAAACACAGGGAACCACTGGAGGAGAGAAAGGAGATGCAGGCTTGTGGAGGAGAGGGGTGGCACAGGCACTGGTTCTTGGCACTTTTAGGGTGTGGAAGAAAGCACAGCTGATACTTACATAGAATAATTTCTGGCCAGCTGACCATTATGACGGACAGCAGTGTTCTCACTGGCTGAGTGTTCACGCCGTAACCACCCTTGTGAACGCACCTGTGAGGAGAGACAAATAAATACAAGCCTAATCGTACCCATTCCCTCAAATAATCTTCCTCCCCGGGCCACACTCCTTTACCTCCTCACTGGGCTGGACTGGGGCTGTGCTCTGCTCCATCTCCATGAAGTCCAGAGGCTGCTCATTGAGGGTGAGGACCCGTGGAGGGGTCTTCAGTGACAAGTTCTCTAGTGGTGTGGATTGTATCAAGTCCAGGTCTCTGGGTCTGGGGAACTGGGACTCCTCACTGTCTCCTGACAGGTGCACAGGGAGGGAGTCAGAGGTAAAACAGGAGCATAAACATGACAGAAACCCTATTGAGGACTGGTGTAGCTACCTGCCACAACGATCCTCTCTGGGACTTGCATCATTACGCTATGAAGGGCCTCCTGTGACCCTGCCTCTGGGTCTTCAGGGCTGTAGGGGGCCACTTTGAGCATCTCTGGGATGCGCATGCGCTGGCTGATACCCTCTGTGTACTCCAGCTCATAGTGAATGCGGTTCATCTCTGCCATTTCTGCAGTAGGAGGGAATGCTGCTCTGTTCATTTGGCTGAAAACACAAACACCATTGAGATAATCAGATCAATAGCAATGTGACTAATACAGAAGTTAGTCATGAGATGATTACTATTATACTCGTAAAGACTGTAAGACTTTTTGTCACTTTTATTACTTATTATTGAATTGTTGTTGCTGCTGCTTTGTTGAGTGTGGAGCAAGATCCCAAAACATTTCACTTGTCTATTACAACTGACGAGTGAAATGTCAGTTGTAATAATGTCCCACAGACTGGGACATTTTTAAGACTGCTTCCAACAGCCTGGACGAATACACAGAGTCTCTGACGTCATACATCAGCTTCTGTGAGGACAGAAGTATTCCAACACGCACCAGGGTGAGTTACAACAATGACAAGCCCTGGTTCACAGCAAGGAGAGGGCTTTCAGGAGTGGAGAAAAGGAAAGGTTTAGACTGGCTAAGTACACGTTTGGCAAGGAGATTAAGGAGGCCAGACGACAGTACTCAAAGAAGTTGGAACAATGATTTGCAGCCAACGACTCCTTGTCAGTCTGGAAAGGCCTTCGAGTGATCACAGACTGCAAAACCAAATCCCCCCACTCTATGGATAACCTCAGACTTGCAAATGACCTGAATGACTTCTACTGTAGATTCGACAGACAATGGAACAGTCCTGACTCTGACCCACACAACCAACCCCCCTCCACAGCTATCACACCTCTTCTTCCCAGCCTGGACAGAGACACTACCCCCTGTAGCTCGCGCTAGCCGACCACCGCTACCCAGCCTCTTGCTAGCTAACATGCGGTCTCTGGAAAACAAGCTGGATGAACTAAGAGCCAGGACGACAACACAGCGGGAAGTAAGAGAGTGCAGTGCTCTAATTTTCACCGAGACCTGGCTTTCAGACAAAGTCCCAGAATGCGCCGTTTAGCTACAGACTCACTCCGTACACCGAGGAGACAGGACTGCAGCCTCCGGTAAGACCAAAGGGGGAGGTGTGTGTATGTTTATCAACAACTCGTGGTGTGGCGACATACGGACCGTTCACAAGCACTGTTCGCCAGATGTGGAGTTTTTGCTGCTGAAATGCCGTCCCTATTATCTACCGAGGGAATTTACTGCTGTGTTTTTGGCCGCTGTTTACATCCCCCCGCGAGCTAACTCCACGGCAGCGCTCAGCAAACTCCACGAAGCTATCAGCGTGTTAGAAACTGCTCATCCTGATGCTGTTTTTATCGCCGCCGGCGACTTTAACCAGTGCAATTTACGGACTGTATTTCCCAAATACTATCAACATGTGGATATTCCCACCAGTGAGAAGAATACACTGGATCATGTTTACAGCAGTATACGCAGTGCATACAAGGCTGCACCCCGCCCCCACTTTGGACACTCGGACCACATCTCGTTGTTCCTGTATCCAGCCTACAGACAAAGACTGAAACAGATAAACCCTGTCACTAAACAAATCAAACTCTGGACCCCAGAGACTGAGAGCACCCTGCAGGACTGTTTTGCTCGGACAGACTGGGATGTGTTTAAAGCTGCAGCCACGCTGGAGGACTCTTCTGTCAGCATACAGGACTATGCTGAGTATGTGACTGGGTACATTAGCACTTGTGTTGACAACATTGTGCCCACCATACAAGTCAGGAAGTTTCCCAACCAGAAGCCCTGGATAAACAGTCAGGTACGCCACATGCTGCGTGCTCGCTCTCTTGCATTTAGATCAGGCAATGAGACGGAGTACAAAGCTGCGAAGTATGGACTGAAAAAGCCATTACAGCGGCCAAGAGGCAGTACAGAGAGAAGCTGGACGGCTTCTACTCCACTGCTGACTCCGGGCGGATGTGGCAAGGCCTGCAGCACATCACAGACTACAGGACCACCACCAACACCATCAGCTCCACAGACAGCCTGCCGGACGACCTAAATATCTTCTACACCCGCTTTGAGACCTCCAGCCACAGCACAGAGAGGAGGCACACACACCGGGACCCCCCTCCCCTCCACTAACCGTCTCATCAGGCCAGGTAAACAAAGCCCTGAGGAAGATCAACCCCTGCAAGGCAGCAGGACCAGACAACATCCCTGGGCGGGCTCTCAGAGCATGTGCCAACGAGCTGGCTGATGTTCTCACCTCCATCTTCAACCTTTCCCTCAGTCACAGCACTGTTCCCTCCTGCTTCAAGACCACAACCATCGTCCCCCTTCCCAAGAAGAGCCAACCTGCCTGCCTGAATGATTACAGGCCAGTAGCACTCACTCCAATCATTATGAAGTGTTTTGAGAGAGTGGTACTGGCACACATTAAGAGCAGCATGCCGGACACCCTAGACCCCCTGCAGTATGCCTACCGGCCCAACAGGTCCACCTCAGACGCTATCGCTGCTGTCCTCCACTATTCCCTCTCCCACCTGGAAAACAAAGACTCCTACATCAGGACGCTCTTTGTAGACTACAGCTCCGCTTTTAATACGGTCATCCCCCACAGACTCATCCACAAAATGTCCACACTTGGCCTGCACCCCCCATCACACCTCTCTCCATCCAGGAGAGAGACGTCAACAAACTGTTAAAGAGTCAGAACCCCCGCAAGGCAGCTGGACTCCCCCTCCACACTGAAGCACTGTGCAGACCAACTGTCTCCAGTGTTTACGGACATCTTTAACACCTCACTAGCCGAATGCATGTTACCTGCCTGCTTCAAAACATCCACCATCCCAGTTCCCAAAAAGCAGAGGATCACAGTCCTTAATGACTACAGACCAGTCGCCCTGACCTCTGGTAATGAAGACCTTTGAGCGCCTCATGGTCACCCACCTCAAGGCCATCACCAACCCCCTCCTCGACCGACTGCAGTTCACCTACAGAGCCAACAGGTCTGTAGACGACGCAGTCAACATGGGACTCCACTTCATCCTCCAGCACCTAGACTCCCCCGGCACCTACGCCAGGATCCTGTTTGTGGACTTCAGCTCCACATTCAACACCATCGCCCCAGCTCTCCTCCAGGACAAGCTATCCCAGCTGAGCGTGCCTGAGCCCACCTGCAGGTGGATCACTGACTTCCTGACAGACAGGAAGCAGCATGTGCGGCTGGGCAAGCTTGTCTCGGAGCCCCGGACCATCAGCACTGGAGCCCCACAAGGCTGTGTGCTCTCTCCTCTACTCTTCTCCCTCTACACCAACAGCTGCACCTCTAGCCACCCTTCTGTCAAACTCCTGAAGTTTGCGGAGGACACAACCCTCATTGGATTAATCTCCAATGGGGATGAGTCCGCCTACAGAGAGAAAGTTGACAGCCTGGCTTCCTGGTGCAGCCAGAACAACTGGGAGCTGAACGCTCTAAAAACTGTAGAGATGGTAGTAGACTTCAGGAGAAGCCCAGCCCCAACAGGGACAATCATTTCACAGGACCTCAGGTGGGCGGAGAACATCACCTCCACCATCAAAAAGGCCCAGCAGAGGATGTTCTTCCTGCGGCAGCTGAAGAAATTCAACATGCCGCAGAAAGTGATGGTCGAGTTCTACATGGCCATTATTGAGTCCATCCTCAGCTCATCAATCACCATCTGGTTCGCTGCCTCCACTGCCAAAGACAAAGGCAGACTACAGCGGACCATTCGGTCAGCCGAGAAGGTCATCGGCTGCAACCTGCCATCTCTCCTGGACCTGTTTCACTCCAGGACCAGTAAGAGAGCAGGAAAGATCATAGCTGATCCTTCCCATCCTCTTCCATAGACTTCCATCCGGCAAAAGGTTCCGGTCAATCAAGACCAAAACCTCGAGCCACCTGAACAGTTTCTTCCCCATGGCAGTGGGGCTCACAAACAAGCTTCCTGCCTCTCATTGACTCTGGGACTTCCACCCCACCCTGTCACACACACACACACACACAATGCACTGACAGTGTAATTTATAACTATTTAAAATTATTCTAATTTATAGTGTACATGCCCCATACCCATTTCACAGCCTCTAGCCTCATTGCCACTCCGCCTCGCAAGCCTTGTATTGTATTCAATTTAATGTATTGTTTTATTGTTCTATTTTGTAAATTTGTTATTGCTATTTTGTTAATATTTTGCTATTCTGTAAATTGTTGTCATTATTTGCTATTGTTTTTTATGTCTCATGCACCAACCTCACCAAGTCAATTTCCTGTATGTGCAAATATACTTGGCCAAATTCTGATTCTGATCTGTATGCGATAAGTGACAAATACAATTTGATTTGATTTAAGAGACTCTGCAGTCTCTTACAGTCTTTACTTTCCAAGTTAATCCAGTTTAACTGGCTCCACAGCATAGTTTGGGAATACCCTTGGCCTTGCAACGATAAACAAGACAATGGTGAACAAGACCTAAGAGATGGCACCTAAATGATTTACCATTTATGTAGCTACACACTTTTACCCGTGGAGTTGGCTGATGATAGGTTAACGTAACCAACATAATTATGTACTGAGGTCGAAACCCTGTTTCGTACACAGTGACATTTCTATAAACAGTTTTTGGTCGCAATATCAACTACCTAGCTAGTAAATTACTAGTACTACAGATCTCTGCCACGCTCAAAGTCTGTGATAGTGTAAACTGACTGAGACTTTGGCCTGGCGACCCGATCATCATTTCTGACAGCTAGCTAGCTGTTTTTACTATTAGCTGGCTACCTACCTGTTAGCGAACCAACTATCTGTTAGCGAACCAACAACAGTTATCAATCTGAATCGCTAGCTTGGTAAATTTATCTTACCCTTTGGCGTATACTTTTTCTCAGAATAATATGGAAGTGCTTTAATGAATATCGTCCAGATTCAGCTCAAACAGTGCATTACATCTGTGTTCTCTGTGCTCCAACAGTGGAACTCCGCCCACCTACTTCCGGTCGATGCAAATGTTTGTAAATTAAGATTTCTTCAAAATAAAAGCACCCATGTTGAACTTGTTTAAGCATTTAGAAATACTAAATATGGATAAAGGAACTACAAATTGTATGTAACTATACCTGGGAATAAACATTTAATCATGTTTTAACTCTCGCTTTTATTTTGAAGCCGCGAATACGGCGGAAAGCGAAACCGGAAGTCTTAATGGAGCTATATGGAGCTAGTTGGAATAACGCCATATCAGAGAACACAGATGTGCATAGAATTATGGTGACGATACGAATGTAATGTCATCTGTGTTCTGTGAACGACAATGGGGATTTCTTCAAAATATAAGCGCACACAATGCTTGTTTAAGCATTTAGAAATACTAAATATGTATAAAGGAACCATAAATGATATGTAACTATATCTGGGAACACACATAAAATCCTCTCAATGTATTATTTGTGTTGTTAAGGGTTTGTAATTCTTCTAATATCCAAATTACCCTGATGAAAGACTGCTGCACTGCATAGGGATAATGGACTGTACACAAAATATTTTCCAAGGCTAAACATGATTTTTACTACATTTATTCTGGATAGACTGATAACAGTGGATATATTAAATGACAGGTGTGAAATGGCAACAACTAGTGGCTGAAACCGGGGACATGTTTAACACGCATAAAATTAAGAATATAACTCAACACTTGACGGTTTTGATCACAAAATTAATTTGTAATATTTATAATAATAATATTGTATTGTTGAATCATATTACTTCACATTATGAAAAGTATCACATCAGATACCACATTTTTGAAACATTAAATATATTTTAATAAATAATAATAGTAATAATAATAATACATATTTTTTACATTAAATATGTCTAACGACATGCACACCTTCACAATAGAAAGTGATAGGCTATTATCATATTCATAACCAGCTGACAATGACTGATCTAATAATCGAGGGCTGATGGAAGCAGGTGTGGCTTGACGTGTTTCTAACAATTGAGAAAGGGCCAAAGCTTGGCCATAACTGTCATACACTCTAAAGCCTATGTTTGCAAAGAAACAGCAAGTTGGTTGACAGGATTCTTATACTGAAGTGTTCTGCCTGGGCCGATCTCGGGTCCTTCTTCCCGTTCAGTGGTGGGTGGGCTCTTGCTTTGTGTGGGCTTGGGTTGGCTGGGGCCTCTGCTGTAGGCCCTCCTTGTGCAGGTATACGGCCCAGTACCGTGCAGGCTAGGATGGTCACGGTGCTGACTCTGGGCGTCTCGGCTTTGCTGCTGCCCTCTCTACCCCCCTGATGTCACTCTGGCGGGCCGGCCCGTGACAGAGTGGACATGGTGTAAGCGGGCCCTTGTCCTTTAGATGTATTTTAAATGTCCCTTAGATGGGCCTCAGGTCACCTCCTACTGTATCAGTTTTTCAGTTTGTAACAGCTTCTGATCTTGTGTTGTCCTCTTCCTGCTTATCTGTCCGAGAGGCTCTGAGCCTCTCAAAACTAGACTCCAGTTCCAGAATTCTTCCAGGCTGAGTCTACTCCACCCTATATCCTGGTCCTTGCCGCCCCACCCGGGTCCCACCAGGAAGCTGCCCTTCACTATGGACCCCTGAACTGTTGCACCACACCACATTCCACATTAGTTTACTGTTCAGCACCTGATCAGCCAGAGGAGGATGGGTCCCCCCTGGAGTCTGGTTCCTCTCAAGGTTTCTTCCTCCCAGGAAGTTTTTTTCTTGCCACTGTGCCCTATATTTTTCTCCCCTTCCCAGTTTTTTCCTTGGCTTAGTTCGTGGGGGTCTATGGTTTGGTGTTAGATCATATTGTTTGTATTGTTTATATTATTTAGTATTGTTTTTGTTGTGAAGCATTATGCAACATTTGTCTATGTAAAAAGTGCTATACAAATACATTTGATTTGATGACTTGATGATTCTGTCAATAGCTTTCACACTCGCCAGAATTGACAGTGCTTGGGACAACAGTTATACAGCTAGCAAAAGCCAGCGTCCTCCATGATGAATACAGTGCTTTCGGAAAGTATTCAGACCCCTTGACTTTTTCCACATTATGTTGTCTTATAGACTCAATTTAAAATGGATTAAATTAAAGTAAGCTTCTATTTCCGGGTCGTTTTACAGGTGTTGACGTTATGCAATAATCTGTGTGTAAGTGTATTTAACGGATGTTTTCGGGTGTAATTTAGCTAATTTTGTATCAAGCTGTCTTTATGGATCGTAAATTAGCATATGTGTTTGCTGAAAAAAAATAACACTTGAATTCGCGATTGAAAAGTTGTATCTAATCTATCCAGAACATAGTTGTTAATGCATTTATTCCCCTTACTACGTTTTGCTGTCTTTCTAGTCATATTTGTCATTGGTTGTGTGGCGTTGTAGAGATAATTAGCCACTTAGCCAGCCAAGATCATCAGCTGCTGGCTTCATGATATTCATATTCATATGTGATATTTCAAGTTAACCTAGGCAAGATAATTGATTGAATAGTTATATAGCTATGTGCCAAATTACCACCATCATCACAGCCCATGAGTGCTGGTGGTCCCAGTGCTGGTAGTCACAAGTGTTACGACTCTAGATGAAAACTCATCTACGTCTAGGGGCTGTAGAGGAGTTGCAACAAAAGGTAGTACACTGAACTTATTGTAGGAATTAAACAGGCCACAATCCAACTGATATACATGTATTTATTTGCTCAGGGCAAACACAAACACAAGACACGCCAAGGGGAAAAGGGAACTACGAGCGGTGACAAAGCAAAGAAATCATAAACAAAAGTGATGTCCTAAACTATTGCAATAGTAGGCTATACTATCAAGGCTATACTAAAATGCTATGCTACACTAGACTAATACATACAGAAGGAGGCACCCACTCCTAACCTGGTGAATTGTAACAGAGGTAAGCCTACGTGATGGAAATGTAAACCCATGGGTCTCTTACCTATTCACCTTACCCCTATGGCGTACAAATAACAAAGAGACAAATTACGAGAAAACAAGATGAGGACGAAACATAAAATAAGTAAATAATGACATAAACAACCACTGACTAGAGGTTAGAGAGGCCGGCCAGCAATCAAGAGGTTGCTGGTTCGATCCCCACCCTAGGAGGGAGCCAGATGTGAGCTGGTAACTGGAAGGTTGCTGGCGTCATATCTAAGGCTCCTACCACTGCCGTTGTGCCCTTGAGCAAGGCACTTAACCTCTAACTGCTCCAGCGGCGCTGAATATGGCTGCCCTGTGCCCAAAGCCCAGAGCTCTGTTCTCCCTTGGGGGTGTGGTGTGTGCAGTGTGTGTGTTGTCTTGGGAGGGGTGTGCACGTGTCAAATTCCTACAATTGATGAGAATTGATTGCATGGCCAAATAAAGAGTCTTCTTCTTCTTCTTCTTCTTCAAAAGAAAACATGATGTAAACTGAAATACGTATGGGATTCGAACAAACAATGGAATCGCGAGTCGACGGCTAACACAAGAAATGAAACGGGTCAACTCTCGAAGGGAAGACAGGCGGAGCTTATGAAGGAAACGGACAGCTCTATGATTGGACAGGAACAGATGAGTGATGACGGGGATGAATGGCCAATTGCTGACGGACACCTGAATGTAGAATGATAGGATAAGGGAGAAACAGAAGGAAACACAAAACACAACAAGGCAAACACACGCACATGCAGGAGTGGGAACGTAACAACAAGGCATACCAAGGAAGATCCACATAACCTTCTTTAAGCAATAAATGTTGTTTTTTTTCATCATCAATTCATGTTTACAGTAATAATCAAAAGCAATTATCTAGTAGTGCATGTCAGTTATATTATGTCTGATTCTAATTTGAGTTTTGACATGAAAGCTGAGCTCATAGCTAACATCTTGTCGCCTACCCATTTCCAAAATAAGTATCTTACATCTATTTTTAGCATTGATTCTTACACTGGACCTCTATCGTTACCGGTTATGCTTATACTGCCTGCCTTCTTCCCTCATGTTTTTATTCTCTCCTTCTCAGGACCAGTGATCCCTAAACTATCCAAGCCAACACACCACATAGTACCCTTCCTGTCATAACCCTTGCCCTTGACCAGCAGCTAACTCTGACCAGGCCTGACATGACCATCCCTATCCCCACCATAGACAGTGGGCACTCCCATTATTGTCACAGCATGTTGGGCCCTGGTCTTAACCCTCGTATTGTCTTCACTTTTTGGACCCTTTGGAAGTCTTCAGGTCAAATTGACCCGGGACATTATTGGGGCTTTAAAAGCAATACAAAAATACAAATTTCCATTCAAAACTCTTTAACATATATTGTCTTTATCTCAATTCCAAACAATATAGATAACATGTATGATTAATATTTGCAATTAATCTCTGCTAGATCATATTTAACAGTGGAAGTGTAATTAGTTTTTTGTGATAAAGTTATAATTTATGTAAAAAATCTGCTATAATAAGGACTTGGGTGGAATGCTTATCTCTGAAAAGTTGAAATGAAACAATGTTTTCATTGATGTTTATTATTTTTGAGGAGATATTCTCATTTGATTTTCATCTTTATCTTATTATAATCAAAGCTGTGAAAAGCAAATACAGGTGATGAACGACAATAGAAACACGAGAACCAAACTTAGATCGATTTAGTCACTGGATATGAAATACATCTCTCAAAAATGTCTCAAAAATAATTTGAGATGATTTACAATAAATAGAAACACAAAACATGAACGAAATGTACACTGCTTTATTCACTGTCAATGAAATACAGTACACTGAAAAATACATCTTTCAAACAATTCTGAAATAATATTGGATACATACAATTTGAGAGTATGTGTACTACAGATGTACTTTTAGCAGTTTATCCATGTGGTTTGTGTCTTTGAGTCCTTTGAGGGTTCACACACCTCGCTGTGCTTCCTCTTGTTGCCACCAGCTGCAATCTAGAATAATGAAAATACTTTATTAGTTCAGGATTTTTTTCCCACCACATCTTCTAATAGTCAATTTCAATTTGACCCACATACATACAGAGATACTCAGAAACATACACACACACACACACACACACACACACACACAGATACATGCACACATAAACAACAACAACAACAGGACACTTACTTCAGGCACTGGAGGTTGTGGTTGTGTGGGTCGTGCAGGTGGGACAGCAGGAGCCTCCTCCACCCTCCTCACTATGGCTAGAGAAGCTGGGTTCCTGGGCACATGTTGTCTCCTCTGTATGTGCGGTGTCACCAGTGCTCATAAGCATCACATTTTTGCCCTTTTTGGGTATGTAGGATACCAGGGCCATGTTGGCCGTAAACACAAAGTGGGAGGAATGGACTGGCCTGTTCTTTACAGTTAGAAGCTGATGTGGGAGCTCTGTCTTATTTTTTCTGACTGTTCCACCCATTGTCAGCTTTCTTTTGAGAAGTTCCTGTCCCGGGCTGTACGATGTGAAAAAATTATCCCAAGTGATGTTGTGGCCACTGAGGCCCTGTGACATATCCAGTACCACCCGTGTCCCCTGGTGTCTCTCAGGGTCTCCTCCCTCTGGCTTCCCAGAATGTTTTGTAACAACATTGTGCAGATTCTGTGTGTGTGTGTGTGTTTGTATGTGTGTGAGTGAGTGTGTGTGTGCATGTTTCTGTGAGTCTGTGTGTCTCTGTGTATATGCGGGTCAAATTGACCTGAACACTTTGTGAAGGACATAAATGTGTAGGGGGGGTGTAGCATGTGCACTCAATGATTTTTTTTTCTTTGACATGTTCTTCACAGTAAATAAGCCAAGGCCATGAAGTTTCAGGTTGAAAAATTGTTTCCTTGTATATTTTTTCTTCAAGTAAAAATGTAAAACGGGTCAATTTGACCCGAAGACCACACAAGGGTTAATCTGAATGGCATCTTTCCATTTTAGGGACAGAGGTCATGGGGTTGGGACAGGTAAGACACAAACACAAATCAAATTTAGTCCCATATTACACCAAGCAGCTAAATGAAGTAAATAAATAAATAGTTTTTTGTATATTTCTTTCTCACACAGCATTTCCCTCTGACAGATTAGTCTCTACCAACATACTCATGTATTCAACAATACAGAGTCTGTACTAGCAGCTATTTAGACCCCGAAAGTCATGTACTGCACAGGTCCAGATTTCGATCCAAAGTCTAATGACTTTGTGTTGGACCTGATGCTGCCTGAGGTATTCAAATACATAAAATCATCCTTTCATGCATGTCATGATCTTAATGTCTCTGCAGATTCATCCCTAGAGATCATGGTGAGGATTCTGCAGAAGGTTTAGGGCTGCACTCGCTTTTAGGCCGAGCGAGTTGTTAGGTTTGAGTCGATCGACATCTTCATGCCTGCCCGCTAGGCACGCTAGGCAGCAGCGCACAAGGCCAGCAGAGTTTGTGGCAAGTCACGAGAGAACAACAGGCTCAGGGCTGTGGATAATTGTATAGGAGGTGTGTTACTGTGTTGAATCATTGTTTGCTACATGTATGTATTTTCCAGAAGCTTGCTTGATTGTCTTGTTGAAAGAGATCAGGGAAACATTTTCCATTTTTTCCCCCCTGTATTGTTTAGTGGGTTTTTCAGTTGTTGTTATTTTATTCCCTTTCAATGTATTTACCTTTAACAAGTGGCACAATCAATCTCAGTCAATTACAGTCAGTGTGTCCGATCTACTCCAGTCCAGTCCTCTCATCTCTCTCTACAGTTAGTCCATTTGTTTATCATGCACCCTACCCCACATTTTATCATTTGAGAAGCTACTGTAAGAAGTTTGTCAAGCGGGCCCATGTGGAGGTTACTGTTAGCAAGTGATAGTGCAGAGGACCCAAGTGCGGAGAGATACTCAGACGGACAGCGTAAAGTAAATCAAGGAGGGTTTTAATAGGAAAACTGGGCACGGCACACCAAACAAACACTGGGGAAAAAGGGTAAAATAAAGGTGGAGAAAACCAAGCTCCGTTTAACAAAAGTACACACTTAAGTGGAATAATTAGAACTAAAGAAAGACCAGACTCGAACTAGGGCAATGGGGTAAACAACTAGACTCACGGAACAGACGGGCAGACAGGGTACTCAAGGACATACAGGGAGAATCTCCAACAAAGACATGGGGAACACACAGGCTATATATAACAAACAGGAGACAGACTACACAGGTGAAACGAATGCTGATAGATTGGGAGGGCACTGGCCCCATACCACCAGAGGAGGGCACCAGAGTCACCAGACAGCAACCTCAGGCGTGACAGTACCCCCCCC
The DNA here is from genome assembly GCF_951799395.1 of Argentina silus. Lineage (NCBI taxonomy): Eukaryota > Metazoa > Chordata > Actinopteri > Argentiniformes > Argentinidae > Argentina > Argentina silus. The sequence continues at coordinate 8,723,723 of NC_139654.1, read as the reverse complement.
CCCCCCCGACGAACGGCACCAGCCGTTACTTGGGTGCCCCAAGTCCGTTCCTCCGGACCATACCCCTCCCAATCTACTAGGTACTGCAGACCCCTCCCCACCCTTCTACAACCCAAAATCCGGTCCACGGTGTACGCCGGCTGTCCTCCGACGAGACGAGGTGGGGGAGCAGGGCGGGGAGGGGGGGTCAGGGGGCAGGAGATGACAGGCTTGAGGAGGGAGACATGAAAGGTCGGGTGAACCCGCATGGAGGGGGGGAGTTGCAGTTTGTACGAGACTGGGTTCACCCGCCTAACCACCCGAAAGGGACCCACGAAGCGGGGGGACAGCTTCCGGGACTCGACCCGGAGGGGAAGGTCCCGGGTCGAGAGCCACACCTTCTGGCCCGGGCGGAAGACCGGGGCCGGGCGACGCTTGCGATTGGCCTGAAGCTGGGACTTGGCCGAAACCCTCTTGAGCGCCACCCGCACCCGTCTCCAGGTCCTGTGACACCGACTGACTTGGGCCTGGACCGAAGGTACCTCTCCTTCCTCCTCTTGCTCAGGGAACAGGGGGGGTTGGTAACCATACTGGCACTGGAAGGGGGACAGACCAATGGAGGAGCAGAGGAGGGTGTTGTGGGCGTACTCAGCCCAGGCCAGTCGCCGGCTCCAGGTCGCAGGGTTACCGGAGACGTAGCACCTCAGCACGCCCTCCAGGTCCTGGTTGACGCGCTCCGTCTGCCCGTTAGATTGAGGGTGGAACCCGGACGAGAGGCTGACGGAGGCGCGGAGGCTGGTGGCGAACGTCTTCCAGAACCTGGAGGCAAACTGGGGACCCTGATCCGACACCACATCCTGGTCCGTGGTCTCCAGGGCCGAGGGCAGCTTGGGAAGGGGAATGAAGTGGGCCGCCTTGGAAAACCAGTCCACCACCACCAGGAAAGTGGTGAACCCGTCGGAGGGGGGAAGGCCCGATATAAAATCCAATGAGATGTGGGACCAGGGTGCTTGGGAATGGGAAGGGGCTGGAGGAGACCCGCCGGGGCCAGACGGGGGCTCTTGCTGCACGCGCACACGCCGCCACGAAGGCCACCAGAAACTCGTCCGGATGAATTCCAAGGGCCTGCCGGCCCCTGGGTGACCTGTGAGGGTTGGGCTCCCGCCTCAGGGCCGTCCTGACCACCCGCTCTATGTCCCAGGACACTTCAAACGGATGAGCGCCGCAGAATGATGGGGTCGGGGGTCTCCACCAGGTCCACCGGGTCGAACTGACGGGAGAGGGCGTCCGGTTTGACGTTCTTCGCCCCTGGGCGATATGAGATGGTGAAGGTGAACCTGGTGAAGAACAGCGCCCACCTCGCCTGATGGGAGTTCAACCGCTTGGCCCCCCGGATATACTCCAGATTCTTGTGGTCCGTCCACACTTCAAACGGCTGGACGGCGCCCTCCAGCCAGTGCCTCCACTCCTCCAACGCCAGCTTAACCGCCAGCAGCTCACGGTTGCCCACGTCGTAATTCCGCTCTGCTGGGGACAGCCGACGGGAGAAGAAGGCACAGGGATGGACCTTCCCGTCCGTAAGGCACCGCCCCCACTGCAGTGTCGGAGGCATCCACCTCCACCACGAAGGGTCGGGCAGGATCCGGATGCCCAAGGACCGGGGCGGAGGTGAAGCGCCGCTTGAGTGTGGCGAAGGCGTTCTCTGCCTCGGGGGACCAAGCGAATTGAGGGCGGCTGGACTGGGTGAGGGCGGTCAAGGGAGCGGCCAGGGCACTAAACCCCCAGATGAATCGCCTATAAAAATTGGCGAACCCCAGGAAGCGTTGTAATTGCTTTAATGAGGAGGGTTGGGGCCAGTCCAACACTGCCTTGACTTTGGCAGGGTCCATGAAACGATGAATCCCAGGAAGGAGACTGTCTCCTGGTGAAAAACGCACTTCTCCGCCTTGACATAAAGTTGATGGCGGAGAAGGCGTTGCAAGACCTGGCGAACGTGCAGCCTATGTTGGGCCAGGTCCTTAGAAAAAATAAGGATATCGTCCAGGTCGACAAAGACGGACAGGTCCAGGAGATCCCGAAGGACGTCGTTGACCAACGCCTGGATGACCGCTGGGGCGTTGGCCAATCCGAAAGGCATGACCCGGTACTCGTAGTGGCCCCTCGGTGTGTTGAACGCCGTCTTCCACTCATCCCCCTCCCGGATCCTCACCAGGTTGTACGCGTTACGTAGGTCCAGCTTGGTGAAGACCCGGGCCTGCTGCAGGGATTCAAAGGCCGATGTCATCAGGGGGAGTGGGTAGCGATTCTTCACGGTGACGGCGTTCAGGCCCCGGTAATCGATGCAGGGCTGCTGTCCTCCGTCCTTCTTGGCCACGAAGAAGAACCCTGCACCCGCCGGGGACGTGGAAGGTCGGATATGTCCCGCGGCGAGCACCTCCTCAATGTACTCCTTCATGGCCAATGTCTCTGGTCGGGACAGGGAGAACAAGCGACCCCTAGGAGGCGTGGAACCTGGCAGGAGGTCGATAGCGCAGTCGTAGGACCTGTGGGGTGGCAGGCTCTTGGCCCGTGACTTACTAAAGACCTCCGCCAGGTCCCAATACTCCAGGGGAACACCGATCAGATCGGGAACAGGGGAGGTAGGTGGCAGTGGGTGGGGAATGGGAGTAAGGGGACTGGATGGACAAGCGTGGACGGTCGATCCTACCCCCAGAACAACCTGCCCGGTAGCCCAGAATTCTATTGGGGGCTAGAGGGTTAACATTTACATTTATGGCATTTAGCAGACGCCTTTATCCAAAGCGACTTACAACAATACATTTGTTTAAGTAAGTGAATCGTCTATCCAACAGTCATCATAAGACAAAGTAATCAATGCTCATTTATCATTTATTTTATTAGCAGGAGAGAACTTGTACTGGGGGGGTAGCGGGGGTGAAGAGGTCTCTAGGGTTGGGGTTAAGGTTAGTACAGGGAGGGTAGTAGGTGTGAAGAGGTCTTAGGAAGGACTGTTAAGATGTAGCCTGAAGAGATGGGTTTTCAATCTACGGCGGAAGATCGGAAGTGACTCTGCAGTCCTGACAGTAGTGGGAAGCTCATTCCACCAGCGGGGCGCCAGGACAGTGAAAAGCCGTGACCAAGTAGCGCGGCCACTGCATCCACGTAGAGGCGGCGGTGCCAGGCGGGCAGCCGAGGTGGACGAGCGGAGTGATCTTGCAGGGGTTTGGGGGCTAAACATTGCTTGCAAGTAGGGAGGGGCTGTTCCCTTTGCCGCCCGGTAGGCAAGCACCAGGGTCTTGAATTTGATGCAAGCCTCTACCGGGAGCCAGTGGAGGGTGCGGAGGAGGGGCGTGACATGGGAGAATTTGGGGAGCTGCAGAGGCCTGATGGAGGAGGCAGGGAGTCCGACCAAGAGTGCATTGCAGTAGTCAAGACGAGAGATTACAAGTGTTTGGAACAAAAGTTGCGCTGCTTCTCTGGTGAGGAATGGACGTATCCTTCAGATGTTGTAGAGGAAGAATCTACAGGAGCGTGCTGTCGCTGTGATGTTCGCCACACAGAATAAGTGGTTGTCAAGGAGCACCCCAAAATTCTTGGCTGTATGGGAGGAGGTCACAATATAGTTTTCTACTGTGATGGAGAAGTCTTGGAGAAGGCAGGCTTTCCTTGGGAGGAAGAGCAGCTCAGTCTTGTCAAGGTTGAGCTTGAGGTGGTGGGCTGACATCCAAGCAGAAATGTCTGCAAGACATGCCGACACGTGTTGCCACCTGTGGGGGGAAAGAGAGAAAAAGTTGAATGTCATCTGTGTAGGTGTGGTAGGAGAAACCATGTGAAGAAATTACAGAGCCGAGAGATTTGGTATAGGGAGAGAACAGTAAAAGCCCAAGGACAGAGCCCTGGGGGACACCAGTGGTGAGGGGTCGTGCCGGTCACCTGGTAGGAGTGACCGGCCAGGTAGGATGCAAACCAGGAGAGTGCAGAGCCAGAAATTCTGAGAGGGGATTGGGTGGTTTACTGTGTCAAATGCAACAGACAGGTCCAGACGAATGAGAACAGAGGAGAGGGAAGAAGCTTGAGCAGCGTGGAGAGCCTCTGTGACAGCGAGGAGAGCAGTTTCAGTAGAGTGCCCAGCTTTAAAGCCGGATTGGTGAAGGTCAAGGAAGTTGTTTTGAAGGAGGTAGTTAGACAGTTGGTTAGAGACAGCACGTTCAAGGGTTTTAGATAAGAAGGAGAGAAGGGATACCGGTCTGTAGGTATGGACAGCAGACGGGTCAAGAGTTGGTTTCTTGAGAAGAGGCTTGACTCTGGCTGTCTTGAAGGCAGCTGGGACAGATCCTGTGGATAGAGAGGAATGGATTAAGGTGGTAAGGAACAGAAGGAGGTCTTTGGAGATGGATTGGAGAAAGGGGGAGGGGATCGGATTGAGGGGGCAGGTGGTTGCACGCTTGGATGTGACCAGCTTTATAACATCATCAGGGGAGAGGGGGGAGAAATCTGATAAACTAGAGACTGGGTGTTTCACAGTGGATTTGGGAGGAGAGGTAGCATTGTTGGTGAGAGGTAGAGGGAAGGAGCTGCTAATGTCATCAACCTTCTTTTCAAAATAGGTGACAAAGTCATCGGCAGACAGAGAGGAGGGAGGAGGGGGAGGAGGAGGGTTGAGGAATGAGGAAAATGTGGAGAACAGTTTCCTTGGGTCAGAGACAGAGGATTGAATTTTGGAATGGTAGTATAAGGCTTTAGCAGCTGATGCAGATGAGGTGTAGTTGAGGAGGAGAGAGAGATAAGGGTCTAGATCATCAGGAAGGCCAGATTTTCTCCATTTCCTCTCAGCTGCCCGGAGCCCTATTCTACAAGCTTGCAGGGTTTCAGACAGCCAGGGAGCGCGTGGAGTGGATGGTGCCGGCATGACTGACTGACTGACTGGGTGACTGGGTGACTGGGTGACTGGGTGACTGACTGACTGACTGACTGACTGACTGACTGGGTGATTGGTTGACTGACTGACTGACTGACTGACTGACTGGGTGACTGACTGGGTGACTGACTGACTGACTGACTGACTGGGTGACTGACTGGGTGACTGACTGGGTGACTGACTGACTGACTGACTGACTGGGTGATTGGTTGGCTGACTGATTGGGTGACTGGGTGACTGACTAACTGACTGACTGGATGACTGACTGGGTGGGTGACTGACTGGGTGACTGACTGACTGGGTGACTGGGTGACTGACTGACGGGGTGACTGACTGACTGGGTGATTGGTTGACTGACTGACTGGGTGACTGACAGGGTGACTGACTGGGTGACTGGGTGACTGACTAACTGACTGACTGGGTGACTGACTGACTGACTGACTGACTGGGTGACTGACTGACTGACTGACTGACTGACTGACTGGGTGACTGACTGACTGACTGACTGGGTGACTGACTGGGTGACTGACTGACTGGGTGATTGGTTGACTGACTGACTGAGTGACTGACTGGGTGACTGAATGGGTGACTGGGTGACTGAGTGACTGACTGGGTGACTGAATGGGTGACTGGGTGACTGACTAACTGACTGACTGGGTGACTGACTGACTGACTGACTGGATGACTGACTGACTGACTGGGTAACTGACTGGGTGGGTGACTGACTGGGTGACTGACTGACTGGGTGACTGGGTGACTGCCTGACGGGGTGATTGACTGACTGGGTGATTGGTTGACTGACTGACTGGGTGACTGACTGGGTGACTGAATGGGTGACTGGGTGACTGACTAACTGACTGACTGGGTGACTGGGTGACTGACTGACTGACTGACTGACTGACTGACTGGATGACTGACTGACTGACTGGGTAACTGACTGGGTGGGTGACTGACTGACTGGGTGACTGGGTGACTGACTCACGGGGTGACTGACTGACTGGGTGATTGGTTGACTGACTGACTGGGTGACTGACTGGGTGACTGACTGACTGACTGACTGGGTGACTGACTGACTGACTGACTGGGTGACTGACTGACTGACTGACTGACTGGGTGACTGACTGACTGGGTGATTGGTTGACTGACTGACTGGGTGACTGACTGGGTGACTGAATGGGTGACTGGGTGACTGACTAACTGACTGACTGGGTGACTGACTGACTGAATGACTGGATGACTGACTGACTGACTGGGTGACTGACTGACTGACTGACTGGGTGACTGACTGGGTGGGTGACTGACTGGGTGACTGAATGACTGGGTGACTGGGTGACTGACTGACGGGGTGACTGACTGACTGGGTGATTGGTTGACTGACTGCCTGGGTGACTGACTGGGTGACTGGGTGACTGACTAACTGACTGACTGGGTGACTGACTGGGTGACTGAATGGGTGACTGACTGACTGACTGACTGGGTTACTGACTGACTGACTGACTGGGTGACTGACTGACTGACTGACTGACTGACTGGGTGATTGGTTGACTGACTGGGTGACTGACTGACTGACTGGGTGACTGACTGGGTGACTGGGTGACTGATTGACTGGGTGAGTGACTGACTGACTGACTGGTTGACTGACTGACTGACTGGGTGACTGATTGACTGGGTGACTGGGTGGCTGATTGACTGGGTGACTGGATGACTGACTGACTGACAGACTGGCTGTCTGTGTGACTGACTGACTGACTGACTGGGTGACTGAATGGGTGACTGACTGACTGGGTGATTGGTTGACTGACTGACTGACTGACTGACTGGGTGATTGGTTGACTGACTGACTGACTGACTGACTGACTAACTGGGTGACTGACTGACTGACTGACTGGGTGATTGGTTGACTGACTGACTGACTGACTGACTGACTGGGTGACTGACTGACTGACTGACTGACTGGGTGACTGACTGACTGACTGGATGACTGACTGACTGACTGACTGGGTGACTGACTGACTGACTGACTGGGTGACTGACTGACTGACTGGGTGATTGGTTGACTGACTGACTGACTGGGTGATTGGTTGACTGACTGACTGACTGGCTGACTGACTAACTGGGTGACTGACTGACTGACTGACTGGGTGATTGGTTGACTGACTGACTGACTGACTGACTGGATGACTGACTGACTGACTGGGTGACTGACTGACTGACTGACTGAATGACTGACTGACTGACTGGGTGACTGGGTGACTGATTGACTGGGTGACTGGATGACTGACTGACTGGGTGATTGGTTGACTGACTGACTGACTGACTGGGTGACTGACTGACTGACTGGATGACTGACTGACTGACTGGGTGACTGATTGACTGGGTGACTGACTGACTGGGTGACTGACTGGGTGGGTGACTGACTGGGTGACTGACTGACTGGGTGACTGGGTGACTGACTGACGGGGTGACTGACTGACTGGGTGATTGGTTGACTGACTGACTGGGTGACTGACAGGGTGACTGACTGGGTGACTGGGTGACTGACTAACTGACTGACTGGGTGACTGACTGACTGACTGACTGACTGGGTGACTGACTGACTGACTGACTGACTGACTGGGTGACTGACTGACTGACTGACTGGGTGACTGACTGGGTGACTGACTGACTGGGTGATTGGTTGACTGACTGACTGAGTGACTGACTGGGTGACTGAATGGGTGACTGGGTGACTGAGTGACTGACTGGGTGACTGAATGGGTGACTGGGTGACTGACTAACTGACTGACTGGGTGACTGGTTGACTGACTGACTGACTGATTGACTGGGTGACTGGGTGACTGGGTGACTGACTGACTGGGTGACTGACTGGGTGACTGACTGGGTGACTGACTGGGTGACTGACTGACTGACTGACTGACTGGGTGACTGACTGACTGACTGACTGGGTGACTGACTGACTGACTGACTGGGTGACTGACTGACTGGGTGATTGGTTGACTGACTGACTGGGTGACTGACTGGGTGACTGAATGGGTGACTGGGTGACTGACTAACTGACTGACTGGGTGACTGACTGACTGAATGACTGGATGACTGACTGACTGACTGGGTGACTGACTGAATGACTGACTGGGTGACTGACTGGGTGGGTGACTGACTGGGTGACTGAATGACTGGGTGACTGGGTGACTGACTGACGGGGTGACTGACTGACTGGGTGATTGGTTGACTGACTGCCTGGGTGACTGACTGGGTGACTGGGTGACTGACTAACTGACTGACTGGGTGACTGACTGGGTGACTGAATGGGTGACTGACTGACTGACTGACTGGGTTACTGACTGACTGACTGACTGGGTGACTGACTGACTGACTGACTGACTGACTGGGTGATTGGTTGACTGACTGGGTGACTGACTGACTGACTGGGTGACTGACTGGGTGACTGGGTGACTGATTGACTGGGTGAGTGACTGACTGACTGACTGGTTGACTGACTGACTGACTGGGTGACTGATTGACTGGGTGACTGGGTGGCTGATTGACTGGGTGACTGGATGACTGACTGACTGACTGACTGGATGACTGACTGACTGACTAGGTGATTGGTTGTCTGACTGACTGACTGACTGGGTGACTGACTGGGTGACTGACTGACTGGGTGATTGGTTGACTGACTGACTGACTGACTGACTGGGTGATTGGTTGACTGACTGACTGACTGACTGACTAACTGGGTGACTGACTGACTGACTGACTGGGTGATTGGTTGACTGACTGACTGACTGACTGACTGACTGGGTGACTGACTGACTGACTGACTGACTGGGTGACTGACTGACTGACTGGATGACTGACTGACTGACTGACTGGGTGACTGACTGACTGACTGACTGGGTGACTGACTGACTGACTGACTGGGTGACTGACTGACTGGGTGATTGGTTGACTGACTGACTGGGTGACTGACTGGGTGACTGAATGGGTGACTGGGTGACTGACTAACTGACTGACTGGTTGACTGGGTGACTGACTGACTGACTGACTGACTGACTGACTGACTGGATGACTGACTGACTGACTGGGTAACTGACTGGGTGGGTGACTGACTGACTGGGTGACTGGGTGACTGACTCACGGGGTGACTGACTGACTGG